>NW_006399795.1:4494941-4606529 GCF_000299155.1 Elephantulus edwardii
CATCATTTCTCCAAGTTCATAGTTTCCAGAGGCATGTGGTTTAGGAAGTGGATGCCACTCCTGCTTCCAAACCTGTTTTACAACTGGGAGCTCCACCAAACACTGTCCACATTGAGAAACCATTATGGTATTTGACATCCCAATGGCAAAAGGTTCAGCATCACAGCAAACCCAGGTTACTTCATACAGCATATTGACAAAGAGTGATGTACAAAGTGGAAGAGTGTTCCTCTAGATATAACAACAGCACTAGTCTCACTTAGCAGTGGTTAAGTGTTGTCAAGTCCTGTAAGACTCTTAGTGAACCTTGCATAAAAGACGTGAATTCTGTTCTATAACGAACATCATTTCTGTACATTTGTAGAGTTTATAGAGTTTCTGAGGCATCTGTTTTAGTAAGTGGATTCCACACCTGCTTCCCAACCTGAATCAATCTGGAAACTCCTCCAAACATTGTACATGATGGGTAATCATTATGGCATTTGACACAACTATGGCTCAGTGTTCAGCATCACAGCAACTCCAAGTTATTCAGTACAAGAAATAAACAAACGGTTGCTGTATCACTTAAAAATTATTCATTCTATAATTAACAAAAAAAAACTTTTTAAAAAAGAACAGTAGCGCACATAACACGACCCCAAGAACGTCCCTTACGTGCCTGCCATCAAAATGTGACCTCCATCAAGATGCTAAGAGCCAACTCCTAGAGTGGCTCAGAATATGAGATATCATTACTAACATAAGACTGACCTTGGCTGAAAGCAAATAATACCAGAATTATGGTTATGTGTGTTTTATTGACTATAAAAAAATACAACCATTTGACTGTGTCAAATAATGACAAATTCTGGATAGCATTGAGAAGAACGGGAATTCTAAAACACTTCAGTGTGTCATGTGGAACCTATCCCTAGATCAAGAGGCAGTTGTTTGAACAGTAGATGGACTGGCAGAAGAGCAAACAAATCTGTCTTGGAAGAAGTACAATCTGATGCTCCTTAGAAGCGAAAACGATGCTAGCTGGTCTCACATTCTTTGGGCATATTATCGAGTCAAGCGTCTGGAGAATATTGCATGGTAAAGTAGAGGGCTAGTTAGAAGATGGAAGGCTTTTAGCAAGATGGGCTGAAACAGTGGCTTCACAATGCATTTAATCATAATGAGAGAGAGAGAGAGAGAATGGCACAGGACTAGGTAATGCTCTGTGATGGTGAACATAGGTGAGTTAGAACAAACTTGAAGGCATCTAACAGCAGCAGATTCAGTTGGATTGGGAAACTCTGCATCAAAGATGTCTCCAGAGTGCCAAAGAGCAACAATGTCAGTCTAAAGACTAAGGTGCCCCTGATCTAGGCCATGGTCTTCTCAATTGTTTGGTATGCATCTGAGAGCTGGACAATGATGACTAAGGTTGACAGAAGAATGTATGCCTTTGAGTTGTGGTGCTGAAGAAGAGTATTAAACATACCTTGGACTGTCAAAAGAACAAACAAGTCTGTCCTTGAGAGGGTGAAACCTTGGAAGCAAGGATTTTGAAGCACTGTCACACACCCTTAGGGCATGTTGCCAGGGAGACCTGTCTTTGGAGAAGAACATCACGCTTGGAAGGGTAGACAGTCAGCGAAGGAGAGGAAGACCCTGGATGAGCTAGACTGACACATAGTAACTGTGGCAATGGGGTCAGATGTGTCCAAGACAGTGAGCTTGGCTCAGGTTAGGACAGAGTTCAAAGCCATTGTTCATAGGATTGCTATGAGTCGTAGATGCCTTAAAGGCACGTAACAACAACAGACATATAAAAAGAGCCTGAAGAAGCTTAAATGACGCTTCCAGTACAAAATGGACTAGGAAGACAGGCCTGTGATCTACTGCTGGAAACCAGCCAGTGAAGACCTTGTCACCCACGTGGGCTCCAGCCATGGCAGGGGGCACGACCAGGCAATGTTTCATTTCACTGCACTGTGACTGTGAATCTGGGCCTCCTCTGTGGCAGATAACACATCAGCAAACTTTTGAACACATCTAACTTGCACAATCTAGTTATGTGACTATCCCCTTTGTTATGGGTTAATAGAATTTGGCTGTAAGATTTTCTGGGCTCAGTAGACATTCAACAAATGCTGTTTCTGAATCTAAAGTCCAGACTCAGAGTCTACGTCTGGAGCTATAGCAATGGGACTACCACTGACGTTTCCACAATTAAGTTCTGTCCTTCTATGTCCCCTCTCTGTTTCTTTCCTGTGTAAACTGTGCCCAGCCAGGCTGGAGTCCTGAAGACGGGGTATCTGGTCGTAAACTGCCTTTGTAGCCTCCAGCGTCCTCAATAAATGCTTGTTCAGAGGCTGCTGCACAAGATGTGCAAGCTAAACTCGGGAAGGGCAGGGCTGGCTCTGGCTTCTCTGGGTCATTCTTTGAATAAACACGTCTTATGCCAACAAAGTACCAGGCAGTGAGGGACACGGGGAGGCAGAAGGGACAGGGCATGGCCTGAAATCAGAAGCCTCACTATGCTCTCCTCTGGGCCAAGCTTGTCTCCCTTCTATGACCAAGTTTTCTCCTTTGTTTACCAAGGCTAGCTCAACTTTCTGGAAGTTCTATGAGCAGTAGTAAAATGGAATGTTCCAGACACTCCAGTGCACAGAAGCGAATTCATGGTCTTTGTAGCTGGTTCAATGGACAGCCCAAAGTGGTTTCTGTTTGTGCCAACTACTGTCCCCCTTCCCACAGCTGTGTAAAGTCACACTACTCCCTGCTGGCCCCTCAGTTAATAGGTGCCCTCCCCATCACTTTCAATTTCAGAAAGTGTTGGCCTCTTCATAGTCATTTTCTGGAATCTTCTTTTATTCTCCTGCTCTATTTTTCTTTCAGTTGCTCCTGAGTGTTGAGGAGGACTGTGCCTCTATGGTGCAAATGGCTTACCCTGCCCTGGTCTTTTCTGCCCCTTTTCTCTGACACCCTCTGGCTGAAGTATCATGACCTTCATTTTGCCCCACTGCACCTGACTCTGGTGTTGTATCCACCACCCTGGCTACTGCATCCTTGCCCAGAGACCCTCGCTAAACACAGAACCAGAACGGTGACCTGTCACCTCCCGCAGCACGTGTTCGCCACAGGAAATGTTCTCATCCTTGACCTGCCCAGCAGTCAGTGTGCAGGGAAGCCCCCAGCCACCTCCTTTCTGCTCCACCAGCCTCTTCCTGTGCTTCTCTTCCCCTCCTGCTTCTGTAGCATAGATAGCTTTGATGTGTGAGCACACGTCCAGCTGAGGGTGGCTGATGAGTGTCCCCTTTCCACTGCTGCTCGTTCTTTGTCTCATCACTCGCTCAGGCCTCCCCCACAGTTTCATCGGATTCCTTCCTTATGGTTGGAATGAGGGAGACAGCCATGGGTGGGCAATAGAACAAAGTCAGTGCAACCCATCTTAGTAAGTCGCAGGAGAGCGCAAGCCACAGAAGACACATGGCCTTGGGGGTCAGGGTCTCTGGGTCACTACTGGGTGCTCTTGTCAGCAGGTTTACCCATGTAAAACAGAAGGAAGTGGTGGATCCTGCGTGCTCTCCACGGTTGTTAGGGAGTTCAAGTCCATTGTCATGGCTACTGTATTTGGAGTGCCTTTCACCCTACATGGTGGGAGCTGGGACGCATCTTCTCACACTGTATTGAATAATATCCAAGGGGCTTTTTAGTGACTACGTTTTGGAATTAGATAGCTATTGCTAGTCTTTCTTCTTCTTTTTTCCTAAAAAAAAATATTTTTCTTTTTACTAGTTTATTTACAAAATTCTAATAAAAATTTGAACAAATTCTTTTCATTTCCCACACCCATCAAATTGTACAACCCAGTGATTAATCTCCTCTTCCCCCTGTACATCCACATCCCTCTGCGTCCAGCCATTCTACAATAACGGTCTTATACAATATTTATCCTTGTGGGACTGAGTTAGTTCACTCAGCACAATGCTTTCCAGTTCCTCCCAAGTTAGGTAATATTTTACAAAGTTATTGCTCCTCTTAATCTGGAATCACTACTGAAAACTGTCCACTCTGGGTGACTCTGCTGGTAGTTGAAATATCAGTGGTCTAGCTTTCAGCAGATGGTAGGGAGGATGTCATTTTAGGAGGGTGTGAATTTGGGAGCAATAGGAAAATTTCTACTTGATAATCAGTTTTACATCATCACTATTAAATTCTAGACATGTAGAATATTTCTTTGTTGTGTACATGCTATCGACGGAAAGGGAGCAAGAAGAGGGGTGGAGAGGAAAGACATCAGTGGGTGAAGCCCCTTTCTTGAGATCTACAGAGTCTTCATTCTCTGAAATGGTCCTATTGAGGACAGAGGTAGCCAGAGAGGGGGGTGAGGCACACCCTTCCCATAGCAGAATTGCTTGGCATGATTTTGGGAATGTTTCATGGAACATTCTAGTCCCTGTACTCTCCCTGGAAAAGTCAGGGAGCTGAGGAGACTACTGGACACAAGGCTCCGTATCACACTACTGACGTCTCCAGCCATCTCTGGCTCAGCGCCCAGGGCCCTGCTCTGTGTGGACAGAGAGGTGTGATTTGGAGAACCAGAGGGAAGTGAGTCTGTGTGGGTATTCTGAAGCCCACCATGAGAAGCCTGTTCCAGGGTGGGCTAAGACACTGGGTTAGGAGTCTGAAGGATGGGAATCTAAGGCCAAAGTCACCACTACTAGAAACAGGAGCTTAAACTAACTTCAGGGCGGATCCTGTGTGCTAGTCACTACACTGGTAACTTATATATCTAAGCTGAATCTGTCAGCAGGGCACCAGCTGGTCTCCATCTCAAAGTATCATTTCTTAATGAATTCTTCTTCTGCCCACCTGTTGAGCCCTGGGCTCCTCCAATCCACACCAGAGACAAAAATAAAGACTCTGCTGTTCCAGGGAGGAGCAGTTTTCCTGTTGCAGAGACTAGAGCGGTCTGGCTACTCTGGACAAGTGTTCAGGTTGTCTACTGCACAAGGGTGTCTCACTTAAACAGACATACTACTCTTCACATAGATGTAAACCAGTCTAAATGAGAGTTTGAATTTACATCTCAACATGAAGAATACACAAATTCTCACCACTGAATTGATATGCAACATCATGATGCTTGTTGTTGTTATGTGCCGTCAAGTCGTTTGCGACTCATAGCGACCCCTATGTACAACAGCCCTAAACCGTGCTCTATCCTGTGCCAATCTCATTGCCTCTGACACACCCACTCAGAGTACCCCAGTCACTGAATCAATCCACCTCATAGAGGGTCTTCCCCTCCTGCGCTGTCCCTCTACTCCCAGCATGATGTCCCTCTCTAAAGACCTCTCTCTCCTCACAACATGTCCAAAGTATGTCAGACGAAGCCCCAGAATCCTTGCCTCCAAGGCGCAGCCTTGTTTAATCCTCTCTATGATGAATCTGTTTGTTTTCTTGGCAGTCCATGGTACTTAGATGGAGAAATTATTGAAACTTCTTACTTGGATCCACAATCAACGCTCTTGGTACCAACAGTCAGGAGATCAAGAGATGTATTGCATTCTATTGATGTATTCCTCTGCAGTCAGGGACCTCTCCAAATGTTTGATGAGCAATGATGTCAGTTTGAGGACTAAGGTGTGTCTGATTCAGGCTATGATTTTTCTTTAATCATTTGTTATGCATCTCAAAGCTGGATGATGAATAAAGATGAGAGAAGAATTTATGTCTTTGAGCTGTGGTGTTGGGGGAAGAGTACTGAATATCTGTAGACTGCCAAGAGAACAAATAGGTAAGTTTCAGAGAAGGAGCAGCCAGAGTGCTGCTTGGAGGTAAAAATAACCAAACTTCATCTCACATACTTTGGAGATGTTGCTAGGAGAGGCTATTCCTTGGAGAGGAACATCGTGCTTGGAAAGGTGGAAGGTTGAAGAAGGAGAGGAAGACCCTCAACCAGGTGGATTGACACAGTGACTGCAGCAATGAGCTTGAGTATGTCAGAGATTGTGAGGATGGCACAGGACAGAAGAGGGTTCAGATCTGTTGTTCATAGGGTTTCCATGAATCATACTTGACTCGGCGGCACCTAACAATGACAACAAGATGAAAGTGTGTGGGAAAGCATAGATTCAGGTCTGGTGCCATAGCTGGTACAGTCAGATGGGCTCCCTGGTGAGATGCCCTCACAGGACTGGACACATTCAGAGAGGAACCTGAGTTCCTGGCATCCCCACCTGCCACATGTGCTGCTAGGCCATCCTCCACTGATGGTAACACTTGAGGCCCTCCAACTCCCTGCTCCTTTCACAGCCTGGTCCTTACCCTCACCCAGCTCCCCCAGGGCCAGGCCTGAGTCAGTGACCAATAAACAAGTGCAGACCGAAGAGCAGAGGAAGAAGAGGGTCATGAGCACAGGGGTAAGTGGCCAAGTGGCTGAGGGTCTTGACCACGGGCTGGGCAGGCTTTGGTCAAGCAGAGCTTAGATCCCAGCAAGCTTGAATTAGTTCTGAGCAATGGGGAAACACCTCCTTTCTCACCTCAAGTGGTTCTGCCACTGGGTCCCTGCAGGCTCTCCGAGACCAGGACGAAAACCAGACCCAGGAGCAGTGTGGGGTATTAGCTTTGGAGTCCAAGCTTGAAGCTCCCATGGGCTTCACTAGGTATGTGCACCTCCTTGCCTCTGACAGGTAGTGTGGGTGCTGCCTGCCCACCCTGGCACCAGATGAGGGCAGAGCCGAGCATGCTCCGAGGCTGCCAGCCCGCAGGGAGTCTGCTCTTCCCCTCCCTGGGCTCAGAGAGAGACTGGAACACAAAGCTATTTTTATTTATGATAGTGTCAGTGAGGCTGCCTCCGTCTAGACGGCTGGTATTATCATCCGAGGCCATCCTGGAATGCGCAGCCCCATTTATTTAGAACAGAGGACAGTGTGCAGATTAAGCAGCTCGTAAAAATAAGCTGGGAACCAACGCTGGGCCGGCTGACCAAGGTAACCTCGGCGGGGTCAGTTGCCCTTGTTTGTTTTGGACACGGGAATGTTTTCAGAGGAAACAAGCAGTGTGACAGCCCCAGGGAAGCAGACCAGGCCCTCCTGTGCCCCTTTGGCAATGATGCACATGGCAGGGGGAGCACAGAGGCTCTGCCCCACTAGTGTGTGTCAGGAGAGAACACAGGATGCACCATCAGGATGGGGATTGGCCTTTTGGAAAGGCCGGGACTCTGCCGTCCTCGGCAAATGGCAAGTGGGTGTAGTGGACCCAGGCACTATCTATCTCTCTGTGCCTCTTACCATTGATGTGGAGGTTCATTCAAGTTATTTCTAGGCACCTCGGGTTCTGGGCTTTGTGGGAGAGCCAAGTGACTGATCAAGAAAACACATCCTGGTCACACATGCACTACTTTACCCATCCATCATCCATTCATTGGCTCATTGAACTCACAAGTATGTTCTGAGCCCCTCAACAGCCAGCCAAGACTAGGATCTCGAGAGACAGACTTAGGGAGAGACAGACACGAAAACACAGACTCAGCGAGCATGACTCCCAAATTATCTGATCTTATCACTTCCTTGGCTAAATCTCCCAAGGGCACCCTGATTGATGTTTGAGATAAAAAGTCAAAGCTCCCCAAGTGGGTGCCCCAGGATTTCTCAGCCTGGCTCAGCCTCATCTCATTCCAGACTCAGTCCCACTCTCTTGATCACTCTTGTCCCGCCCAGGCTGGGGGGCTGTGCCTTCCGACGGCGGAGCCGCTTCATGCTGCTCCTTCTGCTCTGGATGCCTTTTCCTCGGTTCTACCTGGTAAACTCTCCTCCAATGTCCGCATCTCAGGAAGCTTTGACAACCCTGTCCTGGGCAGACTTCTTTGTAGTCACCTTGAACAAAAGAGTTGAGCAAAGAGTTGTCCCCTGAGGTCCTGGGAGGCAAACCGGGTTCCCTGCACAGTGTGTTTGAGGCCCTGCTGGACTTGGGGCCGCACTCTGCTGCTCCTGTCTGTTGAGTCCAAGAAGATGCAGCCGTCTGAACCTCATTCTTCTTATCTGTAAAGTGAGGGTGAACTCAGACCCCGTGATCCAGGGACCTCGGCACCAGGCATGGAAGGTGAGGTCTGTGAACGTAGGTGCTCCTTCCCAGGACACTCCTGGCTGGTGGCTCTGCCCTGCACTGAGCAAGCTCTGGAAGCAAAGACACCACAAAGGTGAGACCAGAAGCCACAACAAAGAGGTCTCACACCTGGTGAGACCCATGATGAGAGCACCCAGCAGAATTCAGAGTCAGAACCTGAGCCAGGGGTTTCCAGAGAGCCAGGGACTCTGTTCGGAAGCTGACCAAGCAAGAACTCCTGGATTCCGAAAGGTCTAGGGCTAAGTCTCCCTCGAGGGGCTGCCTGTGGAGATACAGCCTGTGGGTTTAGATAATCACTGGTTTCTTGTCACTGTGGTTCAGGGATAGAATTCTCACCTTCCACAAGTGAGGCTGGGATTCGAGTCTCAGCCAACGTACCCATCTGTCAGTGGAGTCTTGCATTCAGCTGAGCTCTCAGGAAGGAAGATAGGCCTGTCAACTTACTTAAAAAGATCAACTTATGAAAACCCCATGGCCTGTAGCAATCTGATTTGTAATGGATCGTAAACATGGTGCAGGGTGCGCAGCATTTTATTCCATTGTGCTATGAGCTGTGGTTGCCTCCATAGCAGCCAACAACAACAACAACAATCTACCCTGTCCTTATAGGACACCCACCACATGCTAAACACTGTTCTGGCATCTTACAAAATGCCACCTACTTGTCCTGGTAGTGCACTGTTTTGCCAAGGAACCTACCAAAGTGAGCTTACTTTCTTTTAGTGGCAAACTCCTATGTATCCTTCAAAAAGCCTGTGTGGGCATTCCTTCCCTAATATTTCTATAAACCCTGACTTACTGGTCTATTTTGTATCCACTGAGATACTTGCTCAAGTGTCCAGTACTCTGAGTCTGAATCACCTGCAGCGTTGGATGTGTCTGATACAGACAGGAGACTCACAACCCTAAAAGACTGAACCTGGAAATGTGTAGCCATGAATCTTCTCCTCATGCCCACAAAGAGACCTCTCCACTCAGGTGCTCAGCCTGGGAAGACATGTTGCTCTGAGAACTTTCTAAGTCCCACCACAATTTCTGTCCCAGAAAGATGATCTTGGGAGAGCAGATCCTGTTCCTGCTTGTCTCTTAATTCTCTGAGGGACAAAGGGAAAGGGGAGCTGGGGCTGGAGTTGAGTGGCGCAGTGGAGTTGAGTTCCTAAGGGTTGCCAGAGAATGTGGTTCTGAGGGTTCATCCCCCCACTCCAGGGATCAGGATCCCCAGAATCCCTAGGGACGTGGCACATGTGTAAACCTAGACCTGCCCCGAGCCTCCCAAGTAGCCCCAGCCCCAGAGCCAGTAGCCTCGCTCCTCTGCATGTGGATGTCACAGGCGTCTTCCTGGAGAGAGGGCCACATTCGAGCAAGAGGAGAATGTTTTCCTCTGCAGTGGACAAAACATTTCAGCCCCTTTTCGGGAGAGGACTGAACACTCTGTCCACTCTGGCGACTTGGGGATTCCTGGACAGAGGAAGGTGCTGTCACATGCAGCAACTTGTATTACACAATCTCCCTCCCTCTTGGCTCCTCCAGCACCCCTCCCTGTCCCTCTCCCCTTCCCTTGTCACCCGCTCTACTCCAGAGCAAACTTTCTGAGAAGCTGTTCCAAGTGGTCCCAGGAAGTGAGCTCTTGAGCTCTGTGCCTCTCACCATGGTGACCTCGGTTCCAGGTCTCCTTAAGTTAGGAGGAGCAGCAGAACACCCTACCCAAAGCCTGTGAACCCTAACAGTCTCACGTGGGGAAATTCCAGCTGTCTGACACGGTGGCCTTCATCCAAAGGTGGGTCCTTGCTGGGACTTCCCTGGTTCACAGTGGTTTCTGGAGGCTGGAGAGACTTCCAGAGTCTTAGCTGAGCTGTGTTCCCAGTCCTGATCCCTGCGGTCTCCCATTTACCATTTTAAGAGGCTGGTGCCTGATGGCCAAGGGGAAAGGCAGTTGTCTAGAAGATGGGAGAAAAAGAAAAAAAGAATTGAGTCCTGGATCCTGGTCCTAGGTCTTGACCTTGTTGTGAAGGACCTGTTCCCTGTGTTGTTTGTTGCAAAGTGATTTTAGATTAAATGGGTCCAGCAAGAGTACATTTTCCCATAAGTATAGGGTGTCTGGAAGAACTCCTGGATTCAAGGTTATGTTGCCATCCAGGAAGGGAAAGGGAATGTCTGAGAGCCGGCTCCCACCTTTGCTCCCTCCACACAGCACGGATTCCACTGAGCAGGAGGGTGAGGCAAGGCTACTGAATAGAGGCCGTGGGCCTGAGCCAGGACCTTGAACCCGCTGGGGCAAGCTGAACTCCGGCAGGAGGCAGGCTGCTAACTAGTAAGCAAGTTGTAAAAACCCAACTCAGACACAACATCTGGCAGCTGCTTCAAATAGTTCTGTGTCTGAGGTTGGAGCTGCTCAGGGCCCTGCAGTGAATCAAACTGAGTCGGTGAGGAGCCTGAATAGGCACAGGCCCTTGGTCCGGCCACACCTCCCGCCTCCCTGCTCTTTAAATAGCCGAGTTCACATTCCATCTCCATGTACGATCAATTCGGCATGGGGCTTGGCCTCATACACTTGAGTGTGCATCCCCATGTCCCAAAGAAAAATTAGGAAGCAGACTGTCTCCGCAGAATATGTCTTGTACATTTTGACAACACAGCTTGGAATAAATGAGTCCCAATAGTGCAATGATTTGGGGCTCACCTTCTAACCAAAGGCAGTCTGCTGCTCCTGACCTCTGCTGCTCCTCGGGAGAAAGGCCTGGCAATCTTTTTTAGTGACAATCACAGATTTAGAAATCCTGTGGGCCAGTTCTAACTCTGTCACATGAGGCTTCTGTGAGTTGAAAATAGACTTAATGCCCTCTACCACCACCAACAACAACAACTAGGAGAAAATAAATTTGTTTGTTAAAGCTACCCACTTGTGGTATTTTTGTTACAGCAACACTAAGACACTAAGACAGGAATGTTGAGACAACATTAGGGTTTGGCACTTAGGACATGAAGCCCCTGGCTTGGCTTCTGTTTCCCATGACCTCTTTATATCATCTGTCCTCCCTGGATCCTGAGCCACTCCCTAACAGAGGTGACAGAGAGAAACCGTGAGTCCAAGCTCACTAACCACCACCCAGCAGGCGGTCCAGAGTTCTCCACATTTTGGCCTGGTCTGGTCCTGTGGCTTTCAGCAAATGCTGGAGGCCCATCTGCTTAGAAGAACAGTGATTCTAATGTAGATCTGCTCTGCAGAATGAAAATGGCCCTGCAGTTAGTGACCATCTTGCTTGACCCACCATGAGCCCGAGACACTTCAATGGTCTATGCTGAAGCTGATGACTGTTCAACCCATCCAGACCTGGTGATCTCCCATAAATATTATAGCCTAGAAAATCCTCTAGTTTTCTCTTATGGGATCACTCTGAGTCAGAATAGTCTCCACAATATCAGTCATGGGCCTTGCAGTGTCCCAGGTCACAGTGACACCATGATGGAGAGCTGCTGAGATTGTATGTGGTGATGTAGGCACATCACTTAATAATTTCCTATGAGCATCTGAAGAGTGGATGCTGTGAGGAATTCTGTTCTGAATACATGTGTAGTGGGTTGAACACACTGTGACAAAAAGGCAGGGCCACATTCTAACTCCCCTTTCTAGGCATGTAGTTTTGTTTGGAATTGAGGTCTCTGCAGATGTAATTTAGTTAAGGTTCCCAGTATGAGAGCATCTGAGATTTTCTGGAGGAACCTTAAATCCCATGAGAAGTGGCCCCATAAGAGAGAGAAAGCACACATTCACATACACTCACACAGCAATTGAGAGAGAAAGCGAGGGGCCATGTGAAGATAGAGGCAGAGACTGGAATGATGCAGCTTCAAGGTCAAGAATACCTTCTGAGGTCACCAAAGCCACATGTTGCCAAAACCACACATTGCCAAAGACATGAGTGGATTTCTTCCACTCAATTAACTAAGTACCTGTCTTAAAAATTCCTTAGTGTGGCCTGTACTGCTCTCCTGCTGGGAGCACTAGACCATGGCCCCATCACCTGGAGGTTCCCCAGTCCCTCCACCTGAAGGCCGCCTGGCCCTGCCACCTGGACCCCCAAACCCGCCACCTGTTGGACCTAGCCTTGCGAAGTGGACACACTGGCCTGGCCACCAGAAGGACCTGGCCCCACCACCTGGACACCTCCACACCATCACCTGGAGAATGACCTGCTGCCACCCCTCTGAACTGCACCAGGGACACCAATATCACAGGTTAAGCCAATTTCTCCTCCCTCCCAGAAATTGAGCTGCCTTTAGCCTTGAGCACTTTGGAGCCTAGCTGCAGCAGTTCCCTGCCAGAGAGGCTGCTAATTCATAGGCCATATCTCTCCCCAACTGAATCAAGTCTTCCTTGAGACAAGAGATCAGACAGAAACTCTGGTATGATAGCTGTCCCTCCCTCCACTGGAGCTGTGACTTCCTGAGCCAAGGTTATCAGACTAAGAGCCTGCTAAGACCTCAAGCATAACAAACTCTACCACAGCAATGACATAAAAGAAGCAGACTACTCTACACCCTACACAAGCCCAAAACAAGGTGTCACTCCCCCAAAAGTGACACAGTATCAATGGATATCCTGAAGCCAGAAAGTCTGATGGAACTTTCTGACACAGACTTCAAAAGAAAAATGATTTAATATTTTCAATGGGTGAAAGAAAAACCTCAAAGAATTACAGGACTCTGCAAGCAAAATCCAAGAGAAACTAAAAAACTAATAAACAAACAAACAAACAAACAAAAACTAAAACAAAAAACCCCAATAAAACAAACTCAATACAAAACAATGTAGACAAAATAAACAAGGCATTAGAGGCTCTGGAAAAACAAGAAAGCACAATCCAGAATATGAAGACCAATGTTTCAGATGCTCTCAACATGTTGGAGGGACATATGAACAGAGTTAACGAGATATAACACAGAACCAGCTAAAGAGAAGGTAGAATTGTCACTACTGATCTACTAGAACAGAATTCAGAATCAAGAAGGAAAAGAAAAAAGTCTAAGAATAATGTGGGACACCATGAAGAGGAATAACATGCACATAATTGGAATCCCAGAACAGGAAGAAGCAGGTAAAGGCACTGAGAAATGTGTGGAAGAATTACTAGAAAAAAACTTTCCAGGCATAATGAAGAATGAGAGAATATATTCAAGAAGCTGAGCCAACACCATATAGAATAGACCCCCAAAAGAAAAATACCAAGACATATCGTAGTCAAATTTGCTAGAACCAAACATAAGGAGAGAATTCTGAAAGCAGCGAGGGAGAAACAAAGAGTAACCTATAAGGTAGAGAAAATAAGATTAAGTGCAGATTTCTTAGCAGAACCATGTGAGCAAGAAGACTGTGGAATAACGTATATCAAACACTCAAAGACTACAACTGTCAACCAAGAATGCTGTATCCAGCAAAACTGTCCTTCAAATATGAAGGAAAGATCAAGATATTCTTAGAACAGCAGAACCTAAGGGAGTTTGTAAAAACAAGACCAGTGTTGCAGGAAACATTGAAGGAAGTCCTTCTTACAGAGATGCTAGAGAAAGTAGGATGGACCAAAGTAACCAGAAACAACACCAAAAAGGTCTCAACAATATAAAAGCAATAAAACCTTGCCTATCAATAATTACACTGACAGTGAATGATTTAAAGGCACCACTTAAAAGAAAATGAATAGCAGATTAGATTAAAAAAATAAAACTAATCAATATGCTGTCTAAAGAGACACACCTGAAAACTGAAAATAAAGACTAAAAATAAAAGGGTGGGGGAAATATACCAAGCAAATGGCAAAGAGAAAAAAGTAGGGGTAGGGATATTAATCTCTGATAAAATAGATTTCTACAAAAATATCACCACAAAGGACAAGGAAAATCACTACATAATACTTAAAGGATCAATAGAACAAAAGGACATAATCATAATAAATATCCATGCACCAAATGATAAAGCTGCAAGATATACAAAGCAAACAACAGAGCTGGGAAAAGGGACAGAAAGCACTACAATAATAGTAGGAGACTTCAATACACCACTCTCAAGGAAAGATAGAACTACCAGAAAAGAAAATCAACAAGATGCTGATGAGTTAAATCACACAATAAACCAACGCAATCAAATAGATATACATGCAGGCTAATGCACTCAAGGAAGCGTAGTATACTTACTTCTCCAATGTACATGGAACATTCTCCAGAATAGATCACATTTTAGGTCACAAGGCAAGCACCACAAATTTAAAAATATAGAAATAATACAAAGCATCTTCTCAGATCACAATGCTACAAAATTAGAAATTAATAACAAGATAATAAAAGGGGGAGAACCCCATACATTTGGAAGCTTAACAACACCTTGCTTGAATGTGAATGGGTACTAAAAGAAATAAAAAATTTAAATGTTTCTTGAAACAAATGACAGTGAAAACACAACTTACTAAAACTTCTGGGAAACAACCAAAGCAGTAATTAGAAGTCAATTTATAGCAATAAGCAAACACACAGAAAAGTAAGAAAAAAATTATAATTGACTCTCTAACCCAGCATCTCCAACAAATTCAAAAAGAACAGCCAGAAAACCTGACATCCTCTAAAAAAACCTGAAATAATAAAAATTAGGGCAGAAATAAATGAAATTAAAAACCAGAGAAACAATTAAAACCATCAAAAAACCCAAGAGTTGGTTCTTTAAAAAGGTCAATAAATTTGGCAAACCACTAGCAAAACTAACAAAGGAAAAGACACAAGTAATCCAAGTAAGAGATGAGAGGGGCAATGTCACAACAGAGCCAATTAAAATTAAAAGGTTGACAATTAAATATTATGAAAAACTATACTCAAACAAATATAAAAGCCTAGAGGAAATGGACACTTAGAAATCCACAACCTACCTAAACTGATCCAGAACAAAATAGAATACCTGAATAGACCCAAAAGAAAAATTAAACAGGTAATAAAACAACTTACAACAACAACAAAATCCTGGGGCCAGATGGTTTTACAAGTGAATTTATCATTTAAAAAAAATTTAGAGAAGAACTGTCATATACTATATAAAGTAGTCATAAACTATATAAAGTAGTTTAGAAAATAGAAAAAGACAGGATTCTCCCAGACTCATTCTATGAAGCAAACATTATCCGTGATACCAAAGTCAGGTAAAAATACCACCAAAATAGAAAATATCTCTTATGAACATAGATGCTAAAATCCTAAATAAAATTCTGGCCAATAGAATCCAATAATACATAAAAAAAAATTCACTGTGACCAAGTGGGATTCATAATAGGTATTCAAGGATGGTTCAACACAAGAAAATCAGTGTAATTCATCACATTAACAAAGCAAAGAACAAGAACTAGAATCTATCAATTGATGCAAAAAAGACCTTTGACAAAATCCAACACCCTTTCTTGATTAAAACACTCAACAAAATAGGAATAGAGGGGAATTTCCTCAACACAGTAAAAAGTATATATGCAAAACAAAGAGCCAACATCATTCTCAATGGAGAGAGATTAGAGGTAATCCTATTGAGAACAGGACCTAGACAAGGATGTCTACTATCATATCTCCTATTCAATATTGTATTGGAAGTCTTAAGCAATAAGAAAAAATAGCAATAAGACAAGAAGAGGAAATAAGAGATATCCAAATTGGCATAAAGAAAGTAAAATTATCTCTATATGCAGGTGATATTATAGTATACTTAGAAAACCCTAAAGAGTCAGTGAAAAAACTACTGGATATAGTGGACCAATTCAGCAAAGTGGCAGGATACAAAATCAACATTCAGAAATCAATTAGATTTCTCTCCAGTGACAAAAGAGAGTATAGAACTGGAGCTAAGAAAAATAATGCCCATCACAATAGCTAACAAAATACCTATTCAAAGAAAATGACAAAATATTACTACAAGAAACAAAAAGAGAGCCAGAGAAATGGAAGAATATACCATGCTCATGGATGGGAAGATTCAATATTGTGAAAATGACAATTCTACCAAAGGCAATCTACAAATTCAATGCAATCTCAATACCAATGTCAATTAACATTCTTCAATGAGATGGAAAAGAATGTCATCTGGAATGGAAAGAGACCCTGAATAAGCAAAGTACTCCTGAAAAAGAGAAACAAGGTAGGAGGCATCTCACTCCCTGATAACAAATCCTATCACACAGCCGTGATGCTCAAGACAGCGTGGTCCTGGTACCGTGACAGACACATAGATCAATGGAATATAATTGAGTGTCCAGAAATCAGCCCATCAACTGATTTTTGACAAGGAAATGAAATCAGTTAAGTGGGGAAATGAAAGTCTCTGACAAACGGTATTGGCAAAATTGAAAAACTATCTGCAGAAAACTGAAGCAAGACCCACACCTCACACCATACACAAAAAACCAACTCAAAATGGATCAAGGAAGGACCTAGGAGTAAAACAAAGGACTATAAACATGGTCATAGAAAAGCTTAGAAGAATTCTAGAAGCCTCAATCCACAGTATGAACAGTCTCCAAAGCATTCTATCTACAGACAGGAGAGAATAAAATAGATGAATGGGACCTCCTAAGAATTAAATCCCAATACACATCAAAAAACTTCTCCAACAGGGTAAAAAGGAAAGCCACAGACTGGGGAAAAATATTTGGTGATGCCAGTCTGGAGACTAAGGTGTGCCTAATACAAGTCATGGTCTTTGCCATTACTTGCTATGCTTCAGAGAAGTGGACAATGACTAGGGATGATAGAAGGAGAGTTGATGTCTTTGAGCTTTAGCGCTGGAGAAGAGTATTGAATATACCATGGACTGCTAGGAGAACAAACAACTTTGTCCTGGAGAGGGTAGAGCCAGGCTGCTCCTTGGAGGCAAGGATTCTGAAGCTTTGTCTGACATACTTTGGACATGTTGCAAGGAGGGACCAGTCCTTGGAGAGGGATGTCATGCTTGGAAGGGTGGAGGGACAGTGCAGGAGAGAAAGATCCTCAGTGAGATTGATTGATTCTGTCACTGGGGTAATAGGGATAGGCGTGTTTGAGACAATAAAATAGTCAAGGGATAGAACAGGGTGTAGGGCTATTGTACATAGGGTCATTATAAGTCGTAAGCAACTCTATGGCAAATAACAACAACAACAAATGACATGTCTGATAAGAGACTTATATTTAGAATTTATAGAATATTCCAGCACCTCAACAAGATAAAGGTAAAGAACCCAATTGCAAAATGGGCACAGGATATGAAAAGACACTTCACCATAAACATTCAGATAGTGAACAAATACATGAAGAAATGTTCAAAATCCCTAGCTCTAAGAAAGATGCAAATCAAAACAACTATGAGATGTCATCTCACCCCAGTAATAATAGCAATGTTCAATAAAGCAACAAACAACAAATGCTGGCGAGGTTGTGAAGAAACTGGAACCCTTATTCACTGCTGGTGGGAGTGTAAAATGGTGCTACCACTATGGAAAGTGACCTTGAGCTTTCTCAAAAAGTTGTCAATAGAAATACCACTTGACCCAGTAATTCTACTACTGGGAATATACTCTAAAGAAACCAGAACTTCCACCCAAACAGATACATGCACACCCATAATTATTGCTGTGTTGTTCATAATAGAAAAGAGATGAAAGCAACCCAAGTGCTCATCAACAAATGAATGGATAGAGAAGCTGTGATATATTCACACAATGGAATACTTAGGCAGCACCGAAAAACAAGGAATTCATAAAATATACAAAATGAGTGACCCTGGAGGACATTATGCTGAGTGAAATATCTCAGTCACAAAAGGACAAATACTGCATGGTGCCACTGTTGTAAAACAGGACTGGCATCGGGGGTGGGGGGAGACTGAGAAAAATGGGTTCAGTAATGTATACCGCATTGAAACAGATGAGGGAGAAAACTGTTTAAGAGGGATATGTGATTAGGCATTTTGTCATGACAGGAGTCCAGAGCGAAGGCTATATAGTGGAGTGGACCTGGGGAGAGGGATTGTAAAACAATGAAAGAAATTTTCTTTTACTTTTCCAAAAGGGTAGTGTACTGATGGGGGGAGGGCTGGGAGGGGATAAAAGTGCAACAACAAGGAATGAATGGAAATCCAAAGTCTCTGTAAATTTTCATTGAAATTAATAAATTTTTAAAAAAAGAAATGAAGAAACTGAAAAGTTTGGTGGCCTAGTTGGAAGAAGCTGTGTGTCCCAAAGGCACGTGGTTCGAATCCAGCTGGAGCACACAACAACAAGAAGCCACAGGGAAGTAATAGGAGCCATTTTTCAGCCCAAAACCCACTGCTGTCATGTTGGCTCCGATGGCAGCCTTCCATCAGGTTCCTGAGACCGTAAATCTTTACAGGAAGAGGTTGTCCATCTTTGTACCACAGAGTGGCTGGTGGATGCAAGCCTTATACATAGTACACTATACAGTCAGGGCTCTTTAGGAATCTATTCATTGACTCATTGCTGTACAATCAGAACTGACTCGTGGTTGACCCTCTAGAGGGTTTTCAGAGGCTGTAAATCACACGGCAGGAGAGCATGCCTCTTTTGAGTATGCATCTTTCTCCTGTGGAGCAGTTGGTGAATTTGAACCACTTGTCTTTGGGTTGTCAGTGCAACTCCTTACTAAGCCACCAGAGCTCTCTGTTTATTGTTGTGTGCCCTCAAGTTGGAACTGACTCATATCTGATCCTCCAGTGGGTTTTTAGAGGCTTTAAATCACATAAGAGGAGTTTGTCCATCTTTCTTCCATGAACAGCTGATGAATTTGAACCATGTAGCCTCAGGTTGGCAGTGCAGCTTCTTACCACTAGACCACCAAAGCTCCCCAAGTGTTTATTGTCGTTCTTGTTGTTAGGTGCCATTGAGCAGAGGATGGCTCACATTAACCCTGTGAAAAACGAATCTGTACCCTGTTCTATCCTGTGCTATTCTCTTGGAGAAAGTGCAACCAGAGAGCTCCTTAAAGCTAAGCATGGCAAAGCTTTTTCTTGTGTACTTTGGACATGTTGTTTGAAGGGGCTATTTATCCCTTGGATAGAGACATCATACTTGGAAAGATGGAGCATCAGTGAAAGACAGAAAGACCCTTAGTGAGATGAGTTGACACAGTGACTAAAGCAATGGGTTCAAGCATGTTAGAGAGGATGCAACGTTTTTTTAAAAGCCAATTGGAAGTGAAAGAAGCCAAACCTAGAAGATCTCATGTGTGTGATTCTATTTATATGCATTATGCAGTAAAAGTAAATCCACAGGCTCAGGAAGTGGATACGCAGGTGATTGTCAGGGGCTGAAGACAGAGAAACAAGGATTGACTGCTCATTGGTTGTGGAGTCTGCTTTTGGAGTGAGGACAATGTTCTGGAGCTAGATAGAGGTAGCAGTGGCCAACATCGTGACTGTACTAAACGCTATTGAATCATATATTGGAAAATGTTGACTTTCGTGTTCTGTGAGCTTAATCTCAATAAGCAAAGAAAGGCCAATTAGGAAAGGGTGGGGTGGGAACCCTGCTGTGCCTGATCCATAACAAATAGTGTCTCAGTGTATCTCCAGGGAGCAAAGGGCTGTTCCCATCTTGAAGATGAGCTCAGTGAGGCTCATGGGGTTATTGTTTAAGGCCATCATCCTGGGCAGGAAGGAGGGGAGCTGGGCACTAATCTTAGGTCTTCCTGGCTCCAAACCTTCTTCTCAATTATCCTACACAGAGCCCAGCTGGAAGGTGGAGTTTCTCCGTATTTTGGCCGACGCTGATTCAGTCTATAGCTAGTAGCCATCAAATGGATTTTGACTCATGAGGAAAGACGTAGGTCATAAGTCTTATATAAATGTTGGGAGCCCCAGGAACCCCAGGGCAATGACTTCCAAACACCCATCCCAGACTGCTGCGCCAGAGTGATATGTCATTGTTAGCAGCCATCAAGGTGGTCCTCAACTCTTAGTGACCCCCTCCCTGTACAATAGGACAAAACACTTCCTGGTCTGGCACTATCCAATGATTGATTGCAGACTGTATTGAACCCACAGGGTTTTCATTGGCTGATATTTGGAAGTAGCTCTCCAGGCCTTTCCTCCTGGTCTGTTTTAGTCTGGAAGCTCCACTGAAAACCCGCATCAGCCTTATAGCAGCATGCAAGTTCCGCCAACAAACTGGTGGTGATGGTGCAGTGGGTGAATGGGTGAGGAGTTGAGCCTGAGTTCCCCTCATGGAAGGTGAGAATTCTACCTCTGCGCCACCATTCTCATGAGTTCTGGGGTGCGCTTCCCCCTTAAGTTCGTCTGGTGATTTGAATGCATGATGCATCACTGAAGTTCAGGCTAAGACCCCTAGATTGGTCTCATGATGCATGTGCACCTGTGAGTCACATACTTAGGGACATCTTCAAGGACCACTCTCAGAGGGGCCAGGACCCAGGAGCTTCCAGAGGCCTTCACCTTTCTTGTCTGCAGAGTGGACCTAGTAGAGGCTGCAGTAGGAGCCTAGTGGGAAGGCTGGGCAGGAAGACAGAACCTGGACAAGGTCGCTGCCACCTCCTGTCCAGCCAGCTGCCCTCAGCCTGGACTTTTCCACTGAGAACATTGCCTCTGCCCAAGAAAATCATTATCAAATCGGCAGCGACAGCAGCAGCTATTTGCCTGCCCAGAAAGAACGGTTCCAGCAGAATGTTAGCTTTCTCTTTTCTTTAAAAAAGAAAAAGATCCGAGCCCAACAGAGGACACGGAAGGTCCTGGGCTGGACCGTGATGTTGCCTGGGACCCTGAGGGCCAGCTTGGGCTGTGCTCAGCCTGCCAGCACACTGAGCCCAAGCAGGCAGCCGAGGGAGCCCCGAGCGGCTACAGCAGGCTTGGCGAGGCAGGACATCATCTGTTGACTCTCCAGCCCAGTCCCTAGCTCATGGTTTCCTCCCCGGTTGCCATGGCCCCGTACAGAAAACACAGCAAACTCCTGGCCCCAGGCAGCTCATTTATTTCAAATATTCCTTGCAGCTGGAATCCAACCATGTTTGGGTGTCTGGACTGGAGCATGAACTAATTGCTCTGTCTTCAGCCCCCTCCCTAGCTCCCCCTGCATAGTTTATGGTTCAGTAGAGCCCACATTCCTCCTTTTGAGGAGGAACGGAGGGAAGACGTGGACAGGAGATGGACGGAGGCGGGAGGCTTCCCATCCAGGGCCAAGCTCAGAGAACGGCTACCTGCTTGAAGGCAGGGTAATAATTGCAACCACATGGGCCAAGTCTGCACAGATGGTTTTATTAACGCAGCTCCCTTCAACATGAAGCCCTGCTCCCTAGAAGTCGCGGGCAGCACAAAGACCCTTCTTTTTCCTGTGCTCGCCCCCCACCTCATGCCCTCCCCCACCGACTGACCCCACTCCCCCCACTGCCATCCTATTCAAAGGAAGCGGAGTTCCAAAGGCAACCCAGACATGAACTCCCAACTCAAACCTAATTTTAGACCACCCCTTCCTCCCACCTCCTGGGCACGCCGGGGAGGGCACTTGGGGGTCTCGCCTCACAACACCCTCCTTGACTCTGAGGCCTTCGGTCAGGAAGAAATAACACTGAGTGAGGAATGTCTGGTCTATTTTCAAAGACAACGTCCCAACCCAGGGAATGTACCCTTCTCCTGAGCAGAAATGCGGGAGCTTATGGATATGTAGGGACACGTGGTAACACACCAGGCTGTTCTGGAAGAGGCAGCTTGGTTGGCTTGGCCAGGAGGCAGTTGTGCTGTTAAAGGCTGAGCCTCTCTGACAGTTCAAATCTACCAGTGGCCACTTAGGAGAAAGATGCATTAACTCCTGTGGGATTTACACCCTCAGAAACCTGCTGGCGGGTCAGGTCTGAGACGGTTCCAGCTTGATGACAATGCTTTGTTGTTGTTGTTGTTGTTATGCAGGCATCTATTCTGACTCTGGTCGACCTCAAGCACAACTTAACTCTCTCTCTCTCTCTCTGTGTGTGTGTTACAGAGTTCCACAGTTTTCTGGGCTGTCATCTTAACAGAAGCAGGTCACTAAGTTGGTTGGTTGTGGTTTTTCCCCCCCCTGCAGTTCTGCCAGTGGGTTTGAATTGATATTCTCTGGGTTATCTGTCAAGTGCAAATTGTTTTTGTTAAGGTTTTGATGTTGGTTTTTTTTTTTTTTAAATTCGTGTTGAGATAAACCAACTCATAGAGGATTGTATAGCAGATTTTCAGAGGCTGTAAATCACACAGGAGGAGACTGCTTACCTTTCTCCCACAAAGCAGCCGGTGGATTTGAACTGCCTTCCTTTGGGCTGACAGCACAATTCTTTACCCATCAGGCCATTGGTATTCCCTGCAAACCGTGTAGTATTGCCATTTTATCCTTTATGCCTCGGATGCTCATCCAAGGTCTCACGTACTTTGGCCACGTTGTTAGGAGGGGCCAGTCATGTGAAAAGTACGTCATGCTTGGGAAAGTGGAGGGGTCAGTGAAAGAGGAAGACCCGCAATGAAACAGAACGGCACACTGACTGTAAGATGGGCTCAGGTATGTCAGAGATGAGGAGGACGGCACCGGCTAGGGCAGAGTTCAGATCCAATGTTCAGAGGGTCACTATGAGTTGTAGTTGACTCGATGGCACTTAACAGCAACATCCAAGGTCAAACAGTTGGCAGGTGTTAGCATCAATATTTGAACCCAGGTCTGACTCTGGAGCTTTCTCCTGAGCGGACTACCAAAACGGAAAAGAAAGAATTACCTTTTATGAAACAATTAGAGTAAAGGCTGGCAGGCCAAAGGAATGGTCTTCCAAAGCTTAGGCCAGGTCACCAGGGAGGTTTGGAAAGAGGATAGATATCCACCTGTTCCCCCGCCCCCCCAGGCTGGCCCTCTAAAGGCTGAGTTAGTCTATTCTCGGCAAGGCCCTGGAAGCTGTGTTTTAACCAACACCCTTAGGTGATGTTAAGGAAGGTGGAATAGAGGAAAGTTGGTCAGAAGGTCAGAAGCTCTCAGAGCAAGGGGACTTGGTGTCAGGGGTCCTGGACTTCCTGGCCTTACCTGCCCACAGGGCTCCCCAATCCTAACATACCTTTAGGGTGAAATATCCCTCACAGCGAGCGGGATACATCCTGGTCGGTCCTTCTGGGACCTACTCATTGACTAGGCATTTATCAGGAGCCATCAGTCCCCCGACACGGGGGACATCGTGTTAGGGAAAGTAGTGTGTGCCCGCTGTTGTGCCCTGGAGTTGAAAGTGACTCAGAATTGACCCTTCAGCACGTTTTCAGAGGCTGAAAACCCCAGAGGAGGATATTGCCTATTTTGCTCTGGGAAAGGAGCGGATCTGCAAAACAGAGGAAGCTACCGAATGAGACGGGCTGGCACAGTGCCTGTGACGACGGGCCCCAGAACAGCAGCAGTGGACCATCGACGGCACAGCACGGGGAGTGTTCTGTTCTGTGGTACTCAGGGTTGCTGTGAGTCAGAGCCAAACCCCCAGCACTCACAGCAAGTCACTGACATGTGATCACATCAGGTCAGTTTCTCCACTGTTCACTCTATTAGAGCTTCACTCACCAAACCTCCAGTTATGCCAGTTTCCTCTCTGCAGGAGGTGGACCTGCTTGCTGTGGCCGGCAGGAAGATCCGTGTGGGCAAAGGCGGACAGTGCCTCATTGTGTTCTCAGCCAGGGGACTCAACGGCAGGTGACAGAAAAGCTCCTACTGACGAATGCTCGGAGCCTGGGATCCCAGGACAGAAACCGCACTGGCTCATCCTCTCTTCTTGTTCTTATGTACCGTTAGAACCAGCTCCTGGCTAAGCCTGTAGCTAGCGGGGTTTCAAAGGCTGTAAATCACACGAGGAGATAATCCAGCTTCTTCCTGCAGAGCAGCTGGTGGATTCGAACTGTGTGTCTTTAGATTGGCAAGGTAACTCCTTACCACTAAGATACCAGGGCTCCCTGGTTCATTGTCTACTCCAGCTTGACAACTGTATGAAGGACCCAGAGGGTGATTTGTCTTGGGCTGACCACCAACCCTCCAATCATTGCTATCAACCCAGCAACTCTGTAAGAAGAAGGGCTGACGGGCCCAAGCAGTGGTCTTCAAACTCTCAGGCTAGGTCAGCCGGGAGGTGTGGGATCTTCCCGTGGGTTCCACAGGCTTCCCTTGTCTGAGATGTCAGGTGTGTTAACTCCTGAGAAAGGAATGGGATGTTCTAGAGTTGTTGCTGTAGGAGTCGCCTCCTCTGGGGCTCTGGCTGGGGTCCTACCCTCAGCCAAGGGTTGGTGGGGTTCTCTTATCACCTCTTGAACACTGTGGGCACTAGGGTCCCTAGGCCTGGGAGGGGTGCCTTCGTTTCTTCTTGTAGTAGGTGCTAGTGAGCAGATTCTGACTCAGCTACTCCATGTGAGAGTACAACTTCCCTGGAGGATTTCCTGGGATTTATTATTATTATTATTATTTTTATTCATTCAGTGTTGCACATTTCCTCCATTCCCCTCCCCCCAAGTTAACTTAAAAAAAATATTCAGTGTTGCACAATTTCCTCCCTCCCCGGCTCCCCCAGACCACTTTGCTATGTACCTCTTACTCTAGACTGCTGTCAAATGACACCTAATTATATATTCCTTTTACACAGTTCTTTCCTTCATCTTTCCAATGTGGTGTTCATTATCTATCCCCTCTTTTCTTAGTTTTCCCCTAACCCCCATGTCCATCCTGTTAACTGTGGTGTTATGCAGTATTCATTCTTGAGCTATTTCACTCAGCATAATACCCTCCACGGTCACCCATGTTGCATAATGTTTTATTAATTCCTCATTTTTCAGTGCTGCATAGTTTTCTGCTGTGACGATACCGATTTTCTATCCATTCATTTGTTGATGGGACTTTGGGTTGCTCCCATTTGTTTGCTATTGTGAATAACACAGCAATAAATGTGGGTGTATATAAGTGTTTGGGTGGTGGCTCTGGCTTCTCCAGGGTATATTCTCAGTAATGGCATAGCTAGGTCAAATGGTATTTCTATTTCCAACTTTTTGAGAATGTATAAGGCTGCCTTCCACTAGCTGCACTAATTTACACTCCCATCTACAGTGAATAAGGGCTCCAATCTCTCCACCACCTCACTAGCATTTGTTGTTTGCGGCTCTGTTGAATTTTATTGTTGATTTTTTTCTTTTCGTGTATCATTGAATCAGATCTGACTGGCACAGGAGATTGCCTCTCCTTCTCCAGCAGAGCAACTGGTGGAACTCTGTTGAACTTTGCTATTGTTGCTGGGTGAGATTTATTTTTATTTTTAATTTTTTTATTATCATTATTTGTGTGTACCGTCAAATCAGATCTGACAGGCACAGGAGAAGATTGTCTCTCCTTCCCCAGCAGAGCATCTGGTGGATTTGAACCATGCGTCTCTGGGATTGCAGTGCAGCTTCTTGCCACTAGGCCACCAGAGCTCCCCTAATTTTTTTTTTTAAATTTATTTATTTATTTAGAGAGGGACATCATGCTTGGGAGGGTGGAGGGACGGCGCAGGAGAGGAAGGCCCTCTATGAGGTGGATTGATTCAGTGACTGGGATAATTGGGATGGGAGTGTCAGAGACGGTGCGATTGGCACAGGACAGAGCGGAGTTTAGGGCTGTTGTACATAGAGTCGCTATGAGTCGCAGGCGACTCGACGGCACATAACAACAACAACAACAACAACAAAGGAGCATATTGTCAGGCCTTTCTTCCATCCGGAACCTCTGGGTGAGTTTGAATCGCCAACTTTTCAGTTTGCAGCTGAATACTTAACCATTGTGCCACAAGGACTCCTACTTCCTGTTTCTTTGTGCTATCACAGAAATACTGCCAATGGATGGCTTTAACAGGTTTCTCTTCTACAGTCAGAAGTTTGAATTCAGGGCACTGATCATAGGCGAAAGCTTTCCCTTTTCATCTGTTCGAGGGGAAAGTTTTGTCCCTTGTCAGTTTCCATTCTTTCCCCAAACTTCACTATTGTTGATCCCAACTCATATTGATTCTTCTCCAGTTTTCAAGGCGGTAAATCTTTACAGGAAACTGCTAATTTTCCTCCCTCAGAGCAGCTGGTGGATTTGAACACTGACCTTTTGGTTAACAGCCTGACATTTTACGCACTCTGCCACCAGAGCTCAAATCTTTACAGGTGGAGCCTGGTCATGTTTTTTCTGAGAAGCACCTGGTGGATTTGAACTGCTGACCTTTTGGTTAGTGGCATGACACGTAACACACTATGTCACAGGAACTTTTTGGTTCCTTACTAATTTTCATATGCATGGTATCATCTTTCCCAACTGTACTTCCTTATTTCTGTCTCTAATAAGCTTTCATATCTCTAAAGGGATTGTCTTCAAAATTCACACCACTCTGAGATGACTTCATTAACAGCATAGAAAACCCTATCTCAAAGTGGAATTCCACACACAGGGATCACTCATTCTCACTGCCAGAGAACTGTAACCAACTCAGTGGACCTGCGGAAGCTCTAGTGGCCTCGTGGTAAGAAACTGCACTGCAATTCTGAACACATGTGGTTCGAATACACCAGCTGCTCAAGGGAGGAAGTTGGGCAATCTCCTCCCATGTGTTTAATTCCCTCTGAAAACCTGCTGGAGGATCAGCTATGGGTCAGTTCCAACTCTACGGTACACGACAAGAACACGGCAGACGCAAGGCTATAAATCGTACAGGAGACTGGTCATCTTTCTCCCTCAGAGCTACTGATGGGATTCGAACCGCCAGCGAGGTGAGGCTTTTGGGTTAGCAGCTCAATTACCTGCACACTGCACCACCACAGCTCCGTATGTATAGGTATGGCAACGAGGATCACAGGACGCGTGTGGAGGTGGGGGCCCAATTCAACCCCCAAGTCAGTCAGTCAAGCCCCTTCTCTCTCCCCCAAGGCACAAAGGAGGGACTCAAACGTGGTTTTGTATTTTAATAAACGGTCCTTTATTAGGTTACTGAGTATTATCAACGATCATAAAATAGAATGGGAGTTTTGAAACTGTACAAGCCATAAGGCTTGGGGCTGACAGGAAAGAAGGGGGCTGGGGGTGCCAGAGAGCAGAGGGGGGCGGGTAGGAGGCATGGAGGGATGACAAAGAGCTGCCATTCACCCAGCCCCCACGGGAGGTGACTGGGTCAGGGCTACAAGCTGGGCATTGTGCAAGTTCCACCCTCTCCTGAGCAGCACCGGCCAGCATGTGTCCATCCTGCCCAAGAGTCAGGGAAATCTTGAAGTCTTACAGGTAAAGACCCCCCCCACTACTGGGGGGCTCGGAGAAACCTTTAAAATAATAAGAGGGTGATTTTCATTTCTCACCCCATCTGATTGGCACCAATGTTGTGCTTTAAAAAATATACTCCACCGAAAGATTTTTTCTTTATAAAAGGTACCCTAACAGCAGCTGTTTCAAACATAATTCTTACAGACAAATATATATCTGTGTATATATATTAAACATTTTAAACAAATAAAGTCATCTATTGTACCTGTACAGAAACGACTGGAAGCCAGGTGCCAAGAGAGCTGACTTCCAAGGAGAAGAGATGTGGACACAGCGAGGCGGTCTGCTAGGTGAGGGGCTGTGGGAGGGGGCTGCTGGCTTGCTGGCTAACTGGCCCTTCCCCCTGCAATGCTGACACTCGTGATGACTGGAGGGCCAGCTTCTGACAGCTCCGAGCCAGCCTGGAACAAGCCGGCACCGCCATGGGCTCTGTGAGGGAATGGCTCAGCATTGCTCTGAGGCACGTCCATCCTGCCCTGGGCTGGGCTCCTGGGCAGGGTGATCCACTGACCCTCCCTTCTCAGTTCTGGGGAAGCCAGAGGCGCTCAGGCTGCACTTGGGAAATTTCAGCTAGAAAAGCACAACCAAAAACAAAACCAAAGCACCCATAGGAGGCTTACGAGACAAAGCCAGGTGTGAAGTTGTGTGAGCCCAAGAGGTAAGTGGCTCCCTGGGCAGACTGGGGCCCGGCCAGCTGCGAGCCCATTCAGAGAGGTTCCCTAAGACACTCATTGCAGGTAGGGCTGATGCTTCCTGAAGGGCCCGCCTGGGAACTCGGGCAGAGCCCCTGGAAACTGCCTTTGTGTGCACGGGGACATGCCCAGACCCAGGAGGACAGGTGAAGCACACATGTCCCAGGAGGGGGCAGGTGGGAGGAAAGCAAGCGAACACACTCCAGAGGGGACTGAAGCAAGGCTTCCTTTCTGGGTGGAATAAATAAGTGGCTGTTATTGTTTAAAGAATAAATACAGGGTAGGGACACCCAAGCTTGAGACAGGTGCTGAGTACTTATTGCCTGCGTGAGGTCCATGCGGGTTTCTGCCTCAGTGTGCAGGTGGGGGTTCCTGACACCCCGAGCTGAGTGCCTGGTCCCCATGGGGCTGGGCACTGTCAGCCCTTTTCTGAAGCACCTCTCCAGCTCACTTGGGGCTTTGCTTAGACACTGTGGCACTTCCCACTGGCCCCACTGCACCAGCACCCCAAAGTGGCTGCAGCCTTCTCTCAGAAGGTGTGGTGGGCTCCCCATCCCACCCCGAGAGCAGATCGGAGCTCAATGTAGGACGATAGACGTTTATTCTGTCTTTTTTCAAAAGGGGGAGGACGTATACGGCATGCAGGGTGGCTGCCTTCTGCCGGTGTCGGGAAGGGGGTGAGGAGACACCGGGGTGTGTGTCCGGCAGAGGCAGCCGGGGAGGGATCTGTGGGAAGAACACAGTCTTCTGCCCAAGGCTGAGGATGCCGGTCCCAGGCCCTGGTGCGGTGGGCAGCTCAGTGAGGTGGCCCCTGGTGTGAGTGGAGCGGAGGTCCCGGGCGGCGGTCACTGGTAGAGGAGGTAGGCCCTGAGCGCAGCGGGCAGCGGCAGCGTGTGGATCTCCCCCAGGCGCTCCTTCCCCAGGGCCAGGCGCACCGAGCGGCGACAGAGATCCATGAGTGGCAGGGGCTCAGCTGTGTAAACCGAGGCAAGAGAAAGAGAACGAGAACATCAGGTTAGTATAGGCTTCTCCACATTCTGGATGGATCTGGAAGAGGACATAGCAATCACAGCAGCAATACTAGAAGCTAACATGAGACCCCACACTCAGCCAGGGAGCCCGGTGCAGACCTTAACTCACTGGACCCTCACAACGAGCTACCATTACCACTGTGCCCATTTTACAGTTGGAGAAGCTGAGGGATAAGCCCATGTGTCATCCAGTTGACTTTCTCTCCACAGCAAAACTGAGTTTCCAATGCTGATTTTCAGAAGCAGACTGCCAGGGCTTTCTTCTGGGGCACAAACCTCTAGCCTTTTGTTTAGCTGCTGAGAGTGTCAACCGTTCACCCACCAGAGTCGAGTCTCAGTGGACTTCCCGAGGCAGCACTGGACAGAGCCAGGACAGGCACTCAGGCCATCTCACCCTTAGCCCACAGCAGCAGACTCTAATGTATATCACTGGGGTCCACTGGAGCCAGGCCTCCCCAGCCAGCACCCCAGCCCCCAGGCAGGCCCCTCAGAAAAGGTTAACTCAGCTGCTTTCAGGCATTGTCCCAGTCTATGCTTCTGTTCCAGACTCTGAGGCCCAGAGTAGCAACATGACCCACTGAGGCCATAGAGTTAGGAGGTGGGTGGCTGGACGGGGATCGATCCTTAGTGTCCGCACTCTGAGCCTGCACATTGCCCTGAAAACTGAGATGTCCCGAGTCCCCATGGCAGGTGATAGGGTGAGGGAAAGTCCAAGTTCACTGTGTTTCATGTGTTGAGCATTCAGAGTTGGAGAAACCAGTGGTCCCCAAGTTTCTATGCCTGGCAGAAAAGGCAAAAGACTGAGGGCAATGGAAATGGGAAATGCCAGCCGGTCAGAGCAAGATACTCTGTGGCCTCATCTGGGCCACCCTGCAGTGGACCTGGGATTTGTGGAAATTGGTGGTTTCTAACTGCAGCCTGCAAATACAGCTTAGTCCTGTGTCCCAGGAGCCTGGGGATGCGTCTTTCCTCCCATGTCCGTGATGCATTCTGAGCTTCAGAAAGCTGACCCGCTCCAGAGTCCTGCAGGGTCCACAGGTGTGTCCCCACCCCTGTCCACTTTCTGCCTGAGCCGGCCATACTCAGACATCTGGCCTCTCCACAGTCCTCTGGTCAAAGTGAGCAAACTGTGGGGGCCATGTGCTTTCATCTAGGGTCCTCCCTTGACTCTGAGGTCCCCTTGTGAGCAAATGAAAAGTCAGATCTAAAAAGAAAAAAAAAAAAACTACCACCCAGCATTACCTTTGACACGTCATTCCACTGATAAAAGTGCAAATACAAATGATTTTTCACCAACGCTCACAATCTTAAAAATAACTCAATAATGACCATATCCTTGGTCTAGGAGGGTTTGGCAGGAAATAGGGGATGACTACTAATGGGAAGGAAGCTTTTTTTAAAACTTCAAAGATAACTGCTGTCAAATCGGAATCAAAGCTCACGGCTGGCCTTCGTGCAGGTTTTCAGGAGCCTGCTTGCCTTTGGCCTTTGGCCTGAAGAGCAGTGGGGTGATTCATCCATCTCTGGGTTGGCAGTGACTCTCCCTATTAACTGGGCCACCAGAGCCCCCTTTTTAAGGAGGTGAAAGTATTCTAAAATTATGAGGATGGCTGTACAACTCTGTGACTACACAGAAACCCACTGAAAGGTGTATTTTAAACAGGTGAGTTATGTGGCATGTGACAAAGATCTCGGTAAGGTTGTAATAAAAACGAAAATAAATGTTTGGGTTGGTAATGCATTGACTAAATTCCGGCTAGACATGAGAAGGAAATGAAATGGTGAGCTGAACTGAAAGCGCTAAAATGGGCTTATCCTGGAAAGCAAGTCAAGAAGCTTACCTGGAGGTGGCAAGATTAACTCACATGATGCTCCCTCCTTCCTTTTCAAGGTCAAGGATTCCATATGCACCTAGTCAACTAGGACCAGGTTTCCCCTCCCTGCTCCATGTGAACCTCCAGGTAACATGTCCTGCCTGTGGCACCCACACCTGGTTCATCACCTGTGCGGAGTTGCCCCACCTGGCTGCCTGAGCTAGAGCAGAGAGACCCTCTGCCTGGGACTGTTTCCTCCTCAGACAAGGAGACCGGGCCAGATGCTTTCTGTACTGAGTCAGCATATCCCCCCAAATTCATGCCTCCCCGGAACCTCAGAATGTGACCAAATTCACAAATAGGATCTCTGCAGATGTAATTAGTTAAGACGAAGTCATTCTGATTAAGGTACCATGGCATCACTCGGGAGGGTGGATGGGCTGTGCCAAGTCACGGCCTGAAGGAGTGACATCAAAATGACTCGAGAAAATGTCTGTGCTGTGTTTTGGGAGAAAACGTCTGTGCTGTGTTTCGGCAGCAAGTTAGTCTTTTTAAATTAAGAAAAACCTTAATAAAACCCTTCTACAAAATCAGTTTACATGTATCAGTATGTTGTTGTTGTTGTTATGTGCTTTCGAGTCACCTGCAACTCATAGTGATACTATGTACAAGAAATAGCTCCACACTCTGCTCTCTCCTGAGCTAATCTCACTGTCTCCAACACACCTACCTACCCCCCATTGCCATGTTACTGTGTCACTCCAACCGATCCAGGGTCGTCTTCTCCTCTGTTCTCCCTCCACCCTTCCAAGCATCATGCCTTTTTCCAGGTCCTGTTCCCTCCTGGCCACGTGCCCAAAGTATGTCAGACAGACCTTCAAAATCCTTGCCTCCAAGGAGCAGCCTCGTTTCACTCTCTCCAGGATAAATACCTCTCAAAAATTCAAATTCACAGTGATCAAGTCAGAACAAATTCATAGCTGACTCTTCACTGGGTTTCCAAAGCTGTAAATGACAGGAGAGGAGATTTCCCATCTTTCCCCGACAGAGCTGCTGGTGGATTCGGTACAACTCCCTAAGGACTACGTCATGGAAACAATGTAGTAATATACCTGTTGTTATTGTATTCCATCAAGTCAGAACTGACCCATAGCTGACTCTCCAGCCAGTTTTCAGAGGCAGTAAATCACACGGGAGGAGACTGCCTGTCCTACTGCAGAGCAGCTGGTGGATTCAAACCACCTGCCTTTGGGACTACAGAGCAGTTCCTTATCACGAGGCCACCTGAGCTCTTCATCAGTGTAACATTCTATGCTAACTCACTTTTTACATTTTCTGACATGCTCCTGACAGAGCTCTCATTATTACCTGATTTGAACCACACGGCTTGCCTGCATGCACTGCTGTTTTTGCTGCTGCTGCTGCTGCTGCTGTTTCAACAGTGAACAATTCTGTCAACATTTTTCTAGTGTTTTAGCTATAATAACATGGTAATTTGTGAACTTACAACAACTTTTTTGAGAATGAAGCAGTTAAGGGAAAAGAAGGTGAAAGTAAAAAATAGGCGTCAGCTGAGTCACTAATAATGTTGAATGTAGCTAACAATGCAGGAAGATTTGACGAAACTGTCTCGTGTTAGTATTCATGTTGTTGTTAGGTGTCATCGAGTTGGTTCTAACTCACAGCGATCCTATGAACGTCGGATCTGAACTCTGTCCTATCCTCACCATCTCTGACACTGTTGAGCCCGTTGCTGCAGTCACTGTGTGGAAGGTCAACAAAAGGGGGCTTTTCTCACTTCTGCCGAATCGCCCCCTTTCCAAGCATGATACCCCTTTCAAAGGAATGACCCCTCCTCATAGCTTGCCCAAATCTTGCGAGTCAAAGCTCTGCCATCTTTGCCTCGAAAGAGCACTCTGGTTTTTCTTTCTCTAAGACACATCTCTGTTCTTTTGGCAGTCCAAGGGATACAGTACTCTTCTCCAACACCACAGCTCAAAGGCATTGATTTTTCTTCTGTCAGCCTGTCACTGCACAGCTCTCAGATGCACCGCAAGTGAAATAACCATGGCCTGAATCAGGTACATCTTAAGTCTTTAAACTGACATCATTGCTTCCCTAGGACTTAGTATTACCACACGGCGGGATGGGGCCCAGGGCGGCTCTTGGGGCCTTCCGGTTGACGCTGGCAGCTGGTGCAGCAAGGAATATTGATAGAATCTAAGAAATATTATACTTAAGCAATTTAAAAGGACATCCTATATTATTCTACAGTTTATACTGATACACTACTAAGGAAATATTGACATTTTCAAGAATTTCATTTAACGTGAATCCACAATCCAAGCCCACAGTAGCAGCAGTCAAGAAATCAAATGACAAAGCTACCACAACAGGTCTCTTTAAGATGCTGAAAAGCAAAGATGTTTTCCTGGAAACTAAGCTGTGCCTAACCCAAACCAAGGGATTTTCAATTGCTTCATACATATGTGAAAGCTGGGCAGTAAATTAGCAAGATTTTAGAAGAATTTATGCATATGAATTATGATGTTGGCAAAGAACATTGACTAAACCGTGGAATGCCAGAAGAATATGTAAGTCTGCCTTGGAAGAAGTACAGTTGGAATAGGTCTGAGGAATGAGGATGGTGGGCTTTCAGCTCACATATTTGGGACATGTCATCAGCCTGCGGGGAAGACCATCATATTTGGTAAAGTAAGGGGTAAAGGAGAAAAAAGGTAGACCCTCAACAAAGGAGACGGACGGTTGGCTCTCACACAGAAACCCCAGTGAGGCTAGTTTGGGCCCAGGCAGTGTTCTGTTCTATTCTGTTCTGTTGTACACAGGATCCCCATGAGCCAGAATCAACCTGACAGGACCAAGCTCTGGTGGCCTAGTGGTAAGAAGCTGTGCTGCAATCCCTAAGACATGCAGTTCGAACTCACAAGCTGCTCTATAGGAGAAGAATGGGCAATCTCCTCCCGTGTGACTCACCGCCTCTGAAAACCTGCTGGAGGGCCAGCTATCGGCTGATTCTGACTTGATGGTAACAAGAAGAAGGATTCTATATGGGGTGTGTGCGTGCATGTGTGTGTGTGAGACACCAACCCCATCAAAGTCAAGAAAGACCAGAACCTAGAAGAGGAAAGGCAGAAATCTTCCCTAGAACCTTCAGAGGAAGTGTGGCCCTGACAACACCTTGAATCCAGACCTTTAGCCTGTTGAAATTAAGAATACATTTCTCACATAATTCATTCTTTAAAAAGTGGGCTTCGCTTGATTTAGGTCACCCGGTTTGTGATAATTGGCTATAGCAGTAATAGAAACTGAATACATTAGGAAATAAGTGGACTGTGTTATCAAGCCATTCTGACTCCTGGGACAGGACTGTACTCCATGCAGGCTTTCAAGGTATGATCTTTCAGAAGCAGATTTTTTGGGTTTCTTTCAAAGTAAAGGAGTCCCAGTGCCATGGCATATAACCTAACAGGCAGATACCCCAAAAGTTAACAGTTTGAATCCACCAGATGCTCCAGGGTGACCAGCAGAGATTTACAGCTTCAGAAACCTGATGGAGGGTCACTGTGGGTCAGAAATAACCCCACGGCAGTGAGGTTTTTGTTTTCTTTAGAAGTACCTCTCAGTAAATTTGAATCATCAATCTTATGGTGATTCAAAAGTGGTTGAGCACTATTTGTGGGCCCCAGGGACTGCCAAGGAAAAGGACAATCTCCCCAAAGAACCATTCAGCTGAGATCCAGGACCAGAAACATCAAGCAGCAGTCCTTTGGCCTGAACTGATCACAAAGGAGTGGCCTTCCTGCCACACGAACAAGTTGGGGACATGCCCTCGTCGTCTCCACTCAGGAGGGCCCCATCGATCTGGGCTGCCCCAAGACTCACCTCCTCAAGGATGCAATCGATCCAAGTTGGAGGTAAAGGGGCTTCTCCCAGTGCCTCAAAGGCACTTGAGAAAGTGTCAAGAGCCATTGAAAGTGAGCACAGAGCCTCACCAGGAGTTCCCATCACCACCCCCTCGGCATAATGGGCTTCAGTGAAGTTCATAAGCACCCTCACCAAGAAAGGTTTCTCAGTGGTAGAGGGCTGCACAGGTCCCTGACTTCAACTCACTACAGGTAGCTAACATCACAGCAGGAGCCCTCAGTAGTTAAGCACTCAGCTGCTATTCAGGCTGGTGGTTTGAACCCACCAGCAGCTGCACCAGAAAAGAGATGAGGCAGTCCCCTCCCATGAAGATTACAGCCTTAAGCAACCTTTGGGGCGATTCTACTTTTTCCTATAAGGTTGTTGTTACTATGTGCCATCGTGTTGGAGTCAAAGTACAGCTGACCCTCCAGCAGGTTTTTCAGAGGCTGTAAATCATTAGAGAGGAGACTGCCTCTCTTTCTTTTGCAGAGCAGCTGGTGGATTCGAACAACCTGCCTTTAGGTTGGTAGCACATCTTCTTACCCATCAGGCAACCAACCAGAGCGCCCTAAAGGGTTACAATGAGTCAAACCAATCCAACAGGAACATCCCAGCAGTCTCTGGGTACTTTAAACAGTTACTGCACTTGCCACAAGATTGTCAGTTCGAGTCTTTTCAGAGGACATCAAAGGAAAGGCCTAGTGATCTACTTAGGAAAAAAATCAGCCATGCAAAAGCTTATTGTGACCTTTGTGGGTCAGCCAACTGCATAGCAACTGCACCAACTTCAAACATTGCAGCAGCCACAGGAGCAGTGTCGGTCGGGGGCTGGGATCTGGGGGGCACACTTCTAGGGGGAAACAGCCTTGGGCAGGTTAGAGTGGAGAGTTTGAGGTCAGAGAGTCAGGAGTTAGGATCTGGACACGCCCCCAGGTCTATGCCATTCTAAAGCCTTGTTCTTTTCACTCCACCAGCATGAAGAGGAAGTTCCTGAGAGCCCTCTGACATTCATCCAAAGAGGAAATCACCTGTTGCTGGCTAAGCCCTGTGCACCCCAGGGAGCTTCCAGGGCCTGACCATCCTCCTCCACAAATGAACAATTTGTTTTAGAGGTGTGTCCTAAAGCCAGAAGGGATGCATTCTCCTGACACATTGGATCTTCCAAGACTGTGGCAGCTGGTGGCTGCAGTGTTGTAAGGGAAGCTAAAAATATGGCCACAGTCATCAGCCATGGGGCCCTGAGAGGCCTCATCTCACAAACAGATGTGGCCTTTCCCCAGTGAAGGCACAGAGGGCCAGGGCTCATGTCAGGTACTGCAATGTGTACCTGGAAATATGTGTTGGAATGCACACCCCTTTACCTGTTCCTGTGATCCTGTTTGGAAAGCTTTCTTTGTTATGTTCATTCCATCAGATCTGAGTAGAGTGGGTTCTAAATCTAATCACTCCTCAGTTTTAACATGTGCACATACATGGGAAGACAGATGCCAGATGAGGTCTGTCTACAGGTCAGGGAATCTGGTAAGGAATGCTTGGAGCTACTGACAAGGAAGGTATTGATCAGGTCAAGACACTGATTGAGACTTCCAGCTTTCCAGAAATCTCTGGAGAAAAGAAAATTCTATTCTTTAAAGTAACTCACTTGTTGTACTTGTCCAAGATGCTGATTGAGACTTTCAGCCTTCCAGAAATTTCTGGAGAAAACAGATTTCTAATCTTTAAAGTAACCCACTTGTAGTACTTGTGGTATCACAACTGTCTGACTGCTTCTCGAAGGCTGGCCACAGAAAGAGACTGTGATTTTGTGGCATGGAAGAAGACAGATCCAGCCCACTTCTGCTGGTTGTCAAGGAGACCCAAGGAGGTAGTTCCCATCCCATGGCCTTTGACAGTAGTTCTGAAGTTTTATACTCAGTTCTATCCATAAACCAGGCTCCCTAGGTTTGATATCCCATTCTGGAATGTTTCTAACCAGAGAAGCTAGAATCTGACAACTCTTCTCATGCAAAGTTTGAGCTTACAGCTCTGGCCCATGTTTCTTTGATGCTATGGAAGGCTCCAGGAAGCCCAAGTGCTTGCTTATTTACATAATTTGTATGAATGGGAAGGTGCTGATGCGAGCAGCTCAGAATCTGGAAGAGTATCACTAAGGACATCGGGCACAACCTATGGAAAAGATGGAGGTGCTGGGAGAGTCAAGGACCCCAATACCTCTGCTCATCTGTGAGGGTGTTTACCAGGTGACCTGTCCAGCACGCACAGCTCTTAGCCCCAACCTGCTGCCCCCTTGCAGACTTCCACGGTTCTGCAACTCAACTCAAACCTCTAAAAACATAAAGTAAATGAATGGACTTAATTTACTACAGTCTGTGAGGTGGAATGGTAAATGTCTCACATCAGGAAATGCCTGATTCAGTGACAGCCACTCAAACCTCTTGTCTTCACATTCCTGTGCCTGAATGGGCTTGTAATCAAAACGCTCTGAGAACAGACTGTAGATGCTGTAGGTGGGGAGCTGGCCATCCCAGATATGTGTGTGTGTGTGTGTGTGTGTGTGTGTGTGCGCGCGCGTGCATGCATGTGTATGCTTGTGTGTCCCTGTGTGCGCTTCCTTTTACATTATATTATTCTTACCAAAGAAGGGAGCCTGGGTACTGCAAATGGTTAACATGGTAACCTGCTAGGCAAAAGGTTGGGAGTTTGAGTTCACTCATAGGTACTTCAGAAGAAAGGCTTGATGTCCTAAGAACTGATTGGCATCAAGTTTGAAAGGACTCTCAGCTGACTCTCCAGCAGGTTTTCAAAGGCTGAACACTGCACAAGAGGAGATAGTCCATCTTCCTCTTGGAGCAGCTAGTGTTTTAGAACCGTATGCCTTTGGGTTGTGATAGTGCAGTTCCTTACCTCCTAGGCCACCAGTGCCTCCTCCAGGTGACCTACTTTTGCAAAATCAGCCCCGAGCCCCTTGTGGAGCACAGTTCTACTCTGGCACCCAGGAGGTCATCATGAGTCAGCTGACTCGATGGCAACTGATATAGGAATAAAAGCAGAACAGAGCAAGGCAGTTACCCTTGACTTTGTCAACAGGGGAAGTGTGGCTGGCGTCTGCCCAGGTAACTCACCTCCCTTGGTACCACCTTCCATTCTGAATACCAGATGTGCTCATAAAACAGTACTTTCTCAAGGGGGAGGGTGGTTTCGAACACTTCATTTCTCCCCAAGGCCTCTGGTCTTGAAGGGAGGCCTGGCTTCCCTCTGCTCATGGAGCTCCCCCAGAGCCAGCTGCAAGGGAGGAGCTGCTGGCGGGGTATGGTGGGGGGAACTGAAAGGCTCCCACAAGCAGAGCTGAGCCATCCATGACCCTCAACCACTAGGAACCCCTCAAAACATCTGGGAACAACCAAGGGGAGTTTTAAAGTGCTGAACTGTGGGCAGCCTTCCTTAGTAGGGACTCCCCTAGAAGTGAAGTGTGGGACCCATGAGGCCAGGGGGGCTGAGCAAATCCCTTGCCTGTATCTGTCTGTAGAGAAAGGGAGTGAAAGCTGTCTGGATCCAGGACCACCACTATGCAGGGGGAGGGAGGACACTGCTTTGTTGTTGCTGCTGTGTAGCACTGAGTGGATCCGTCTCACAGTGACCCTGCAGGCCAGAGCAGAATGAAGTTCCCATAGGGTTTTCAAGTGCGCTCTCTGTATGGAAACAGATGGCCCCATTGTTCTCCTGTAGGGCAGCTTATGGATTTGAACTGTCAACCTTTTAGCTAGAAGTTAAATGCTTAGCCCTTGTCCCACCAGGGCTACTCTGTTTACGGGCAGGCTTTTCCTTTCTATAGCTCCAGGGGGATGCACCTTTCCCACACTTACCAACATGGATATGGTGAGTGGCTCCAGGAAAGGGTGGGCAGTGATGGGGCTAAACAAGCTGCTGTCGTCAGAGCGGCTGCACTGTGGGATGACTGGGCAGGGACAGAGGGGCCCTGGCTCCCTGAGACTCACAGCTCTGCCTGATGTTTGGAGAAGAAGTGGTGGTGGGGGGGAGCTGGGGACATACATGTACAGTGCAGTGACTAGGGAAGGCATGTGTCAAGGTGGCTTCAGTTATTACTGCTGGATCTTGAGCTTCGTCTGCAGGAGGCAGACACCCCAGGGAGCAGCAGTGGTCAGAGCTACCTCCCCCACAACCTCCTGACTTCGAGAGTCTGGTGGAGGGAGACATGTGCAGCCCACGCTTCTGCCTGTCACACCCTCTGCACCTGTCACCCAGGCAGAACCAAGTTTCTTTTTTACTCCTGGTACCATGACCAGCCACTCTCAGGCTTAAGCCCAGTGAGGCTCAACGAGGCTGAGCCCACAGCAAACTTTGCGGTAGGGGTTGAGGGTATTCCTCTTGACTCAGAAGAAGCTGTCACAGAAAGGAAAGCAAACCAATCTGTGACCTCCCCTTACAAGCACCTGTCCTCTGCAGGGGGCGGGGGCAGTGAGACGAGAAGGCTGTTGCTGGCTGTCACTGTCTGTCACCCAACCCCCACAGCAATACTGAGAAAGGAGGGCCTCACAGGAAAAGTCTCCATGTTCTTCTCTCTAAAACAAGTCTCTCCAAGCAGGCCTTGACCTGACCCCACAAAGTGCTCCTATCAGGGGCTCAGGGACTGCACTACGCCACAGCAGTTGGACTGCCTGGTCTGTTGGCACTCTGTTCTTCTGGAAGAGCATTCTTCACTGTCTTCCAGCCCTATGGCCACTCATTGTTCACCTTCTCCTTGCCAACTGGTCTCCAAACACTGGTGTCCCAGGACTCCACCTCTTACCTCTCCTCTCTCTGCCCTCGCTCCCCTGGAAATCCCATCCAGAGATACCGCTTTAAGTACCAACCCAATATGGATGGTCCCTCACTTATAACCCCAGCTCAGACCACTGTCCTGACTCCAAGCTTGAATCTCCACCAGGTGTGGACCTGCTCCTTATCGGGCTTCCCCATCCTGCCTCCTGCTCAGACCAAATACTGTCAGGTCATCCTGAGTCCCTCCTTTCTCATCTCACATTCGAGTCCCTCATGTGTGCCTTCTAAACTGCTCCAGAGCCTGGCCTCTCCCACCTCCACACTCCCACCCTGGTCCAAGCTTCCACCCTTCCCACCTGGCTACCTGTCACAGCCTCCTCCTCAATCCTTGGTGGCCACTCTTACTCCTGTGGCCCATTTTCCACTGAGCAGGCAAGTGACCCTTCTGAAATACATTTCGCCCCTCTGTGGAAGAATCGGCCCAACAGGCAGCTCGGACACTCAGCAGCCCAGCCTGTCCCATCCTACAGTGGGGTTGATGCTCTGCACCCCCTCCCTGCCTCTGGTTCCACTGACCACATCTGTTCTAGAAGCCTATAGTACAGACGCCCGTCAGGGCTGTCAACTCAGGCCACTGTGCAACCAAAGCCAGGGTGGGGCTTCCAAAGAAAAAGGTAGAAGAGCTGGCAGGCACTTGGCTGACCGCCCTAGGGGTGTTCTTCAGAGACTTGGGACTCTCCAAAGTCAGCTGGCTATAGGGAGAGGCCCATTTGGTCTGATCAGGTCTGGGGCAGGAGAGGAGTGAAGGAGCTCTGGTGAGGGAAGGCCCTTCACTTCACTCAAGGCTAATGCTCCAATCACTACGTGTGCCTAGTCTCTTCCACTCAGCGTCCAGTTTGAAAGTCCACTTCCTGACAACTTATTCTCACTCTTGTATTCTCATTGTCTCCCTTTAAAATTTTCCAGATATAAAAAAAATGAAAAAAAGCAGCAAACTCTAGCCTGATGCGGAGATAAGGGGGTTGTAGCCCCCTACTCCAGGCTCCATGCCTGGACCTCCAGTGTGTTTGTCAGAACCGTCTAATCTGCCTGGTTCTGACTGGACACAGCAGAGCTCCTGGTCTTTGACCTGCTCCGGGCGTCTTGTTTCTGCAAGTTCTCTGTAGCAGCCACACAGATACACAGAGCTGATGCACTTGGAAACACATCAGCAGGGACGTGGCTGGACCACTCTATTGGAGACCAAGAGTCTCGGAGGCCTGCCAGTATCCATCACAGGCCCATCAAATCCCTCACCTGTCTATCTGTACAGAATGGAAGAGAAAGCTGCCTGGGTTCAGGACTGCCCCTCTGCAGGAGGAGTGAAGTGGTCCACAGCCCAGGGATCCCCTGAGGTCTCAGGTGGTAAGCTGGATGTGTCTGGGGTTCCCGAGCCTTGCCCTCCTCCTGCTCTGGGCTTACGCCATCATTCTCCCTGGGGAGACACACTCACAGAACTCGCACTGCGGGTTCCTAATCCAGGGAGGTTACCTGCTGTATAGCAGCCTCTGTCAGGAGGCCCGTGAACTCAGGGTCCTGGGCCATCCAGGTCAAAGACAGTAGCCCTGGCAGCCGGTAGCAAAGATGCCCACCAGGGCTATCGGCTGAGGTCACTGCCCAACCAAAGCCATGGTGAGACTTTCAAAGAAAACCCTCGAAGGGCTGGCACCTGTCTGACCACTCTGCGGTGTTCTTCAGAATACTGAAAGTGGGCAGGAGGAAGAGGGGAAAAAGAAGAGAGGGGAGAAAGCTGTGAGAGGAAAACGGGCAGGAAGGCAAGACCTGAGGGTTTAGGCTCCAAGACGGAGCTTCCTCTGTAGGGGAAGGAACTGCACCCACTCACTGGTCTGCAGGGTTTGTGAGAATTAAGGCAGACAGGTCACACCCCAGAGGGTCAGCCGATGGTGGCCTGAGACTTCCGGCCCATCCATTTTGGTGATGGGAGGTTTATGCTGTGGAAGTGGCCCATCCAGCCATAGAGCAGATCGAGTCTGGCCCAGAAAAAGAAACACTCGAGATGAACAGTTATGGAACAAATGGGACCTCCTTGGCTGAGCTGGGCAGCCCGGTGTTTCTACCCCTTGAACCACTGTACACACAAGCTACTATCACACATGTACTGAGGAAGGCCCACCCTTTTCCAGTACTCCCCAATTCCTCCCCAGTCTGAGAGAAGTTTACTGTGGATTTCCAGCACCAAGTTTAAGTGTCTAAACCTGGCTAGTGAGCAAGCAAGGCCATTGGTGGCTTATTGCTAAGGAGTTGTGCTGCCAACACAAAGGTACCCAATTCGAATCCACCAGATACTCTGGGGGAGAAAAATGGACAATCCTCACGTAGGTAATTTACTGCCTCTAAAAGCCTGCTCCAGGGTCAGCTATGAGTTGGTTCTGACTTGATGGTGTATAGCAACATTACATGGGAAGGAAGGGTACTGAGAATCTTGAGGGTCTTGGTCATCCCAAGCCCACAAACCTCTAACTCAATAATATACTGGCTACTGTGCTAGAATTTGAACAACTGTACATCAAATCGAAAGGCGAGCCAGCAGAAATCACCAAGTTTACCCTTGGTTGTTCACCCATTCATTCATTCATTAGCTCTGTCAGGTAACTGGCAGGTTCTGGCTTGACATCCACGCTTTACTTGGTGCAAGCCAGAGCTGCCCCGAGGGGCTCCACTCAGACATCTCTAGTCCAGTGACTGTGTGAACTGGGACTTGGGGACACACAGGCATGCACAAGAGCACCTCTTGAGCGTGCAGGGGACACTTACGATCGAGCCCGTTCAAGTAGCGCATTCGGATCTCACAGTGGCCCCAGACAGCACTCACTACAGGATACAGTTTTTTGCCCTTGAGTCCTCGAAAAGCCACTCCCATGTACTGTCCGTCCACAATGAAGCTCAGCGTCCCATCATCCATGTCCAAGGCCACCAGGAAGGAATCAGGGACAATGAAGGTTTCATCAGGCTCCAGGAAGGCAGGGTAGGTTTTGCTTGGCTGGTTCTTGCCGTCGTGGTAAAGTCGGTTCCGTCCCAAGTCCCAGCCCCAGGACTCATGGTTGTTTCCCACAAGTGTCGTGTACCCCACAGAATGCAGGGGGGCGTCAGCTGTGGCCACTCCCACCACAGCGTGGGTGCCCCGCTGCCTCATGGCCCATGTGATCTGCCACACGTGCAGCCCCCGTGTGTACCCGACCTTGCCCCGGATGGCGTCCGTGCTCTGCGCCACCGGGTGCCGGTGGAAGATGAGCTTGTCGTCCTCCTTCACAAAGACGTTGAGCGAGCGGTCATTGTTATTCCAGGAGTGCAGGAGCTGCACATCATAGGACACTGGGGGCATGTCCAGCAGCAGGTCCAGGCGGGTGGGCTTGCAGTAGTCCAGGCCCTGGAGCTCCTGCTTCAGCGGCCGGTAGGTGGGGTCCCGCATGTCCACCGTCTTGATCCCCCCGGTGACCTTCTGCCCCATTCTTGCCTCTGGTTTCACCTTCCCCCAGGAGCCCCGGGCCAACTCATCCACCCCAGGGTCTCCTGTCCAGCTTTCCGATCAGGCTGGGGCCGGATTCCTCGGGAAGGTTGCTAGGAGACGCCTCGAGTTGTGAAGCATCCAGGGTTGCCTAATGGATGGAAAGAAAAACAGGAGATGGGTGAGCAGGGGCGCAGGAGGAAGGGGGAAAAGTGACCTGTGAGCCCAAGGATGAGGAGACAGCTGACCCCGTGGCAAATCCCATCTGCTGTGGTGCTGCGCTCCCCACTGTGCTAGATTTGAGGTCAGGACAAAATCTCCCCTCTGCCCTCATAGCTCCACTTCACAAAGGAAAAGGGCTGCCCATCAGCATTTGTGTGAAGACGGGGGCTCGGGGCTGGGCATGGTACCCCACCACTGTGGGTGCAATCTGAAACCCATGCAGGTGTTCACCATGTACAGGATGGAGGGCAGGGCTCCTGGGTTCAAGGCAGAGGTGAGGTCGGCACAAAGCCTTAAGGATTGAGCTGCTTGCTGCTTAAGAGGGGAAGGGGAGGCTCTCCATCCTGTTTGCCAAATACAATCAGCTTAGAGGCATGAAGGCCGCACACGTGCTCAAGTCTGTAATCTCTGTTGCAGTGGCCATGAGCTCAGCTGCTGAGAGATTGGCAATTTGAAGCCACCAGGCCCTTCAGGAGGAAGATACGGCTGTCTGCTTTCATATTTGTCATCGGCTGCCAACGAGTCAACTATGACTCATAGCAACCCTATGAACAATAGCTCTGAATTTACCCTCTCCTGAGCCAGCCTCGCTCAGTCTCCCTCTCCAGAATGCTAAGGAGCAACGATGTCAGTCTAGAGACTAAGGTGCATCTGATCCAGGCCATGATCTTTTCAATTGCTTGCTATGCATCAGAGAGTTGGACAATGATGAGGAATGACAGGAGAAGAATCAATGCCTTTGAGTTACGGTGCTGGAGAAGAGTATTGAACTTACCATGGACTGACAGGAGAACAAACAAGCATGTCCTGGAGAAACCAGCTTGCTCCTTGAAGGCATGGACTTTGAAACTCCATCTTTTTGGATTTCCATATTTACAGCCTTGGAAACCCTATGGGGAAGTTCTACTCTGTCTTAGTGTTGTTATGAATCTGAATCAACTCAACAGCAGTGGGTCTAGGTTTCCTCCTGATCTTATCACTGCAGACAGCCTACTGCCTCTCCAGGATGCATGTCAATCACTGCTCCATATGCTGCCCCCTGGCAGGGGAGGGGACAGGACAGGCCATACCACCATAAGGCACCTGAGGTGGGCAATGCAGGGAACCCAGAAAACAGGCCTCCCAGGGCAAGCATAGGGTGGGAGGAGGAGCAGATGGGAAAAGCCAAGCTTCCTGAAGAATGTTCCTAATGAGAACATCAGGGTGCTCTGGACTCCCTTCTCTTTGAAGGCTGTAGTAGGTCAGAGGGTCCCTTGTTCCCTGAGACCAAAGAGAACAGCGATGTTAAAAGTGTTTCCCTCTGCAGCTGAGGGCCACCTGGCTCTGGGACAAGCTGGATGAGTACAGTGACCTCACTGGGACACAGTGAGCAGAATGCAGCTTGCCTCAAAGAGGAACATCTACTGTTGTCAGGGCAGTTCCAGCAGTGGGATTCCACCAGCACCAGTGGCCAGGCAAATCTCCCAACTTATACCTGTGCTAAGCTTCTGCCTCCCTGAGTGGAACTGTCAGGAACCAGCAGAAAAGGGGCTCCAGCCAGGCCTAGTGTCACATGACTTTGCACAAGGGCATCTCTGGGAGGAAAGACCTCAGAACAAAGGGGCTGGGTCAAGGGTGGCAAGACACTCTCACTGGGCATGGAGAGCAGGAGGTGCCCGTGGCACTGGTGGGGGACTTTCACAAGGGCAACCCAGGTTCAACCAGGGAATCCACCTACTCTGCCACTTCTGGGTCATCCTGCCATCTGAGTCACCTCTAGGCGATATTGTCATAGCAACCCCAGGGCCACTCTTGATTCATCTGTCACCTACCCACTCTGACCTGTGACCAGGCTATGGTTAAAGCTGACACTTCCTTCTTGCCAACTTCCTGCTGTCCACACTTGGCCACCTCCACACCACGCAACGACACCCAGGCTGTCTGCCTCCTTCCATCTATTTTTAAGCACAGCCGCAGAGGCCCACCCTTCCTGTGGGTGCCTCAGGGGTGGTCCACCTTCTTCTAGAGCTGTATCCTCCCCTTCCCAAATACTCCATTCAGCCCTGCTTTCCCGAGCTTCTGGTCACTGGGGAAACTTAGCACCAAGCCACAGGCCAGCATGACCCAGACCTTCATTCCTGGGTCACTGGCTCACCTGAGGATTAAGCATCTGGCACACTGACATTCTCCCTTTGCTTTTATTTTATCCTGATATAATGCTTTGTATAACTTCCAAAGATCACTGTTACACAGTCTTTCCTATCACCACACCTGGCCCTCTACACACGGTGCTGTGTTGGGTCAAAGTGCCCAGTTAAGTGTTCAGATTACAGGGCTAGAGCAGACTGAGTTCAAAGTTACATCTAGACCAGGGGTTGGCAAGCTTTTCCTGCCAAGGGACAGGTAGTAAATATTTTAGGTTTTTCAGACAATACATAAGCAGATGCGCAGGGCACATGAGCTTAAGATGGAGAAGGAGAACTGCCAAAGGTGTGATCCGTAAGACTGAAACCAAAGATTAGGTGGACAGAGATGGCTCTGTTCACACACGATCACATACATACACACACAGCCCCCCACATGCATGTACGCCCAAGAACACACGTACACATGTGTATGCACACACACACTCATAGGACGCAGCTGCTGCAGAGTCCCCACCAGCAGATCTCACACCTTTTCATTCACTGAGCTGAAGTTTCAGATCCCAGAAAGCAGTTTTGCACTACAAGCCTCCAAGACTGCACCTGCCTGTTCATTCCTTAAGGTCATGAGTCCACCCTCAAGACAAACAGCTTCCTGGCTAGCCCCCCTTCTCCCACCAACCCTGGGACCCCACATGTAGACAACTCCCACCACCCCTAGTCCCCAGGCGTGCATGACCGGTGGGTGCCAACAGGGTGCTTGTACCTGTCATTTCCCAGAGACTCAGTGCCCTCAACGAGGAGGGCAGGAAGGAGCTGGAGCTTGCAAGTGAATCTGCACATTTGCAGAATGAATGACAGGTGGGTCACACCTTTATCACTGGACGAAAATGCAGCACCAACAACCTAGGTCAGGTGTGTGTGCATGCGTGGATACAGGAGAGTATGTGAAAAACTCAAACCTGCTGCCTCCCAGTCAATTGTTTCTCACAGTGACCTCCACCGGGACTGTGAGGCTGGAATATTAACAAGAGGAGCCTGCCCACTGCTCTCCTGTAGAGCCTGAGGTGCACTGGAACTGCCAGAGACGCAAAGCCTTTTGGTTAACAGTGCAACACGCTACAACTACGCCACCAGAGCATATGTGAATGCATATGCTGTTGTTCTGGACTGTAGGGTCAGAGCCGACCCACAGCTGACCCCCCAGAGCAGCTGGTGGATTCAAGCTCTGTATCTTTGTGTTGACAGGACAATTCCTTACCACTAAGCCACCAGAGAACCTTTGATTGTACATATGTAGGCATTTATATGTACACATGGGAGCTCCGGTGGCCTAGTGGTAAGAAGCTGAGCTGCAATCCCAAAGGCACATAGTTCAAATCCACCAGATGTCTGAGGGAGAAGGATGGGCAATCTCTTCCTGTAAGATTAACTGCTTCTGAAAACTCACTGGAGGGTCAGCTATGAGTTGGTTCTCACTCGATGGCACATTACAACAACAACAACATGTACAAATACCAAAAAAAAAAAAAGCTTAATGGAAACAAAGTAAAATATTTTCAAAGGAGATTGGGTGTATTATTCTTAGAGATCACAGGGAAATGGAAGCACCCAGTAAAATGTTCTATTGGTAAAATCCCATTCAAGTGAAGATCAATAATACAATGCATATAACAGATTGTATAAAACACAATGTATAAGAATGTAGGCAAAGCAATTAAATTTTAAAGAAAGAGTCAAGGGAGAAAATTAGTCTTAAAACGGTGGGTGGGCGAGTGGATGAGAGGGTGTTCTTTACGTGACTGGAGAATGGTATGTGAGGCATAAACTAGAATGGCATCGTCTCTGAGGCTACATTCTAAGCTGAGGCTGGTGGTGGGGCTGTGGGCAGTGAGTTACAGGGACAATGGCTATGAAACGTCATATATGAGTTATTTACACCGCAATGCCCGAGTGCTTCCCTTTTACCAGGCAGGAAGTGTTGAAAGTGTCAAGGCATGTCATTGGGTATGACACCAAGGATACAAGTAAGGCATTGCACTGGCCTCAACCTGCCACTGGAAGGTGGGATCTGGTCCCTAGGACACATCAAAGTCAGAGTGTCTCCTCTCATGCCCTGGAGGGGAGGATTGGGGAGGGTGAAGAGGAGTAACAATGAAAGAATCCCAGCTGTTCAGAACCACAGGGCGGGGGCATCAACAGCTAAACACTGGACCTGTATACTGACTCATCATCCCTTGAAGAGTCAGAGGGCAACACACACATTCACACACCCCACACACGAACACACATTTATACACTTGTAAGCCTTTAATGATCTAAAACAGCAATTCTCTTTGGACAGGGAGCAAGTGAAACAGACAACCTGGATGCATGTGCACCAGTGCCCCCCAAAGCTCTGGAACACGTGGCTGGAGGACCCTTGATGGATACCCACCCCGTTTTCCTAACACAAGTCACAGAGGAACGTGAGTGATGATATCAGCACGGGATTTAGAGAGCTCTGTGCATTTTAAAAAGGGGATAAAATGAGTGTAGTAAAGAGCTACTCGTACACAAGCGCACATGTGTGTATGTGTGTGTTCTAGAAGGATCTGACAGACCACAGCTTGGCAACCTTCCTGGTGTGGAAGGGGATAAGGCAGTTTGCATCATAGAGCTCGAACACCCAGTTAAGTGTGATTCCAGGGTCTTGGCTGCAAAGCCCTGAGCCCTACGTAGGGCTTAAGGACATGTGTACAGGGATGTCCAGCATAGCATCTCAAGAGAACGTGACGTCATCGTCCACGCCAGCCCAGATGCTGCACATATAAGCCAGCCTCAGCCTTACATTTCAGAAAGTAAACTGCAGAACAGTATGCAAAAGAAGATGCCATTTCTATATCAGGTGGTGGTTATTGTGTGCCATCAAGTCAGAATCGACCCACAGCTGACCATTCAATGAGTTTTCAGAGGTAGAAAACCCCAAGGGAGGAGACTGTTCATCTTTCTTCTGCTGAGAAGCTAGTAGATTCAAACAGTGTGCCTTAAGATTTGAATTGCATTCCTCTCTAAGAGGAAAAGTTAAAATGACTCTGCCTGTTCATACTAATGTGCTGGTAGGCTCAGAGAAAAGTCTAGAAAGAGAAACACCACATCTTCACAGTGGTTATCCTGGAAAGAAGGAACCCTGGTGGTACTATGTACTCAGCTGTAAACAGGAAGGTTGGTGGTTCAAACCCACACAGCAGCTCCTTGGGAGAAAGGATCTGCATTAGTTAAGACGTCAAACCAGGAGGCACTATGGGAAGGGGGAAAGATGTGTTCATTTGGTACACTGAAATGTTTTACAAGTCCTGAAACTACAACTTAAAAACATGATGCAAATGAATGCAAAGCACAGGAGAAAGAATAAAAGACTTAAGAACCAATTTCACACATCACATTACCCTGAAATTGGTCCTGAAGCCATTTCTAAAAGTTCTCCACATATGTCATTTCTCATCAAGTAAGGATATATCAGAGTATTTTACCCATCGAGACACACAGTCAGGACTTGTATCAGCAGGAAGACATTTAACACAAAGGACGGGGATTCCTCCTTCCCAGGAGACAGCCCTGGGGCACCTAGACCTGTGCACATAGTAGAACTCATCCTGTAATACTGCTACATTTTAGAAAGTAAACTGAAGGACAACAAGCAGGATAAGAGGCCATTGACAACCTTGGGCGGGGTGTAGGAAAAAGCTACTCATACACAGGTGCACGTGTGTGGACAGCGGGGGGGGGGGGGCGGGGGGGGGGGGGGGGCGCTTATTGCAAGCTGTATCCACTTACACGCCAGAAGGCTGCCGTGCTGTGATGTGTCTGGCTTGCCTTTCTAGAAAACACACAAACATACCATCGTGTCTCTACCCAACAGATCTGATCTCTGAAAGGATTTCTCCGAAGATTGCCAATCATCCTGTTTCTAAGTTCTATGCTCAAGTTACCTTTTTCAAATGGGGCACGAGGACAGCTTGACCCTGAAACCAGCTGAGACAAAGCAGTCTACTGGTGAGGCTATGTGACCACCAGTCTGGCCGGAGGATCCATCTCCAGGAAAAGGGGGGGTGTCTGGTGAGGGGTGTGGAGTGCACACCCCCACAGACAGCACCCTGCTCGCCTTCTCTTTAATTATTTAATTAAAGCCTCAACCCTTTGAATCCTCCTCCCCATAAAAAGGGCCTTTGGGTCAGCTGGCCCTCAGCCTCATCTTGACTTCAAATTATCTTTGCAGTTGTTAAAAAGAGGTACAAGTAGGAACTTTCATTGGTGGCATACCCACAGTGGCCACAGCAAACAAATGGGGTAGGTAGCAGGAATCTCACAGGACCACCAGCGAGTGTGGCACCCCCCAATCCTCTAAGCGCACTCCCCCCATCGCCTCCACGCCCCCACCCCAGTGCCTCTGGCTGACCCTAGAACAGTAAAACCATTGTTTTGACCCAAGACGGGGGAAAAGAGTGAAATTCAGGATGTGGAACAAGGTGACCTATTTATAAAGCCTCCTTTCACCTGAAGATCAAATAAGCTCCCCTCGGCCCCTCCCTCCACATCCCCGCCCCACACATCTGTGGTTGCAGCCCCGGGTTTTGCAAGAGAAGCACGCCCCGAGCGATCTGTTATTATATCACCGCACTGTCTGCAGCCAGCCGGTAACCACTGCAGCTCCGCCTGCTAATTAGGTTCCTTGCTTCTAGGAGCCAGACTCCCTATAGCCTCCCTAGTGCAAAAGGAGGCACATGATGCTTTGCAGAACACTGAAGACAGGGCAATGTGCCACCACCCGCAGGACAAGGGCCATATGGCCACAACATCCCCACTCCATGGCACCCATCGAGGGGGGATGCTGGGGAGAACCCAGGGCACGCGGCGCTCTTCCTCAAGCAGTGTTAGAATCCATAACAAACGTTTGTTATTCTCAGCCCCCAGAATCAATAGCAAAGAGTTCAACTTTCTGGAAAGTTCTAACAAGTGATCTTGGAGAGAAAATCCCACACAGTCCAGAGCCCTAGCCTCTGACCTCAAAAAACTAAAAGTACCTGCCACTGACACCTACGGAAGGACCCAGATTACTCATGGGGCTCAGCACGGCCTGGAGCAGTTGAGCCCTGCCTCTGGGAAATCAGTGTGACACTCATACAGAGACTAAAGAGTAAAACAAAAAGTTACGGCTAGAGCCACGCCAGGGCCGTGAGAGCAACCGTCCTCACTCACACCAGAGGTCCTGTTCTTGGAAGGACTTCAGGGACATGCAGGGACCTTCCCACAAGTTGGCCCAGGACAGCAGCAGATTTGCAATCTAGAGTCAAGTCCTCGGTAACACCTGACATGGAAGCCAAGGGCCCATCAACTGTCTGCCTAGATCACACAGGGCCTGCTTAGTCCACATGGGGCCTGCCTGGTTCACACACAGTCTATTCAGGTTCCATGATGGGGTGCCTGGACCACACAGGGCCTCCCTAGTCCAAGCAGCATCTGCTCAATTCACGTGGCACCTGACTGTCTGTATGAAGTCTGCCCCATCCATGTGGGATCTAGCTAGTCTACACAGGGCTTGCCTAGTCCGTGCGGCGCCTCCTGGCCCACTGGGGACCTGTTTGGTCCACATGGGAGGCAGAAAGGCAGAGCCCTGGGGCAGAATCATGTCCCACCTCAAAGGGGAGGAGCTGCTGGCAGAGGACGCCCACGGAGAAAACTCAGGGACTCCAGTCGTTTTCCACACTCGAATACTCCACACGTTCCCCAAGGAAGGCAAATAATAGGGGCTCATGGAAGATTCTGGGAAGCCCCAGATAGACAGGGTGGCCCAGCCACATCATCAGGTTCTGAGGCCACTGAAACCCACCTTCTCTGAGGTGGGGGCAGGGAGGGCTGTAGATGGGGATGGGGTTAGGGAAAGGCTCCAGAGGGGCACAGGCTACTGCCCTTTACTCCAGAGCTGTCGGCTCCAGAGGAGGAATCCCTGGTCTCTGCCACCACTTCCCTCCTCCAAAGCAGCCACCTGGGAACAGGAAGTCTGATCATGTGTCACCAAGGTCCATATCAGAACTGCTGATTCTCTAACCTCTTATAAGGGAAGGTGTTGGCAGGGAAAGGTCACTGATGGGAGCATTCAGGATTTCAGCATGGAATCCTACAGCTCAAGTGCCAAGCTCAAAATGGTGCACACAGTCGACGCTTAATGCATGCTGCTTCCTCCCTGTCACCTGCTTCATCTTTAAGCTGAATGGACAGAATCCTGGACATTAAACACCAGGGAAGCTTACAGAGAAGGGCGTGCCAGGCAGGGCAGGCACAGACCCCACAGCCTCATGGGGCAACCTAGGGAGAGGTGTGGAGGGACCTGCGGACACCCACCCCATCACAGGCCAGCAGGAAGAAGGACAGGGTGATGAGAAGGCCCGTGTGAAGTCACAGCTCCATGGAGGCCAAAAGGCAAAGCCTCTTGTGGATGCACCACCTCAGAACCCCAAATTAAATAATGCAAAGCTCTCAGGTCAAGAACAGGGAACAGAAGTTCCACAGGGAACAAGGGAGGGTGCTCTCCTTGAAGTAGGTTTACAAGAGTGTCCTCAAAGTGTGGCGCCAGAGCCAGCAACTTCAGCATCATGTAGGAGCTTGTTAAAATGCAAATGTCTGGGCTCCACCCGGATTCACTGACTGAGAAACGCTGGATGTTCAATGGTCTGTGCTTTAAAGAGACCTCCAGGTGGTAGCCTGGTGGTAAAAAGCTGTGCTGCGATCCTAAAAGCACATGGTTCCGCTTGAACATCAGAAGATAAACAATTTCTTCTCGTGTGATTTACTGCCTCTGAAAATCCACGTGAGGGCCAGCTGATTCGACTCAATGGTACACAACCACCACCCCCACCACCTCCAGGTGTTCCTTGCCCTGAGTAACACAAATGATTAAACACTGGACTACTAACCTACAGGTTCCATTTTCAAACCCACCCAGTGGCTCTGCAGAAGAAGAGACCTGATATTTGCCTTCATTCTCTCTCATTGTCCTCAAGTCAGAACCAACTCATAGCTGACCGTCTTTGGTTTTCCAAGGCTTTAAACTGCATGAAAGAAGATTATCCGGTTCCCTTCCTCAGAGCCACTGATGTGATGTGTAGCACAGAGAGATGCAGCCTTTGGTTCACAGTGCAACTCCTGACAGACTACATCGCCAGGGCTCCCTAATCTGTTTCTCTGAGATTACCAAAACCTGCTGCCCTCAAGTCCAACTCTTCATCTGTAAATTTTTGTGGGAGGAAACTGTCCGGACTATCTTCCCCTCATGAAGTGGCTCAGAGATTCAAACTACTAATCGTTCTGTTAGCAGACCAACACGTTAAGATTGACTAACAAAACAAAGCAACAAGCCGATGCGCCTTCACAGGAACGCCTTGCTGTCAAGTCAGTACTGACTCACAGCAGACCCTCTAGTGGGTTTTCAGTGACTTGTGCATTACACAGGAGGAGAGACTGCCCACCGTTCTCTCTTGGAGTCACTAGTGGATTCGAACTGTCTGCCTTTGGATTAGCAGTGCGATTCTCTACCAATTACACCACCAGCGCTCCCTTCCATGTTCCTGGGTGGTGCAAATCGTTAATGCACTCAGCTGCTAACTGAAAGGTGAGAGGTTTGAGTTCACTTAAAGAAACCTTGGAAAAAAGCCTGGCAATCTATTTCTAAATAAGACAACCCCTGAAAACTCTGTAGAGCACAGTTCTCTGCTGACATGAGTTATAACTGACTGACTGACAATGCTGAACTTTTTATTTTTTAATGTGAATTTTATGGGCAATGCTGCATCTCATGTGTGCCATATCCCTCTCCAGGTGCGTATCTGGTTGTTCATGTGTAGGCAGTTAATGAATCTCATACTAGAAAGGCCTCAGAGAAGTTTCTTTTCAGTCAGCTTGTCTCCCTCTCCCATCATTGCCCTGAAAAGCTTGGCCCTCAGAGTACTCCTCCCCACTGCCAGTTTTTAATTGAAAAACATCAAATGTCAAGGCGACTCACCCCAGGTTCCTGATCTTTATGACTGGCTAGTGACCTGTGGTAGGCTAAAGGTGCTTGGGAGTTCCTGCTGAGTTAGTTGGAACCAAAGTTTTGTCTCCTGGACCACATCCAATGTACTTGGAAAGGCTTCTAGAAGGAACTGGGCAGTGGGTCCTCGGGTGCAATTTAATCACCACTCCCTGTGTGGGAGTCCATGCAACTGGACAGGAAGCCAAGGGAGAAGTAGAGCCCAGGGCCTCACAGTTCAGTGGGTGGAAAAGGACTTAAAACATAGACACCATGGAAGCCACAATGGTCCTCAGAGACTTCCTTTTCACCCTCACAGGGGACTTCCTCATTCAACCCTGTGGATCTGGAAAATCCTGAACACTTGGGCCTACACTCCAGAGGGAGGGCCCAATCAAGGCCAAAGGCACTGAATACGTTCATCCTGAGCTTCCAGGCAAGATGAAGCGATCAGGCATCAGATTCCCTCAAAGACTCAAAGACGGCGTATGCTGACTGCCCTGCCCATGCCCGCCCATAAAATATAATCAAGAAAATAAAACAGCTAAACTGAATGAGCTTTTATAAAACTGTAAAACAGAATTCTGTTTCATTAACTCTAACAGCATACTAAAGAAAAGATTTCAACTTCATAAAATTTTATACCATTGCAAAACTCCTTGTAAACCAAAATGAACATGGACGTATCTTCTGAGACTGGAAAATAAAGTTCTAGTTTATAAAATAGAACACAATATGATAACTGAACTAAAATATGTATACTTTGGTACAATTATATTTTTTATAAAATATTATATAGTCAATAAAAAGGCTGACTGGAAAGATCACTGGGCAAACAGCATGGAAAAAGGCTTGCTCTGTTAGGCAAAATGATGAATACAATGGTACCTGTTGTTAGCACGCTCTTAGTGACCCTAAGAACAGATACGAACCTTGTCCTACCCCATGCCAACCTTATCACCTCTCACATACTTGAGTCCAATGCCACGGTCACCACATCAATCCATCTTATTGAGGGTCTTCCTCTCTCTTACTGACCCTCCACCTTTTTAAGCATGATGTCCCTCTCCAAGGAACAGCCTCTCCTAACAACATTCCCCAAGTAGGTGAGATGAACCTTCGCCACCCTTCCCTTGCCTCTAAGGAGCACTCTGGTTGCACTTTCTCCAAGACATATCTGTTCTCTTGGCTGTCCATGGGATGTTCAGTGCTCTTCTCCAAAACCATAGTTCAAAGGCATCAATTTTTCTTCTGTCATCCTTATCCATTGTCTAGCTCTCAGATGCATAGCAATGGCACTTACGGTAAGATTAGAATTTAGTGAAGATTATACAGACATATGAGAGAGGGGGAAATGGGGCAAAACTGGAAAATTAAAATGTATTTAGAGTAATAAGCTTTTGTTTACCTTTTTTTTTAGGCTGCCTTGTTTTGTTGTGCCACTGAGTTCTAGAAACAGACTAGTAGAACTTCCCCACAGGGTTTCCTAGGTGATAATCTTTACAAATACTGATCACTATATCTTCTCTCCTGAAAAGCTGAAGGCAGGTTTGAATCACCCACTTGTTAGTTATCAGCAGAGTGTTTAATCACTGCACCACGGGGGCTCCCCTTTTCTTTTTTTAGGAGTCTTCCCTTTTATTAATAATGTAAACTATTATGCTGTGATTCAACATAGAATGATTTTACAAAATAATTATTTTTAGTAGTCATATCATCTAAGAAATATTACACTTAAGTAATTTATAGCTGTTATTTCTCCATATTAGGTTATGATTAAAATTGATACTAAATATTACTAAGGATCTCTGTGGTCTGGTGCAGGAAAAATCCATGAGGAGATTATTATTATTTTTTTACAAAAGACTTTATTATTATTTGAGTGAACATCTACAAAGCATATTGGTTTTTCCTTAAATCATCGATACTATTTTTTCCATTCACTCATTATTGCATTTTTCTCCCTATCCACCCCTCTTCACCAATTCGCTCATCTCTTTGAAAAGTAAAAGAAAAATTCTTTCATTGTTATACAATCCCTCCCCCCAAGTGCACTCCACTATGCAGCCTTCATTCTGGACTCTTGTCACGATAACAACACCTCATCATATTTTGCTTTTAAACAGTTCTCTCCCTCATCTGTTTCAATGTAGTATACATAATTTATTCCTTCTTTTTCAGTCTCCCCTCAACCCTGATGTTAGTCCCATTTTACAACAGTGGCACTATGCAGTATGTCACTTTGTGCTGAGATATTTCACTCAGTATAATGTCCTCCAGGGTCCTCCATTTTGAATAATATTTCATGAGTTCTTTGTTTTTCACTGCAGTATAGTATTCCATTGTGTAAATATACTAGAGCTTCTCTATCCATTCATTTGTTGGTGGGCACTTAGGTTATTTCCATCTCTTTGCTATTGTGAACAAAGCCACAATAAACATGGGTGTGCATATATCTGCTTGGGTGGCAGTTATAGTTTCTCTAGGGTATACTCCCAGCAGCGGAAATGCTGGGCCAAATGGTATCTTTATTTGCAACTTTTTGAGAAAGCGCCACACCACCTTCCACAGTGGTTGCACCATTTTCTAATCCCACCAACAGTGAATAAGGGTTCCAGTTTCTCCACAACCTCGCCAGCATCTGATGTTTGCTGTTCTGTTAAATTTTGCTATTCTTACTGGGGTGAGATGATATCTCATAGTTGTTTTGATTTGCATCTCTCTTAGAGGTAGGGATTTCAAAAATTTCTTCATGTGCTTGTTAGCCATCTGAATGTCTTCTTTGGTGAGGTGTCTGTTCATATCCTATGCCCATTTTTCAACTGGGTTATTTACCTTTATCTTCTTTTGGTGCTCGAGTATTTTATAAATTCTATATCTAAATCCCTTATCTGACATGTCGTTACCAAATATTTTTTTTCCCAGTCTGTGGCTTCCTTTTTTAACCTGTTGGAGAAGTTTTTGGATGTGCATAGGGATTTGATTCTTAGAAGGTCCCATTCATCTATTTTATCCTCTCCTGGTCGTAGATGGGGGCTCCTTTTAAAGTGTCTTACTCTTGTTATATTAGTGTTGTAAACCCAGAACTGGATGACAAAGGTCCACCTCCCAGAACCCCCTGGGGCAGGAAGTGGATGTGGAAGGAGGGGGTGTGTGAAGAGCAGACAACAGCAGAGACAGCAGACAGAGGTCTTTACCAACCAGAGTCACACAGGGGCTCACCCGAGGATGCTCATGCAGGGATGGTAGGAGCTTCGAGAGCTGCACTGTTACAACCCAGCTCTCCCTCCCTGCCCCTGCCCTCTCCTTTCCCCAAAAGAAAAAGTACAGTCCTGTGGTTTGGCAGCCCCTGACACCGCAGAGCAGCACCTGTGGATCGGGTTTCTCTGGAGGAATTTGGCGTGTGAGACTGCATCTCTGTGGCTGTGCCTAAAACGTGGTCTGGAGAAGGGGTGACCAGCGCACACACAATTTCCCTGTCATGGTGTCTCATGCGTCTAGAACTTCTACTCTGCAAACTTGGCAGGATGAAGACTAAGACATCCTTGAGCTCCCAGCTCCCTACTAGTTCACAGAACAGTCCACACCCCGAGGCCACTCCAGCTTGGCACCTTCTGACATCAGGAAACTGTGCCAGACCCTGGGCTCCAGCTTTCCTCCCACCGGTGACATGGGCTTGTACCTGCCAGCCACGAGGCCACAGATCAGAGCTTCTGCCCAAAGGCAGGACGCCCCAGGTTAATGCACAGTTTGACAGGGCCTGCCACCACATGAAAGACCATTCTAATGGGTTCAGCTTCTCATTTTCACACGGATCAGCCCTCACTGTCCTGGCACATCCCAAACATCTCATTCAAAGTGCCGTTTTCCCACAGACTCTTTCTGCCCAGACCTGCTCATGCAAAATGTGGAAAGTTGGCCCAAAAAGACTGTGCTTAAGCCCTGGCCTTCTGAGCTCATTAGTGACTCGTCACTGAGAACTGCTAAGTGCCTGATGGTCCAGCTTGAGTTTCCCATAGCACCTCCTCTGCTACTTAGTCCCTGTGTGGGACCCCAGATCCCCAGTTTCCATTAACAATGTAAAATATAAAAAACTCAGTCTATACATGGTCAGTGTTTAGGAACTAAATTAGGGCTTCCCATGCACTTCTAGAAAACCGCTTCCCCAGGTGGAAACTGGGAGGAACAGAACAAAATAGACATGATGGCCACCTTCAGACACGACCTAACTTGAGAGTTGTACAGGTGAACCTTGGAAAATACCCAAGTCCAAAAAGGCATCTCAGGGCAAGGCCTTGGCAATCTCCTCCTGTGTGAAATACTGTCTCTGAAAACCCACTGGAGGGTTAGCTATGGGTTGGTTCTGAGTCGACGGCAAACAACAACAATGGTATACAGTGAACACTGGTGGTACAGTCTGTAGGGAGTTGTTTCTAACCCAAACGTGGCACCTCTCTGGTGGTTTGAAGGCACTCACTAGTGGCTCTGTGGGATAAAGATGGGAACTCTTTTTCCATATGATTTACAGCCTAAAAAAAAGCCCCTGGAGGGCCAGCAACTCAATGACAATGAGCATGAGTTATATACACACAACAGGTCAAAGCTGCTGCCTCCAAAGAGTTAACAGTCTAATAGAGGAGACAGATGATAAAACAACTGAACCATGAATGCAAGCCTCACGGAGGAGGAATTTTTATCAATTGAGCAGTAACCCCAGAGCTTACCTTGTTAATGGTGGTGGTGGTTGTTGACTGCCTTCAAGTCGAGTACAACTCATAGCAACCCTAGAAAGAAAGGCTTGAAGCTCCTCTACAACTATCGACATTTATCAAAGTTCATAGAGTTTCCAGAGGCATGCTGTTTAGGAAGTGGATGCCACCCCTGCTTCCTGTTCATAGTGGTGGTTGTTATGTGCCGTCAAGTCGCTGCGACTCATAGCGACCCTATGTACAACAGCCCTAAACCCTGCCCTTTCCTGTGCCAATCACACTGTCTCCGACACACCCATCCTGATTATCCCAGTCACTGAATCAATCCACCTCATAGAGGGTTTTCCCCTCCTGCGCCGTCCCTCCACCCTTCCAAGTATGATGTCCCTCTCCAAGGACCTGTCCCTCCTTACAACATGTCCAAAGTATGTCAGACGAAGCCCCAGAATCCTTGCCTCCAAAGAGCAGCCTGGTTTAACCCTCTACAGGATGAATCTGTTTGTTTTCTTGGCAGTCCATGGTACATTCAATACTCTTCAGCATCACAGCTCAAAGGCATCAATTCTCCTTCTAGCCTCCCTAGTCACTGTCCAACTCTCTGATGCATAACAAGTGACTGCAAAGACAACAGCCTGTATTAGACGCACCTTAGTCTCCAGAGTGACACCACTGCTCCTGTTCATGGTAGGTAATAATAATAATAATTTTTCTAAAAAACCAACCCAAAACAACGTTGGCTAAGTGATGGATGGATCTCTAATAATGGGTCAGACAGTAAATGTTAGAAAGAAAAATGAAACTGATTGGTGAGGACACAAGGAGTGATGGAAATAGCTGATGAGAGAAGGCTGCTCTGATGTGGGGATATAGAACACAGAGACTTGAACAACAGGAAGGAGCAATGCACGTTAATACACAAGGAGCTTGCCTTCCAGGCAGAAGAAGGATGTGCAAAGACCCTGAGGTACCTGAATGTTAGTTCCACTGGAGCCAGATAACTTCAGGCAAGTTCTCTAATCTCTCAGAGCCTCACTGTCCTCATCCACTGACATGGGGGATGGTAACAGCTCTGTCCTCACAGGTTTGCTTTAAGGATTAAGTGAGGTTTCCACAGAAAGCTTAGCACATGATAACCGGGTAGGACTGATGATGTATCTGCAACTCAATGATCTGAGGGAAGGAAAGAGGAAGAAAGGAAGGGTTGCAAACAGGAGGGTTTCTTGAGAAAGAGAGTGGTCTTTGGTCATTTCCTGATGGGGAAATCCTAAAAGCCTTTCCCTGTCCCCAGCTCTGTTAAATGCAACCACGGCTTCCATGCTCAGGTGCTGCTGAAATCAAGGCTGGAAAGCCAGAGGCTCCATCTGCTCCCTGAACTCTCCCTGGCCCTGACCTGTTTCCAGGGGAACTGAGCCTGCAGCAAGGAGCTAGCAGCCCTGGTGGTGGGTCCTGGGTGGTCCTGGGTGGTGACATGTGGTCTATACTCAGGCATTTGTATGCACTAAAATTGGTGGCTAGACTGACAGGTCTAAGTGACACAGGGAAGCAACTTGAATCTGGGGTGGAGGGATCTGGGCCACTGGCTACATTAGAGAATGCAAAGGGGCAAAGGGGAAGTGGAAGGAGAGACTGGCTCATTTATTTAGCTGCTAGTCTAGGATGGCATTGGGGCTGAGGGAGAAACAGGAGTGAAGCAACCTTCTAGAAACCTTTCTAGCTAAAACACAAAATCTTCACAGTCTAGTTGATTTGGATTAATAGCAGGATTAATTAACAGGACAGAGGAGAACGGCCTCACAGGATTGCTAAGACTTCTTTACAGAAGCAGACCACTGTATTTTTCTCCTGAATAGTGAGTGGCTGGTAGAGTCGAACCACTAACGTTTCAGTTGGCAGCTAAGGAGTTAACCACTGTGCCCCCGCCCCATTTTCTCTACAAATGGCAAATGTCTCCAAAACATAAAAATAACCCACTGCTATCCAATCAGCTCTGATGCACCGCGATCCTACAGGACAATGTAGACTTGTCCCACGCTGTTGCGTTTCCATGACTGAGACAAGGTTGCAAGGATGGGCTCACATGTAACAACAACTGCGAGGACAGGGAGGAAGTGAACAGTGTTCCCTGATATTTGGCACGAGATTGCTAGGAGTTGGGGCCAACTCCATGGCACCTTGTAACAATCTTTCCTAAAGTAAACTATCCTGAAATGAATGGAGAATCAGCCATTGTATGTGTCGCAATTAACCCCCTGGCACAAGACATGCAAGACAATAAAAACAAAATAAAGCAAGCAAACTGGCACATTTTTTTTCTCCTGCAAAGCTGCTGGTGGGTTTGAACCACTAACCTTTTGGTTAGCAACCACTTAACCATGGATCCACCAGAACTCCTTCTCCAAAGCCTAAAATATAAAAGAGGCGGCGGCAAAGGAAGATGGATGGGATAGGCCACGTCAGAGGCAGGCAGACACCAACCTGAAAGGAGTCCCCAAAGCCCAAGGGAAACCATCTGAACATCAACAAAGAAAGAAGGCACTTGCTTGTTGCCACAGGCAACCACGTCTGAGATCACAAGCAATCCCAGGACTGGTCATTCGGGCTGAACAAGGTGCCTGATGGGTGCTGGGAACCGTCAGGACTACACATTCACGTGCTCGCCTCCCAGAGCTGCTCAGTGACATCACTCAGCCACGTTCAGACATGCATTTCCTTTGCAAGCTTGACTTTCCATCACATAAAGGCAGCAGCAGCTTGCCATGCAATAAAGGCCTGCTCATTTCTTGCGGGGCAGGGGGACGGTCAAAAAGCAGCAGCATGGTCTTTTGCAGGAGAAAGAGAGCAAAGCAATGTGCTGTGCTCTCTTTGAGGGCCAGGGGGGCCAGACTGAGATGAGGTGTGTGCCCCCACCCTGTCCTATGCCCCAGTCAGGCTCCCAACCTGCTACCTTCCCACCAGGCAATGGAATTCCTTGGCTGGAAGAAGATCCCATGTTCTCCCTGGCTGCCTGAACACACTGAATGATTCCAACGCTGTCCCAAATTTCCGTTCCCATATCAAAAGCGTCTCTTTTCTGCTGAGGCAGCAAGACCTGCCAACAAAACACGGCAGTGGGACCCAAGTTTTCGTAACACATGCTTTCCCCTTGAAACACGCTACAATGAATCACTGAGGTTTAATTGTATCAGCAGCTGGGCTGGTGGATGGAGTTGTGTGAAAGCTGGTGGCGCCCAAGCCCGTCCCCACTCACCGCGGCTGCTTCCTGCCCTCCCTCCCTCCAAATGTCCCACCACCACTGGTGGACGGCCCTCCTCGCCAGGCCCTCAAATGGAAAACCAGGCAGCGTCAAGATCTTGCACACAGAACAGTCCAATTCCCTCCTGAAGAAAGTGTCACGTTAGGGGCAAGGCAGCAGGTCACCCTGCTGTAAGCACAAACATCTCCTGGGAGAGTGTTGGGAATGCAGAGTCTCAGGCCCCACCTCCCGGAGCTACAATCAAGTTGTATTTTAACAGACTCTGGGGGGAGGGGGTTGTGGGTCCCAGCTGGGTGGGCAGGGACTGTAAGTTCGGGTCACACTCTCTCCACCCCAACCCCAGTAGGAGTTTCAGCCTGTGCCCTGATTCTGGAAGGCAAACAGCAGAGAGCAAGAAGACAGAAAAGCCCCGATCTGAACATCAAACCCAAAATAAACAAAAGTGTGAGGCTGGTCAGTTGAACAAAGTAGTTCAGTGCCTTCTGAGCCATGCATTGGGGAAGAGGGTATTCAGAAAAGAGGTTGTTGATCTATTCATTCAGCTTCTTCTGGGGTTACCAGGGAATAGGACAATAAAGGTGAGAAGAATAACCCTCAAAAGACCTCACTTGCCGCTTGTTATCTATCAGCGGGGTGAGGTCTCTGATAGCTGATATCCTCCAAGCTCCTGGCTCTTCTCAGCTGCTTCTCCTACAAATACTCCTTAGATATCCACTCCTCATGTCGGCTTAGCTGTTCCCTGCAGAGCCTCAAGATTCCCCCTAGCCATGTCTGCCACACTGCAGGTCCTTTGACTTCAAACAACCCCACCAGCTGAAATATTGACCGCTTCCTCCATGGAGCCCTCCCCGGTGGGTTCCCATATTCTGACTCACACAGTACATCTCCAAATGCTCACTGGAATTACATCTGGATCTGCACAGGTCTTAGGGTCTGACCAGAATGTTGGGTGAGGGCCATCCACAATTCTGTGCACCAATTCCCATGGACACCCACAGGCCTGCCAGAAGTGGAGTCAGGTGTGGCTGCAGTGAATAGCCTAACCTTACCATCTCCCAGACACCTACCGAAGGATCTGGAGCTCTGGAATGTTTCTGGCAAGTGTTTAGGAAAAACTCCAGAAAGCAGCCTCCAGGGGATTCTCGTAGTTAAGGGGAGAAAGTAAGAAGAGAAGTGCAGGTAGCACTCCAGCACTCCACAGCCAGGTCTGGTAGGTCCCCAAATGTCCCCCTTCCTAGGCTGCACTGGCCCTAGCCGGAGTGACCGTCACCAAGGAGAAGCGGCCCTTGGTTACCACTGGCCAGAACACAGAAGGCAAAACAAACAGTGGAGCCGTGAGCGGTCTGGGCTTGCTCCCCACTGCTGGGAGCAATTACAAGGCACTTGGTCCTGGCTTTTCAAAGCCTCCAGCATGGCAGCTTAAAAGGCATTCTCTCCCTCCTACTTGTGTGGCACCTCTGCCCGAGCCTCAGGGACCCTCTGCCCCAGTATTCATCACAGTGGAACCAGGGCGAATGCACGGTCAGGTTTTCAAAAGCTCAAGTGGGTCCCAGTGGGTAAGCGCGAAGTTGCTTTCTAAGAGGATCCGTACAGACCCCATTTGGCTCTCTCTCAGGTGAATTCTGAAGGACAAGGATGCTGCTTGCTTAGTCTCTTAACCCCTTCCAGCAACAGCCCCAACTCTTTTGTTCCCAAGAAAACTATGAAGAAATAAACAGAAGTCCTCTGACGGATGAGAAAATATCCTCCTTATCAGGCCTGAGGGATGGGCAAGGAGTGGTTAGGAGCGCCCTGATCCCTGGCTATCACTTCTTGTGCCCCGTGGTGTCCTGATAGAGAAACTTTGGGCACTGGAACCCAAATGCCTTCCTGAGAGTCCAAGAATTCACACAGCTTTTACCTGGGGCAGGGTCTTCCCTGCAGAGGCACCTACAAAAGGAATCTGGAAAGCCCAGGTGGGGCTAAATCTCAGCTCCCCCAGAGATGAGGGTGAGGCTGAGTGGAAATGGGGCAAGGGCGAGGGAGGGTGACCTGGTGCCTTGTGCCAGGTGGAGGGGTGTGTGGCAGGGAGAGGTTCTGCCCCATCTGCTCCCGGCCATGGCCCTATACTCAAGTCCTTGATGTCCTCCAGGCTCAGGTCCAGCCATCCCATCATTCCTTGCACCCTGAGGTTGTGACCTTGCATCCCTCCTCCAAGCCTTTTACTATTATTACTGTTACAATTTTTGGTGAAAATACACACAACCAAACATACACCCATTCTACAATTTCTGCATGCAGATTTTAATACCACTGGCCACATTCCTCACTATTATATACAGTTTTATCACCACTGCCTTCACTTTCTAGGTTTCATTCTTATCTGTACTTTAGACTTGCTGTTGTCTATTCACTCTCATGCAGATAATTCTTCAAAAGAGTGCAATGGTCAAGGCCAACATCCTGGATTCATTCAGTGAAACTGTTGTTTAGTTTAATGACTTCATGGGGTCATTTTGGGATAGTTTTGATTCAAAGTTACAAAACACCCCCCACCGATCCAGCCTTTTGTGGGGTGCTGCCCTTGCAAAGAGAATGTAGCAGCACAACCCATATAAACGGTGCCACCAGCACACACTGAGTTATTAACCAAAAGATTGGTGGTTTGAACACACACACACACACACACACACACACACACACACACACACAGCAGCTCCACTAGCAATCTACTTCCATGAAGATTACAACCAAGAATACCTTATGGGCCAGGTCTACTCCTCATGAGTCTGGAAACAACCCACATCCACCCCAAAGTCACACCTAAGTCTGTTTCCCCAGCCTCACTGTAGTCACACTGGTCACCGATTAGAAGACTCCGCCTCCTCCAAGACAAAGAATGACAAAGGAGATGAATGAATGGGAAGAAAGAAGGGTACAGACTTACCTGTGGTTCCACAGGGCTGTCAGCTGGGGCCCCAGGTGGCTGGAGTGTTTCCACCAAGAGGTGGGGAAGGGCAGGGCCGAGGCTTTCAAATGAAGACTGGGGACCTGGGAACGTCACCTCTGACCCTGAGCAAGGTGGGAGGGTCGTTGCCCACTTCCTGAAGGGAAAGGAGTCAGGGGAGAACTGACAGGGTGAGCAGAAGAGGAGGAGGGCACCCTAACTAGAGCCCCACCTCACTCTGCTCTCCCACTTCCCAGAGAGTCTCCTATCCTCCAGCCACTTCCCTGGCCTGGTGGCCGGCCGACTGTGGGGCCTGATGAGCGATGCAGGACCTGGTGGTGATAGTGTTGGCCACTCTGCAGGGGCGCAGGCAGATCTGCAGGGAACCACTGGGGTCGGCTGGGAATGCAAAGGACTAGCAGGGCCTCCGAAGGAAAGACTGGCAGGGCTAAGGAAGGACTGGCAGGGCGGCTGGTGCTCCAGCGCCTGGTGAACTTTTTTTAACAAGTCAGTATCTTTAGAGGCAGGAGGCCCCGCCCCACCTGAGGATCTGAAGCCAACTTGCCAGTCCTCCTTGCCAGGCCCAGAGACTGCTTGCATCAGAGGGGCTGGGGGCCAACTCCCGCCTCTGACTCTGTCCCAGGTCACAGAGCAGTTCCTTAGGAACGGATGGTTGGCCCAGTAAAGGAGTTACTGTGGGACATTAGTGCTTTTCATTTTTTCCTGATGGTTTAAATTTTCCTTCACCTGTGAGAAGAGAATACATGGAACAAAAGCAAGTTGAAACTTTTTTTAGAAAAACAGAAAGCGCACAACTAAGTGACGGGAGGATGGGCAGTCTCCTCCCAAGCGATTAACTGCCTCTGAAAACAGGCTAGAGGGTCGTGACCCCACAAGAAGTGACTTCTTTCCCAGTTGGGCTGCTGTGGGGGATTGGAGAATTGAAATTTCTTGGGAAAATCAGAACTGGTTGCCTTGGTCAGGTGGGGGTGACTGACATGTGGCCAAGGAGAAGGGGAGGGGGCACAATGAGGCCGGGGAGGGGGTCAGATGACTCAGTGCAGGGATTCTTGGCCCTTCCTCTTCCGTCCTGCTTCCACAATAAAAGACTAAGCCTTAGGGTCCCGAAGACCCCACCCCACCAACTATGCTTGTCCCAGTCCTAGGAAAAGACAGGGTAGGGGTAGGACAGAACAAAATGGCAAGGGGAGTTTTCTTGTAGTTTTGGTCTAGTTGTAGAAATGTGACAATTGGTGCTCAGAAACTCCTCACAGGAGAGATGATGTTACAATAAAAATCTGGGTGGCTGCCCACGGCAGCAAAACTTCAAGTGAAGAATGACAGGGTTTAGGGGAAGCTGCATCCTTTGAGGGTTCCTGGCCCGTGGGACTAGATGTCAATGACAGGGATAAACCGAGGGAGGAAGAAAGTTAAGATTAAAGACACACTCAGAGGGGGACCATCTCCCCAGTCTCGGTAAAGTAGCACTGAGTTGGTTCTGAGCCACGGTTTCCCCTGTGTGTCAGAGAACTGTGCTCCAGACGGTTTACAGCGGTGGATTTTTCAAAAGCAGAACAACAGGTCTTTCTTCTGAGGTGCCTCTAGGCAGACTTGAACTGCTAACTTCTGAGTGAGTCAGCCTAGCATGTTAATTATTTGCACCATGGACTGACTCTCTAGCAGAGATTTCAGCACAGTTCAACTTACTGTTGTGCAGTCAGACTCAACTGACAGCCGACCCTCTACAGGTTTCCAAGGCTGTAAATCGTGTGAGAAGAGATGGTCTATCTTTCCCCCATAGAGCTGCTGGTGGATATGAACTACCAGAGAGGCTCTGCCTTTGGGTCAGCAGTGAAGCACCCTACAGACTATGTCCCCAGAGGTCCTTACCTAGCAGAGGCAGGAAGGCATACATATTTGGGAACCAGAAGGTGGTCATGTTTGATTAAAATGCCAAGAGACATTTAAGCAATAACGGTTACACATGTTGGTGGAGGGGAAGGGAGTGGCTCTAACATCATGTAGTCTCCTCCTGCTGGAACAGGCAGGGACCAGATGGAGAGGTGTCAGATCACAAAGTACCCTCTGCCAGTTCATCCAGCCCCTGCATTTCTGATAGGAAGCAGAAAGAACTATAAATGGAGAGCTAATGGGCTGCCCTTTCCACGGAGCACTTCCAGCTTCACTTAAAAAAATTACACAGCAAAGAGCAGTGGCTCTTGAAACACAACGACGATGGATGTGCTTTTTACTGGCTCAAGGTGAGCAATGAACCCAAACACCTGTGAGCAAGGTGTATCTCAGGAGACAAGACTCAGGAAGTGCCCCTCAGGAAACACTTGCTCAAGGAAGAGTCAGAACATCCCAGCCAAGCAACTCCCCCCACACTCCTCTCTCTCTCTTTTGCTGTAGAGGAGGTAGGAAGATAACCAAGAAGGAAGAATTAAAAACATCCTTACAGGTAAACAGAAAATTTGAAGTGTGGTAATAACCAATGGCTAGAAGAATCAATGCCTTTGAGCCGTGGTGCTGGAGAAGAGTATTAAATATACCATGGGCTGCTAGGAGAACAGTTTCACCCTAGAGAGAGTGAAACCAGGCTGCTCCATGGAGACAAGGATTCTGAAGCTCTGTTTGACATACTTTGGGCATGTTGCAAGGAGGGACCAGTCCTTGGAGAAGGACATCATGCTTGGGAGGGTGGAAGGACAGCGCAAGAGAGGAAGACTCTGGATGAGATGGATTGTCTCAGTGACTGAGGTAATGGGGGTAGGTGTGCCAGAGACAATGAGGTAGAGGAGGAGAATTCAGAGCTATTGTACATAGGGTCGCTATAAGTTGCAAGTGACTCGACAGCACATAACAACTATGACCAATGGCAAAGAAAACCACTGTTAATTTTTCAATCACAAAAAAAAAACCAAAAAAAAACAAAAGGAATAAATACCTACTGTGGTGCACTACAAAGGGAATCCAAGGTCGCAATGGACATACTGGAAGAGACAAGTCGTGTGTAGCACATAGTAGGTCCTCAGGCCCATGCTAGGACAAATTCCCACAAGGAATAGACACCTCTCAGTTCTTGGCACTTTACATGGATGAATGCCTATAGCTATTGGCTGTAAGGACCACTGTACATAAGGCCTGAAGGTGATCAAATCAGGACCCTCAAGATCATCTTCCAGCCAACTGACCTAAGAACCAGAGAACCACAACTTTCTTCTTAAAGATCTTCCAATCAAAACACTTTCTACTGGGGAGCTGGGGAGGGAGAATGCCCTGAGGCTTAGAAAAATGAAGTGATGAAAGAGAAGGCCCTCCAGTCCGATGCTACTGGAACAAATGGAAACTGCTCAGAATTCTGGCTCATTCTCCCTGGCCATCCTCCATCTGCCGCTTCACACTGTCTCTGACCTAAGCTGGCCATACATCTTGCCGCTTTTCCCACGGTCTGTGATGGAGAGCCTCCAGGCTCCGTCTCCCCCCAAGAAGACGTAGAATGTCTTATTTCCTGCCAGTTCTGTTTCCATGTCAAATCTGCGAAGCACCTGCAGCGTGAACTGGATGTGAGCACACACTACCGCCTCTGCTGCTGGAATATTCTCACACAGCACAGACTTGGCTTGGAAGCAGTTGGGGACTATTTAAGTCTAGTTTTCACTCTCTTTCTTCCAATCCCATGGAAACGCAATCGCAAACCCAAACCTAGTGCCATCAAATCTATTTCAATCCATAGCAAAGCTACAGGACAGAGTAGAACTGCCTCATAGGGTTTCTGAGGCTGTGAATCCTTCTCCCAAGGCAGAGAAAGTGGATTTTAACTTTCAGTTAAAATCCCAATGCTTAGGTGACAATGCCATCAAGGGTCCTTATTCCATGGAAAGGAAATTGGCAAAGTCATTGGCAAAGCCCTCCTGCCTGCAGAGTGGCACATACCTCCCTACCTGCCCAGGCATGTGTGTGCCTTTGGAGATGCCGTTATCTCATTCAAATGAGAGAGTCTGCTTCACATTCCACTCTGCTCTCTGCACTGAATGCATATGGAAATGTCTCCAGGTTTACTGATGTGCCTCCTTTGTGTCTTTTTTTTTAACTGCTATGCAATAGTACAAGATTATGCAGAAGTACAAGAGTCATTCAAAAGATTGATCTTCTGCTGGTGACAAGATACACTTACCTTGGAGTGGCAAAATAATGGCACTTAAGTGCAAATGGCTTGAGTCACTCAGTTTCCTTGCCCTCAGATACTGTTGTTATTGCTGGGGGTTAGACTCAATGCCTACGCACAGCAAGCAGATCACCAGGTCTTTCTCTTGAGAGCTATTCGTTTGAACCATCAACCTTTCAGGTAGCAGGTAAACATCTAACCAGAGATGGAAAAACACAAAACACTCCCATTCAATGTGTCCATTTAGTCATCAGTGTGTGTGTGTGTGTTTTGACAAGACAAAGCTGGACTTCAAAGTATTAGAGATGGGTACCTGAAGCAAGGATGGTAAAGCCTACTGTCACATACTCTGGGCACGTAGTGCTTGTTGTTGCTATGTGTCATCAAGTAGCCTGTGACTCATAGCAACCCTATGTACATACAACAGCTCTGAAGCATGCCCTGTCCTGAGCATGTCTCACTGACTCCCAGCACACCTAATCCCACTGCCCCAGTTACTGTGTTAATCCATCTCATCTGAGGTCTTCTCCTGTGCTGTCCCTCCACCCTTCTAAGCATGTCCTTCTTCAAGGACTTGTCACTCCTGGCCACGTACATACCTAAAGTATGTGAGATAAAATTCAAAATCCTTACCTCCAAAGGGAAACTTGGTTTCATCCTCTCCAAGTCAGACCCATTTGTTTTCTTGGCAGTCCATGGTATGTATATTTAATACTCTTATCCAGCATCACAATGCAAAGGCATCAACTCTTCTTCTGTCATCCTTAGTCATTGTCCAGCTTTCTGATGCATAGCAAGTAACTACAAAGACTGTGGCCTGGATAAGGAGGTGCACATTAGTCTCTAGACTGACATTGATTGCTTTTTAGAACTTTGGAGAGGTCTCTAACGTCAGACTTCCCCAATGTAATATGTCTTTTGGTTTCCTGACTGCTGGTGCCAAGAGTGTTGACTGCGGAATTAAGCAAGCTGAAATTGTTAACAACCTCAATCTCTTCTCTATCCATCATGGTGCTGCCACTTGGCCAGCAGTGAGAAGATGTGTCTTCTTAATGTTGAGCTTCAATCCGTATTGAGGATTGCAGTCCCTGACCCTCTGTAGCAAACAGCAGGTCGTCCTCAGTTTAACCAAGCAAGGTTCTGTTAATGAGTAGTCCTCCAATCCTGATGCCACATTCCTCCTCATAAAGTCCAGCATTCTGAATGATCTGTTCCACATACAGATTGGAAAACTATGGGGACAGGACACTCCATTCCTAATTTTGAACCATACAGTGTTTCCTTGCTCTGCTCTGACAAATGCCTCCTGGTCCAAGTATAGGTTTCACATGAGCACAATCAAGTGTTCTGAGATTCCCACTCTTCTCAAAGTTAGCCACAATTTGTTGTGATCTACACAGTCAAATGCCTTTGCATGGTCAATGATGCACAAATAGACATTCCTCTGGTACTCCTTGCTTTCAGCCAAGATCCATCTGCCATTGACAGTCAGATGATGATACCATCTGATAATGTTAGAAGGGGCTATTTCTTGAATAATCTAGGAAGCGTCAAAGGAAGATGGAGAGAATACATGGAGTCATTGTACAAAAGAATTGGTCAACACTGAAAATAATTCAGTAAGTAGCATAGGATAAAGAGCCAGTGGTAATAAGAGAAGAAGTTCAAGGTGCACTGAAGGCACTGGCTAAAAAACAAAGCCCCAGGAATCAACGGGATACCAACTGACATGTTCCAAATAACAGATATAGCTAGCCTTGGATGTGCTCATCAGTATACATCAGGGAATTTGGAGGGAAACTGCCTGGCTGAATGACTGGATGAAATCTATCTTTGTCCCCATTCCCAAGAAAAGTGATCCCACAGAATGTGAAAAATATCAAACAATATCATTAATATCATATGCAAGCAAAATATTGCCGAAGATCATCCAAAACAAGCTAGAACAGTATGTTAGCAAACAGATGCCAGATGTCCAAGGGTTAAAGAGGCCAAAGCATCAAGGATATCACTGATGATGTCAGATGGATCTTGGATGAAAGCAGAGAATACCAGAAGAATGTTTATTTGTGTTTTACTGACTATGCAAAGGCATTTGACCATGTGGATCATAACAAACTGTGGCTAATATTGAGAAGAATGGGAATTACAGATTAATTAATTATGCTCATATAAAATCTGTACCTAGAGCTGTTGTCTGAACAGAGCAAGGGACCAAATACATGGTTTAAAATCGAGAAAAGTGTATGTCAGGGCTGTATCCTCTCTTTATCTATTTAATCTGTATGTGGAGTAAATTATTCGAGAAGCTAGACATCATGAAGAAAAATTTGGTATCATAATTGGAGGAAGACTCAACAATAATCTGCACTATTCGATGACACAACCTTGCTTGCTCAAGGAGGACCTGACGTGTTTGTGACAGATCATTAAGGACCACAGCCTTCAATATAGATTACATCTCAACATCAAGAAAACAAAAATCCTCACCACTGGGTCAATAGGCAACATCACGATAGGTGGAGAAAAGATTGAAATTATCAACAATTTCATCCTACTTGGATCCACAATCAACATCCTGGGAACCAGGAGTCAGGAGATCAGGAGACGTACAGCACTGGGAAAACGTACTGTTAAGGATCTTTCAAAAGTCTTGAAAAGCAGTGATTTAAAGAAAAAGCTGTGCTTAATTCAGGCCACAGTATTTCTGATCACCTGCTATGCATCTGAGACAATGAATAAAGATGACAGGAGAAGAATCAACACATTTGAGTGTGGTGTTAGAGAACAATGTCGAATACCCCATGGACTGAGGAAAGAACAAACAGCTATGTCTTAGACTAAGTGCTTAAGTCTTAGACAGAGTGCTCCTTGGAGGCAAAGATGGTGAAACTTCATCTCACATATATTTTGAATATGTTGTTAGGAGGAGCTATTCTTGGAGAGGAACACCATGCTTGGAAAGGTGGAGGGTTAGCAAAGGGTAAGAAGCCCCTCAATGAGATGGAGCGATACAGTGTTTGCAAGAATTCACCCAAATGTGTTAGAGATGTTAGGTATGGTGCAGGATAGGGCAGGGTTCAGATCTGATGTACACTGGGTCACTGGGTGTCGCACTTGACTCAATGGCACAAAACAACAATGACAACTTAATTTAGGCATCATCATCATCATTCTATCTTCCCAATGCATTAGAAACAGAAAAAAGAAGAAAGCTTGTTTCATTGCTGGTATTAAGGTTGGTGGTTCAAACTTGTTCAATGGCAGTAAGACCTGGTGATCTGCCTCCACAACAATTAGAGCCTAAAAAAACCCTATAGGGCAGCTCTGCTGTGGAGTGGGGGTGACTGTGAGCCGAAGATTGACAACACAGCTAAATCTGGGTAGTCAGGCCTTCCGTGATCACATATTCTAAAAAGCCCCCAGAATGCATGGCTACTTCTCATTCTCATCATGATATTTTTGTGTTAAAGCCTTCGCAGTCTTGGCTCAAGTGCAGACTTCTGAGAATGACACCAAAAGCTGTTCCCACATGGATCACACTGCACTTTGTCACTGAAGGGTTTTCATGAACCCTTTGCTCGCTCCAACTCACCACTCTTTGATGTTAATATGGCTCACACTCTGGTGTGTGGTCCTTGGTCTACCCCTACATATGGAAGGCCACTAAGAGAATCATGCAGGCCTTCTAGAATTCTCAGCAAGTGCTTCAACAAGAACAACAGAAACTGTCCCTTTCCCTCTGCTCATACTAGACTCTGAAACAAAATCTTAGCACATGCCCTCTGCCCTAATTCAGGCACTTATTGTTGTATACCACTGAGTTTGAAACCGAAACATAGTTAACCCTCCAGCAGGTTTTCTGAGGCAGGAAACTGCACAGGAGTAGACTGCCCATCTTTCTCCCGCAGAGTGGCTGGTAGATTGGAACTGTATCAGCAGCCAGGAAATCAAGAGATGAATTACATTGGGAAAGTCGGCTGTCAGGGACTTCACCAAAGTACTGAAGAGTAATGATGTCAGTCTGGAGACTAAGGTACGCCTGATCCAGACCATGTCTTCACAGTTAACTGCTATGCATCAGAGAGCTGGACAATAACTAGGGATGACAGACGGAGAATTTATGCCTTTGAGCTGTGGTGCTGGAGAAGAGTGTTGAATATACCATGGACTGCTAGGAGAACAAACAGGTTCATCCTAGAGAGGGTGAAGCTGGGCTCCTCCTTGGAGGCAAGGATTCTAAAGCTTCGTCTGACATACTTTGCGCATGTTGCAAGGTGGGACCAGTCCTTAGAGAGGGACGTCATGCTTGGAAGGGTGGAGGGACGGAGAAAGAGAGAGAGACCATTGATGAGACAGATTGATACAGTGACTGGGGTAATGAGAGTAGGTGTGTCAGAGACAATAAAGTTGACACAGGATAGAGCAGGTTTCAGGGCTGTTGTACACAGAGTTGCTATGTGTCACAAGCAACTCGACAAAACATAACAACAACAAGTTTTTTGTTGGCTGCGCAGGTCCTTACCACTAAGCCACTAGAGTTCTCAGACAACTCTTGAAACCTAGCACTATTTAAACCGCAGATGCCCAGCAAGCTTGGGTGAGAGAAGACACCTGTGTACCTCACATGGTAGCAGACAGTTAAATTTCTCTTGTTCTCTGTGCAAAAAGGCACTCCCAGCCACCTCATCATCCAAGACAATTTTCTTCTCTGATTTTTGAGAATCATGCCCAGAAAAGACTCTAAAAGTCTCACAATATCAACATTCAAGAATAGACTGTAGCGTCATTACTGTTGTCAGGTACCACTGCACTGGCTCCAACCATAGTGGCCTTATAAACAGCAGAATGAAATGCCGGCCTGTTCTTTGACCTTTTCATAAGAGTTGGGATGTTTGTGTCCACTGCTGTGGCTATTGCTGTCCATCTACCTCACGGCGGGTTTCCTTCTTTTCTGATGACCCGCTGCTTTACCAAAGGAGAGGTTCTTTTCCAGAGATGGATCCTTCCTGATGCCATGGCCAAAGTAGGTGAATCAGTGTCTTACCACATCGCTTCTAAGAAGCATCCGGTTGTATTTCTTATAAGACTGGCTGGTTTGTTCTTCTGGGAGTCTGTGCTACATTCAAGATTGTTCACCAAAATCACAGAATGAATGTATCACTCCATGCTCTCCATATGCTCTATACCTCCTGCCCACCCTCTCCACAATCGCATCACCACCACCCCCAAGCCTGATGGCACTCCCCAGTATGTGTCTAAAGCCCAGAGATGGAAGAACTCTTTGGCTCTAAGCACTGACTTTGGATGGACTGTCAAGTTCACCTTCATTACTGCTGACTTGGCTCCTTCCTCGCCTATCCACCACCATTCTTCCATCCTTGACAAGAAATTTTGGGACCTTGGCACACGCCCGTCCATGCATTAGAATCTCACCTCCCTCATCAGATGCTTCTCCCACTCCCATCAGCCCCTCAACCTGGGCCATGTGGCCCTAATGCAGAACCCCACCACCTATGGGGCTCCTTGTACTATTTCTTCCCTTTGTCATACTCAAGTGCATTGCCTAGGCTGCCCTCAAGCTGCTGGTCACTGCTATGTAGACTATACATCCATTAGCACCCCAGAGAGGCTTTGATCTCATCAGCAAGTCCTGGAAAATGTGGGAGTCTTGGAGAAAATGTAGCAAGAGGGCTCCTTAGAGGCAAGGATGGCGAAGCTTTGCCTCACATACTTTGGCTAGGTTGCTAGGAAAGGCTATTCCTTGGACAGGGACATCATGGCTTGAAAGGCTGACAAAATGGACTGACACAGCGACTGCAGCAATGAGCTCGAGTGTGTCGGAGATGATAAGGAGGGCACAGGGCAGGGTTCAGGTGTGTTGTGTGTAGGTTCACTACGAGTTATACTCAACTTGATGGCACATAACAACAACATACTTGATGCAAAACAGCGCAGGAGTGATTTGGTAAAGTCTGAAGACATTTTTGGTTTTCATCCTGGGGGTGGGGGGTAATGTCACAGATGGAAATAGAAGAGATCAGGGATGCTACTCAGTATCCAGTGCACAGGGCAGACCCTCACACCAAAGAACTATCCAGTCCAATATGCTAAACGTGCCCAAGGTGAGCCACGTGGACAGAGTGAGTATATAGTGCTTTTCTGGGGCAGCACGACCACACTGGGCAAACCTAGAACACTGTGACTTTATGTCAGGGTTAAAAGTGAGCACCTCAACCCCCAGCTCTTCTAAGTCAGTCAGGGAGGTAGCTGAGCAGGATCTTGGTGCCCAGCTTGCGGACATGGTCACCAGCCTTCCGTACTACTCCAAGCAAGACTGAGCCCTTCTGGGCCTGAGGTTCTCCACCAGAGAAAATCAGCTCTTCCTAAGGTGAGTTTGACAGATTCTTAAGCACCTGAAAAAACAGTGCTGAGTTTGGGGTAACAGTGCTTATAACCTTCTAGAAGATTTACAAAGCCTACCAACATCTTAACAGCTCTGAGAAGTCCAGAAACTCAGAGGATTTTGGTGAACTCCAGCAGCTCTCAAACACCAAGAGAAGGACACAGTCTGCTCACAGCTCACCTTCTCATCCATTCTGAAGGAGTCCCCTGGTAGAGGAACTGATGGGGAGGGGGCGGGGGGGCCTCAGGACCACACTCCCTACAGCTCTGTAATTAGCAGGATCCTGTCCCCTCCCTCAGCTCTGGGCCAGAATCCTCCACCACAGTTACCTTTATCTGGTTCTGGAGGAGACATAATAAAAGAATGTAGCAAAGTGGAAAGTGTTTCATGATGCAAGGTTAAAGGGTTGGTCACACACCTGTCCACCACATAGACTCTCTGTGGGTCCACACCATTCAAGCTGCCCCCAAAGTTCAGGTCTGACTGGAGCATTCAACTCATGAGATCAAGGTCAGAGGCTTGTTTTTTCTCTGAGAGAAACCAAGTCAGGTTCTAAGTCCCCTTGGAGTCTATACTCTTCAACTAGACTAGGGGTTGGCAAACTACAGACCACAGGCCCAACAGGACCCTCTGACTGCCTTTGTAAATAAAGTTTTATTGAAACACTGCTACCATCATTTGTTTATGAATTGTCTGTGGCTGCTCTCAGGCTACAACAGCAGAGTTGGGAAGCTGTGATAGAGGCTGGCTGTATGGTCCACAAAGCCTAATATTTACTAGGCGGCTCTTTATAGCACAAGTTTGCTGACTCCTAGTCTAGACCTTAGGAATGGGTGTCAGCCACTGAAGAAGCAGGAGCCAAATTCTCCTCCACATTCCTCCAGGAGACCGTCGCCCAGCTCAGGCTCTCTGCATTTGCACACTGGGTTGATCAGCTGTATCTTTGTCAAGATGGAAGGATGGGTCTATTCCATGCCTATTCCATGCAGATTGCCTATTCCATGCCCACTCTTGTTTTCCACAGCTTCCTCTACCCCTCCGGGTAGATTTCTGCCATCAGCTTTCTCTGGACCTCAGTGACAGCCCTTCCTTGAAAATCAGAGCCTTGTGAGTTTCCTGTCCTTCTTTTGAACATGCATAACATTAGCATATAGCCTATAAGCAGGGTCCCCTAAGATATATCTAGATGCTGCTGAGTCAGCCTTGACTCACGGCAATCCCTTGCTTGTCAGAATAAACTGTGCCCCACTTTTCAGAAGTAGATTGTCAGGACCTTTCTTCCGAGGCTCCTCTGGGGTTATTCAAACTTCCACACTTTCAGCTAGAAGCTGAGCCTTTTATCCATTTGAATGGGAATAAATGCATAGCTGACCCTTCCGAAGGTTTTCAGAGGTTATAAATCCCATAGAAGGGGATTTATCATGGAGCAGCTGGTAGATTAGAACTGTGTGCCTTTGGGTTGGCAGCACAACTCCTTACCACTAGGCCACCAACACTCCCTCCAAAATATATATGTTGTTGTTGTTGTTATGTGCTGTTGAGTTGCCTGTGACTCACAGAGACCCTATGTACAACAGCTCTGAAGCCTGCCCTGTCCTGAGTCAGTATCACTGATTCTGACACATCAACTTCCATTATTCCAGTCACTCTATCAATCCATCTCATCCAGGGTCTTCCTCTCCTGTGTTGTCCCTCCATCCTTCTAAGCATGATGTCCTTCTCCAAGGACTGGTCACTCCTGGCCATGTGTCCAAAGTATGTAAGACAGAGCTTCAAAATCCTTGCCTCCAAGGAGAAACTTGGTTTCACTCTCTCTAAGACAGACCTATTTGGTTTTTTGGCAGTCCACGGTATGGTCAAGACTCTTCTCCAGCACCACAACTTGAAGGAATCTATTATTATCATCCTTAGTCACTGTCCAGTTCTCTGGTGAAGACCATGGCCTGGATCAGGTTCACCTTAGTCTCTAGACTGACATCATTGCTTTTCAGTTCTTGGGAGAGGTCCCTGACAACAGATTTACCTAATGCAATGTGTCTTTTGATTTCCTGATTGCTGGTGCCAAGATAAATTAAGTATATATATTATATGCACTTAAAAGGGGATTGGCCTAGAGGTAAGAAGAATACATATAATAGACACTTAAAAATCTAGTTGGCCTAGAGGTAAGAATTTGTGCTGCAATCTCAAAGGAATGAGGTTCAAATCCACCAACTGCTCCATGGGAGAAGGGCAGGCAATCCCCTTCTAAATGATTTGTGACTTACTGCTTCAGAAAACCCATTGGAGGATCAACTATGAGTTAGTTCTGACTCGACAACACACACAACAACATTTATCACTTATATCCACATGCTCCTGTAGTCACATATTATTGATACAGACTAAACAGCAAAAATGAAAAAGATGAGAGGAAAAGAAAAATAAAGCCACGAGTCTCTGCCTATTCTTGAAATCACTGATGAGCTCTGCAGACTCCACCCCGTGCACAGCATGGGGACATCCTTGCCTTTTCCCTGAGAAATAACACAGATTTATCTAATGGGTCATCTTTATGCCCAAAAGTTCCAGAGTAGAGGTCCCTGGGTTGGGGGAAGCTTGGGGTCTTTGGACCAGGAGGACTGACTCCTCCAGGTGAAAAAAAGGATTAAGGACCCTTCAGAGCTGGTGCCAGCTGTTCCTGTGGTGGCAAAACCCTGGTGGATCCAGGGGGATTTTTGTGTTTTGACTAAGAGGCAATAAGTCTTTCCAATGAAACCGACACAGACTAAACTGCAGCGATGAGGAAAGCCCCTCCCAGGCAGTGTGTGCGGCCGCGGTCCCTGCCAGGAGAGTGGGAGGGAGAGGCTGCCAAGCAGTGAGCAGCGTCCTTTACGAAGCAGAGGTGGACGAGCGGGGCCAGTGAGCATTCAGTCCTGGGAAAGCAGAGGTGGCTTTGTCCAGGGGGGCCCTTCAGGGTGGCAGCAGCATGGTCTATGGTTACAGCAGCTTCCCTTGGGGTCTCCAAACTCTGCCTCCCCCCAGTGTCCATGCTGGGAGCTCTGACTCTCAATCCCAGTCCTCTTCTGGTCTGCCTGTCCACGAGGCCAAGGGCAGAGAGAGAGACCTTGGGGCCTGAGTCCAGTCTCCCACCTTCACATTTGTTCAGGTCATACTTTGAGCTATTCATCTGAGGAAGTTTGGGGTAACCACTTATGTACCATTCACAGGCTTTAGGCTTTCTACGGGGGCTTCAGGAGGTTCCGAGTGTCCCCAGAGGGCTATATCCAGGCAGCCAGCAGGCATCTCTGTCCCCCAAGCCATGGGGGAGACTGAGGTTCAGAAAAGTGAGGTTAAGTAGCCCATGGGGAAGCACTGGGACTAAAATGTAGGTCTTCTCCACCAATTTGCCAAGTGACTCCTCACCTCCTAAACATCTACTCACAAGCACTGTCCAAAGGCCCAGCCAACCCAAGGCAAGGAAGAACAAATTCAGTTCAAGGAGAACACACCAGCTTAACGTCCCACCACCAGCCACACTCCTGGCAACAGACAGATGGAAAGAAGGAAGCACAGGGGTGGAGAAGAGGGCAGTGATGGCTCAGCAGTAAAATCTTCTTCTTTGAGCAACCCAAGGAGCTCTGGCAGCCTAATGGTTAAGAAATTGCATTGCCAATCCAAAGGCTGGTGGTCGTGCTCTTTGAGAAAAAGATAGGCAACCTTCCCTCATGAAACTTCTCCCTGCAGGATCAGCTGTGAGTCTGTTCTCACTCAATGGCACATTAACTACAACAATGAAGAAGACTCTAGGTTCGATTCCTGGCCAATGCACTTCATGAATAGGCCCCACCTGTGGATCTGTAGAGACTCTGTGTTGCTATGACAATATGAACTTCCAGACGCTGCTGAAGCTTCCAGACTAAGACTAGGAAGAAATGCCTGGTGATCTACTTAAAAATTCTATGCATCACCTTCCACTGTGCACATGGCTGCCTGAGTTGGGTTAACCCAACAGTGGCTAATAGCAAAAAGGGGTGGGGCCAGGCTCCCTTGACCTCATGATGCCCTAGGTTATCTCATGCTGAGATCCAGGACAGTTCTGTGCCCACCTCCAGTCCTTGCTACACAGAAACAGGACTGTGAGGGACTAAGAGTCTCTGGGTTCAGACACAGGGCTGCATCTCTCAGGTAGAAGAAACACATCTTTGTTTTCTGCTCCTGAAAAGGAGTTAAGACAGACAAGAGGGCATGCACACACATCTTCCCCTAAAAGTTTGTATGGAGAAAAATCTCAACCCTTAGCAGCTCTGTGCCTGCTGAGGCCCCAGGGCCACCCACAAGTCAGGGTAGGCCTTGCCCGCCGTGCAGCTGGCCTGCTTTTAGACGCACACCCTGCTCTGCCATCACGGCCTCCCCAGCAGCAAGAGAGGGCAGTGAACCGAAGTGTGAGCCAAACAGCTGCCCCATCAGATGCCGAGGTAAAGGTAACGACAGAGCTCAGCTCTGCCACCCAAATTTGTCCTGACAGCCACAGATGGAAAGGAACAACTTGGGAAGCTTGGCCACCTGCTGTGGGGGGTAGGAGGAGATGGGGTGGGGCAAGATGGAACTGCCCATCACCACAGGGCCCTGAATTCTACATGGAGAGATTGTCGATTTGGTGTCTGGGGTTTTTTTTATTAATTAATTTTAATGAAAATGTACAGACTTTGGATTTCCATTCATTCATTGTTGCACTTTTCTCCCCTCCCAACCCCCCCACCCCAGTACACGACCCTCTTGGAAAAGTAAAAGAAAAATTCTTTCATTGTTTTACAATCCCTCCCCCCAGGTCCACTCCACTATGCAGCCTTCATTCTGGACTCCTGTCGATTTGGTGTCTATTTTTAAAAACAATTTTGAAAAGAAATATTAAAGAATAATAATAAAAAGATGGTGGACATGGCCCCCGGAGGACCTGGGTGGGAGGGATGCAAGGTACTGAGGAAGCACTGGGACCCAGGAGTGAGCAGGGGGAGGTGAGTGGGCAGGCTTGGAGGATTTTGAAAATGCAGGCAGCAGACGCCGCCCCTGGGCTGATTTTGATCTCCATCTTCCCACTTGTGCAGGACAGATGTGGGCGAGTTCAGCCTCTGTGGGCACAATCGCTTTCTCATTCAGATGTTGCTTATTTGGCACCTGCTGTGTACCCAGGCTCTGTGCTGGGTACCTGGAGCTGTTTGGTCAAATGGAAGCTGCTTTTCTAGGAGGCAGACCCTCAGGACGATGTGGACCAAGAAGGGGTGCTCTGACACTCAGCATGGCTTTGAGAGAGAGTGCCAATGGAGAGAGATTAAGACGTCAGCTGTTAACTAAAAGGCTGGTGGCTGGAATCCACACAGCAGCTCCAGGAGAAACCTGGAGACCTGCTCCTGCAAAGATGGCTGCTGTCAGCTAGGCGTTGTAGAGCAGATTCTGACTCCTATGGACCCAACGTACGGCCGAGTCCCGTGCTGTCCTCACAATAGTAGGTCATGTGGCAAGAGCTCAACTCTGTGTACCCAACACCCCTGAGAGTGGTCAGCCATGATCCAAAAAACAGAAACAGCCTTGGCCTAGGCCCTCCACCTGCACCAAAATGCTTTCTCAGAGAGCGAGGTGTACTTGGGCAGGACCACGAAGCAGACTTTCTGACGTCCAGAAGCCCTGCTGGGGCATCCACATCAGCAGTGTACAAAGGTGGGCTCTAGCCACTGCTCTTGCTGCCCCAGCAAATCCAGCTAAGCCCTCTGTTCAGAGGGTGGCGGGGCCTCCAGGTAAGGCTGCGGGGCTCCTGCCCACTCATCACCAGGGCTCCTGAGGCCAGACTGTCCCTGCCATCCCCATGACTGTCTCTCAAGAAAGAATGTGTCTGGTATGGACTCAGCACTGTTGGCCAGCCTCTCAACACAGTGCACAATCTGGTTTCCCAGATGTGCCGCCCACCCAGTGTCAGCTCTTAGAAGTCAGGGGTCAGGGTGGATATCATGAAGTGAACACGGATCCAGGGGAGACATCACACTCATTCTCATAGTCTCAGCACCAGTAGGAGCCACTAGCCAGCCTCCTCCTCCTGCAGGCAGCCACATACAAAGTTCCCTTTATGGGAACGAGACAGGCCAGCACTGGGCAGCCTTGGGAAAGCCAGGTTTAGACTTTCTCTAAAGCACAACCAGGTCTTTGTCTCGACTCTGCCCTGTCTCCACTTGCACTGGTCCTCTACTCGGGCACTTAGAGTCAAGGGTCACAGTTCTCCCAGGCCACCCTTCCAGTAGGCAGAGGGACATCACAGAGAACAGTGAGGTGCATAAGTCCAGGCACTGCCCCCCACCCCCCGTCAAGACCTCCCTGTGGCCCCACTGCACATTGTGCACCAGGTTCTCTGTAGAATCACTGTTAGGAGGCTGACAATATGGCAACACTGGCAGCTACTGGTGATTTGATTCACTGGTATAGCCAGCAATCCTGAGATATAAGTGTCAGGCCTGGAACCTGTTGGCAAACACCACCATACACATCCCAAGATGACAATCCCTGTCCTTCTGAAGTACATTTCATCTGCACCAGCCTCATAAACTTTCTGGGTAAACAAAGAGTAAAAATGGGATGTTCCGGTGGCCATCTGCTTAATAGCAATTCACTCTAGGTGGTGCATACAGTTAACATGCTGAGTTGCTAACAAAACGTTAGAGGTTCAAGTCTACGCAGGGGTACCTCAGGAAAAAAGCACTGGCAATCTACTAAAAAAAAAAAAACAGCCTGTGAACACATTATGGAACGATGCTCTACTCAGACACACCTGGGGTCGCCATGTACTTAAGACTGTCAGCCAGGAACTTGGTTCCCTACTTTGGCACACACAAAAGGCAGAAACAGCCATGATCAGGACCGGGCAGGCAGGAGCACAGAGAAGACCCCTGTGATGGGGCTTAGGTCGGCCAAGGGCAGCACACAAGTCTCACACTCTGCATGCCACCTGCTCCCTGCTGCCTGCATTCTGTGACTCCTTCCTGCAGAAAAAGTTCCCCACCCCCTGTGTTTCCCCACACAGGGAGGAAGGATCTGAGACACAAAGGAAAGCTCCAGGTTCAAGGTCGGGGGCCGCTCTTATGCAAAGCCCAGGCAAATCAATTCCTCATCAAGCCACTATAACGATGTACAAAGGCTAGGTCCGCAGAATTTGTCCCATGTGGGTTTAGATTCTGTTGTCCTCATGCTGCATAAGATCGGAGACTACAATCTTCAGTATGGATTATGATTCAACATGAAAAAAAAAACCACAATGGTCTTAACCACAGGACCAATGGTCAACATCATGATAGAGAAAGGATTGAAGCTGTCAGTGATTTCATCTTGCTTGGATCAACAAACAACACCCTTGGTCCCAGCAGTTAGGAAGTCAGAAGATATACTGCATTGGGCAAGTCCACTCAGGGACCTCTCTAAAATACTACAGAGTAATGATATCAGTTTGAAGACTAAGGTGCACCTGATTCAGGCCTTGGTCTTCTCAATTAGCTGCTATGCATCTGAGAGATAGACTTGAATAAAGATGACAGAGTTTAAAGATGACAGAATAAAGATGCCTTTGTGTTCTGGTGCTGGAGAAGAATACTGAATATTACTACAGACTGCCAAAAGAACAAAAAGATGTCTTGGAGAAAGTGCAGCCAGGGTGTTCCCTAGAGGCAAAGAAGGTGAAGCTTTGTCTCTCACACTTTGGGCATGTAGGTTGGTAAGGCTATTCCTTAGAAAACAGATCTCATGCCTGGTAAGATGGAGGGTCAGCAAAGGAAAGGAAGACCCCTAATGAGATGGATTGCCATAGTGACTTCAGCAATGGGCTCTAGTGTATCAGAGATTATAAGGATGGCACAGGATAGGGTAGGGCTCAGGTCTGTTGTTCTAAGGTCTCTATAAGTTGTATTCAACTCGATGGCATGTATCAATAACAAGATGACACGAAGGTGGCCACATGGAAGAAGAGACACTACACTTTGGCAGGAGATGCCAAAGATGTCTTTCACTGTTCTTTTCACATCTAGATACCATCTAGTCTAGAAATTAAGCCACTCCCTGCAGATGGGGCTCCCCAAGTGAGAGGGGGACACAGCCTATCAGTGACTCACAGGCATCCAGCTTTCCAGGGGACACGTAGGGTCAGGCTGTCACTGGGGACTTCTGAATGCTGGTTACAGCAAGCAGCTCCCGACATCCACTAAGACCTCAGCCAACAGGAGCCAGAGGGAATGGAAAACCCCAGCAATTTCGTGGAAGGAACAGCCCAGCTGAGTGCTCATACAAAGCTGGGCACAGAGAAGAGCCAGACAGGTCAAGCCACCACTCCCCTTGGCGCCCATGGGCTGGAATTGGTCTGCTGCTTCCAGAACCCCAGAGCCGCCAGTCTACTGCAAAAGGAGGGGAGCAAGGTCAAAGGTGAAGGCAGAAGGTCTCATAGTTGGATTTCCCCATTCACCTCCCCAGCTAGTGGGTACTAGAGCTGTGAAGTCCTAGTGGCCATTTCCAGGGAGAGGATACCACCTGCTCCTGAACAGTGCTGGCCCATCTCAGTCAGCATCAAAGCAGTGATGGCCAGACACAACCACCATGGGAAGGTCACCTCTGGGTCAGTGCTTGACGGCACGGGAAGGGAGTGACCTACTTCCAAGCCCCATTCAGGAACCTCCTGCAAGCCCAGACGGCTGACGCAGCCAGACAACAAAGGAAGGGGGTTGAGAAGAGTACCAGGAAGGGTGCTGGGGGATGGGTGCTGGAGGGGTCTGATGAGCTAATGCAGGCAGGCAGCTTCCCTTCATCAGAAAGGATCCTACCTTTATGTCTCAGTCTCCCGTCTCCTGCTGACCATCACCTTGGCCAGACCAAGATCAAACAAAGTCATCGGCCCTCCACAACACGTGCCATCTTCTGCATAGCTCTGCCAACTTTCCCAGAATACTCTGCCACTTCACAGTCTCCTAGAATGCAGCAGTGGTCCAGGACACCCTGAATTTGGCCTTGAATCCCTTAAGCATGCCACTTCCTTCTCTTAGCCCACCTCCGTCTGGCCAGTACTCCATTTTCATAAGGGTTTTAAGAAACCCATCATCAACTTACCAGCTTTGACCCTTGGGCTTCTCTCATCAATGATAGCCCCGCTCTGTGTCAACCATAAGGAGCTCTACTGGCTTAGTGCATAACGTATTGGGCTGCTAGCCAAAAGTCCAGAGGTTCAGATCTACCAGCCACTGCTTGGGAGGATAGGCAGTCTCCCCTCAAAGAGTTGCTGCTTTGGTCACCCAATGGAGGGGTGCTATGCCTTGGAATGGACTTGGAATTGTGGGTTAGAGAGCAGTGGGTCTCCATCAACCATAAAGTTAGGACTCTGAGTGTGTCTATGTGTTAGTATAATAAAATATATATACAACAAAGCATGCACCATTTCAGCATTGCTTATGTGTAAAATTCAGTAATCATATTCATCGTGTGTACAAGCAACACCACTCAAAGTTAATTTTCAAATCCCTCTTCCAACCAGTCAACCAACACTGCAGACTGGGGAGGTGAACGGGTACTTTTCTGGAGAGCAATAACAAGTGAGAATCTGTTGAAAATATGCAAAAACGAGAGGCAGACACAGACTCTGGAGCTGAAAGCTCTAGGTTCGAGTCCTATTCTGTCCCTTGCTCTGCTATAACTTGTGGCATTTTGTACCTCAGTTTCCCTATCGGCAAAATAAGCACGGCTCCCCTGCAAAACCTATACTTGGACCAAGAGGCAGTCGTCAGAACAGAGCAGGGTAACAACACCACATGGTTCAAAATTGGGAAGGGTGTACGCCAGGATGTGTCCTGTCTCCATACCTTTTCAACCTGTATGCAGAGCAGATTATCCGAGAGGCTGGGCTCTATGAGGAGAATTGTGGCATCAGGATTGGTGGAAGATCTATTAACAATCTGCGTTATGCAGATGACACAACCCTGCTTGCTGAAACTGAGGAGGATGTCATGCACTTGCTGCAGAGGGTCAAGGACTGCAGCCTTCAGTATGGACTGAGGCTCAATGTCAAGAAGACAAAGATTCTCACCACTGAACCAATCGGTAGCATCAGGATGGATGGTGAAGAGATTGAGATTGTTCACAGCTTCAGTTTGCTCGGCTCCATGGTCAACACTCTTGGCACCAGCAGCCAGGAAATAAAAAAAAACAACATATTGCGATGGAAAAGTCTGCTGTTAGGGACCTCTCTAAAGTACTCAAGAGCAACGGTGTCTCTCTGGAGACTAAGGTGCATCTGATACAGGCCATGGTCTTTGCAATCACCTGTTATGCATCAGAGAGTTGGATAATGACTAGGGAGGCTAGAAGGAGAATTGATGCCTTTGAGCTGTGGTGCTAGAGAAGAGTATTGAATGTACCATGGACTGCCAAGAAAACAAACAGATTCATCCTGGAGAGGATTAAACCAGGCTACTCCTTGGAGGCAAGAATTCTGGGGCTTCATCTGACATACTTTGGACATGTGAGGAGAGACAGGTCCTTAGAGAGGGACATCATGCTTGGTAGGGTGGAGGGATAGTGCAGGAGGGGAAGACCCTCTATGAGATGGATTGATTCAGTGACTGGGGTAATCGGGATGGGTGTGTCAGAGGCAGGGCTACTGGCACAGGATAGAGCAGGATTTAGGGCTCTTGTACACAGGGTCACTATGAGTCGCAAACTATAGCACATAACAACAACAATGCCCGTCAGTCCATCTAGGAGTGTACTAGGATAGGAACCTGGATCCAGAGGACACCACTCCTTCGTGGTGGTCCTAGTCCCTCCCATCTCTGCTCACTCCTCTCTCCTTTTATTTTTTATCTTTTTATCTTTTATAGGACAAAAGGTGACATAGCCCACCTAAGGGACACTCCTACAACAGATCAGGGCTATGACCTAATGAAAGGTTTTGCATCCAACCGTAATTCCTTTACAATTGACTGACTCATCACATTAAAGATCACATCCAGGGATGGTGACTACATCGCTCTAATCCTGTCTTACTGACATCCCAGGTTAGGGTTTACACACATAGCACCGTAGTCTCACCAAGTCTGCATATACTTTTGGGGAACACTATTCAGTCCTTGATACCTGTTTTGAATTTTTAGGCTCCTGTACTATAAGAAAATAAATATCTGTCCTCTAACATCACCCACCTGTGGCTATCCCCTGCCCCCCAAGTCTGGCAGCCCTAGGACATGAAAATAGCTCTCTTGCCCATCTTTGGGTTTCTTTGCTGCAGGATCTTTAGGGCAAAGAAGTTGTTCAACAAAGGTCTGAGGAATTAAACTACTGAAACTCCTCTGTGGCAGGCATCAAGGTTAGGACAAGGTCAGATGAAAGTCAAAGAAGGGGCCCCTATCTCCCAAGACAGCCCTGGAGCGGCAGTCACCCAGTGCCATGCAGGATATTTGGAATTCCAACACACACACACACACACACACACACACACACACACACACACACTCACTTTCTTTAGAAAGCATTTCGTGCTTCACCCTAAATGTACCACTAACCCAGAAACACGACACTCAAAGGAGTCATCTAAGCTCCAAGAATGTAATGTTTGAGACCTACCGCCTGGGACGCCTCTGCAGACTAAACTAAGACATTTTAAGAGCTTTTTTCAGCTTACGGGGTTTTTTTATGTTTTCAGTTTTAAAAAAAAAATTAAAAAGGGTAGGAGGAGAAGGGGGAATAAGACTATTTTCAATACCTGTAATTACTCTGCTGCCTTTTCTAGCCAGAATCCAGGCAAGATCCCTCCCATGACCTTGGTCTGGGTGGATGAAAGTTAGAGACTCAAGAATTTCCAAGCTGTGAATGCAACAGAGGAGAAACAAGAGGCCTGTTTTAAAGGGGAAGGGACTCCTCCCCTGAGCCTGGGTGGTCCAGCCCCTCCACGTCATGCCAACACTTTCAGAAGCAGACTTTCTGAACTTCATTCTGCTGAACCTTTCCATAGGAGGCTCTGGCCTCAAGCACATTGATAATGTAAAGGGACCCTCTCCACAAGGAAACTTGGAGCATGGAGTCTGCCACCGCCACCCAAGAGCACCTTCCAGACAAAGTCACTGTCAGCAAGTATGGGGCTGGGCCGAGAATCACACAGCAGCAAGTCACCCACCCAGTCCCAACATGAATCCAACACCTGCCGTGGGCCAGGGCCTGCTGCAGTTGTGGGGACATCAGAACTCTAGAATAAGCTCTGCCCTCTGGAAGCAGACAGACCTCAACAGACAGGCACAAATGATGAGCAGGTTAAATCATACTTTTCCACTGTTGCTGGAGAGGTTGACCAGCTGCATCACGCATTCCTTCAACGAATTCTACCTGCACACCCAGGTGTCCCAGCACTTTGCACAAGGGACACAACAATGACCACCAAGGTCTCTATCCTGGGGATGCTTCAATGGATGGAGCCCCTATGATGTCCACTATTGACCTGGCCAGGGGCCTGGTGGGCTATAGGCACAGAGCATGTCTCCATAGCAGCTTGGAGATGCTAGGTCCCCTCTGCCAGGGAGAAAGAGCAGAGGAAATGAGGCAGATAGACCCAAAGAGATAAAGTGAGCTGTGGGAGCACTCACATGGACCTGCAGTCCCTGCGCACTGTGTCGCACTAAGCCGCTCAGCCCCTCCCACACTAGTCTTGGAAACACCACTCCCCACTAAGCTGAGTTTCTCATAACCAAGGGGGAACTTCCCTAACCTGCCCCAAGTAACGGAAGTCAGCTGATGTCATACCCTTGGCCACTGAGATGTCCACCCACAATGCCCACTTGTTTCCTCCACTCCAGGAGGCACTCAGGCAGACTTTCCGTGGCACTAACTTGGGCACTCCAGGGCGTGGGAAGTTTCAGAACAAAAAAGACTTAAAAGCCCAGTCAGGACAATTGAGCAAGGAGGTGTCCCTCCAGTCCCACAGCTTTGTCCTTGGTTCCTATGTGGGGGTCTCCTGGAAGTCTAGATCCCTGGGACAAGACACAGAATGCTCACAGAAGCCTTCACAGACATGCGTGGAAAGGATGCAAGGCCAAAGAATGTCAGAAATCACCCACCAAGTGAACAAACTTGCTGAGTACCATTGAGGCGGAACAGATCATAGCTGACCCTCCAGCGGGTTTTCAGAGGCAGTAAATCACCCAGAAGGAGACTGCCCATTTTTCTCTGGCAGAACAGTTGGTGCACTTGAACCACGGGTCTTTGGGTTTGGCAGCACAATTCCTTAACACTGGGCCAGCAGAGCTCTCTACTGAACAAACTGTTGTTTTGTTGTTCTATGCTGTCAAGTTAAGTATGACTCATAACAACCCTAAGAACAAGAGATCTGAACCCTATCCTGTCCTGTGCTATTCTCATCATCTCTGATCTACTTGCTTGAAGCCGCTGCTACAGTCACCATGTCAATCCATCTGGTTGAGGGTCTTCCTCTCTCTTGCTTCCCTTCAACCTTTCCAAGCATGATGTCCCTTTCCAAGGAATAGCCCCTTCTATATGCTTGCTTCCTAAACAAGTGAGGACTTGAAGCACTTGCTACAGAAGATCAAGGAATGCAGCCATCAGTATGGATTGCGTCTCAATGTCAAGAAGACAAAGATTCTTACCACTGGACCAATAGGTAGTGTCATGATGAAAGGAGAGGAAACTGAAAACTGTCAACTGCTTCAGCTTCCTTGGAACCACAATTAACACCCTTGGTACCAGCAATCAGGAAATGAAAAGATGAACTGCACTGGGAAAATCTGCTGTCAGGGAACACTCTAGAGCACTGAAGAGCAACAAAGTCAGTCTAGAGACTAAGTTGCACTTGACCCAGGCTATGGTCTTCACAATTACTTGCTTTGTATCAGAGAGATGAGCAACGACTAAAGGTGACAGAAGAAGAATTGATACATTTGAATTGTGGTGCTGGAGAAGAGTCTTGAACTCATGGATCACCAAGAAAACAAAGAGGTCAGTCTTGTCAAATTTCTGCTTGGAGGCTAGGATTTTAAAGCTCTGTCTCATATATTTTGTGTGAGGCAAACATGATAACTGCTACACTATGGAAATCGTCTCACATACTTAAGGTACATGGTCAGGAAGGACTGGTCCTTGGAGAAGGACATCATGCTCAGAAGGGTGGAGGGACAGCACAGGAGAGGAAGATCCCAGATGTGGTGGATTGATACAGTAACTGCAGCAATGCAGGTAAGTGTGTCAGAGTCAGTGAGACAGGCTCAGGACAGGGCAGGCTTCAGAGCTATTGTAAATAGGGTTGCTATGAATTGCAGGCAACTTGATGGCACATAACAACAATGTGTGAGATAAAGATTCACCATCTTTGCCTCCAAGAAGCACCCTGGCTGCACCTTCTCCAAAAGCAAATTTGTTCTTTTTTGCATTCCATGGGATATTCGGTACTCTTCTCTAACACCGCAGCTCAAAGGCATTGGTTTTTATTCTGTCATCCTTACTCATTTGTCCAGCTCCTGAGGCATGGCAAGTGACTGAAAAGACTATGGCCTGAATTAGTCTGGTGCACCTTAGTCTTCAAGCTGACATCATTGCTCCCCAGTACTCGGAAAGCACACTTCTCCAATGTGATACGTCTTTTGCTTTCTTGACTGCTCGTGCCAAGTGTTTGACTGTGGATCCAAGTAAAAGAAGTAATGGTCAAGTTCAATGGGGCAAGTGGTGAGGATTTTGCCTTCTTGATACTGAGAAAGTGAACAAACCAGTCACCATCAACTCTGACTCATGGTGATCTTGTGTGTGACAGTAGAATCCCAGGGAACTTTCAGTGGCTGGTTTTTCAGAAGCAGATCTCCAAGCCTTTCTTACAAGATGCCTCTGAGTGGATTAGAACCACCAAACTTTCAGCAACTGAGGACATTAACCATTTCCACCACCCAGAGACCCAAGGTAGTCCAGGAAGTTCCACCCAGACTACAAACTAGTTTCATTACAAAATCTACCATTAAGTAGAATTTGTACATAAGTTGGAACAGTTAGGTATGACTTATATGCAACATCAGTTAATTAGCTTCACTTAGTAGAAAACATTTAGTGTAAATTTTTATTTGTAAGAGTCATTAAAGAAAACAATCTCATATATACTGAAACATCTTAATAATAACAATGCTGTTTTGATGCACGTCCCAAAGTAGCACTCTTTTGTTACTATCAACCCCTGTATGCACCTCAGGCTGGTAGGATGGTGAGTCGCTATGAGCAGATCTCTGAGACTCTGGTGCTGGTGGAGAGCATAGCCCAGGGCCAGCTGGCACCCAAGACCAACTTGTTGCACACAAGACCAACTTGGGCTGCACGGCCCTCTCACCCAAGTACTGCCATATGCACATGTCACCACGTAAGTGTCACAGCCCAGACCTCAGACACTTACAGAGAGGCGTGACTGGTTAGCAGTGGTGAGAAAACCCAGGCTGGGTTCGAATCTCCTATCACTGACTGCCTGCCTTCTGAGCTGTTGCTTTTATTCACACTATGTCTGCAAGGCATGTTGTTTTTGTTGTTAGGGATTCAGGGTCAATGCCACCTCCTACAGGAAGGCTTTTCAGATTTCTCTGTTGAGAGTAAACTCTAATCTCCAATAACTTCTTCTAGGAATCTGCTCCATACCCAGTGTCATTAAAGCGCTCTGCCAAGTAATACAAGGTGCCTTGATGGCATAGTGCCTTATGCCACTTTGGTTATGTTAGGGTGCTAACCAAAAGGTTAGTGGTTCAAACCCACCAGCTACTTCAAGACAGAAAGAGTAGGCGGTTTCCTCTCATAAAGATGAGTCAGTACCAATTCAACAGTAATGGCTTTGGTTTCTGGTTTTGTCCAAGTATTATACTATTGCAGAATATCTATATATTTGCCATCTTCCCTGCTGAAAGCTGCCCACACAAGAGCCGAGATTTCCCGGGGCACAAAGCAAGCCTGCAAAGGCCAGGATGAAAGATTATAAACTCCAGAGCATGTTCACTTGGTGGGGGGCACCCTACATCAGGTCTGGGATCCTGCATGACAGCCCCACAAGGATTGTAAAGGATCTTTTACCCCCATTTCACAGACTGGGCACTGAGGTTCAGAGAGATTAAAGGATATGCACAAGATCTGAAGGAAGAAACACCAGAACCAGACTCCAGCCTGCCCGCACCACCGAACAAGCTCTTAACAGTTACAGCCCCACATCCAGCCTGAGCATGACATCCTTAACAAGGATATCTCCAGGCCTGACTGCAGAGATGGCCATCCAGGCTCTAGGATACTGGAGTATTTGTTACCTCTGTTAGTGCCAGTACCTGATGCAAGCAGTGGAGTTTTCATATGACCTTTCAGAAGCAGACTAACAGGTCTTTGTTCTAAGATATCTCTGGTTGAGTTTGAACTGCCAAACTTCCAGTTAGTAGTCAAGAGCTTAATTATTTGTACCACTCATAGCTACTGCCCTACAAGTCTGGGTACCCACCCCTATCAATTAGCCCCTTTGTCACAGTGCCCCGCCCCAATCCAACTAACAGGGCTACACCCAGCACAACAAAGCCCCTCAGGACCCTGTCCCAATGACAACACTAAGCTCTACTCTGCTTGGCCAGTGCCCACCTAAACCAGGGTGCTACTACTATTCATCTTCGAACTCTTAGGTGCACACACACATCCCCCACATATTCCCTCAGGAGCCGCCTCTCCTCCCTTGTCCAGAAGAATAAGGCACACGTAGGCACACTCCCATCTTCAACTCACCAGTGCAGGTGTGGTGGGGTCCCCTGAAGCCTGTCACACCCAGCTGGGCTGTGAGCCTGACCAATGTCCCCTCTGCAGGACCCAGGCAGCTCCACCTCTCCACCTCCCACACCTTGTCCCAGCTCGTCAGTGACTAAGCGATTTCTGCCTGCACTCGGGTGCCAGGCAGCCTCAGGACGCCCAGAGCCGCAGGCACTAAACTCATAATTGGCTGCATCCTCTTCTTAAGAAAGAAAGCCCCCTCCATGTTGTGTTATATTTTGTTTTCCCCTTAAGTGAAACAAATCCACCCACGGAGTTACTGGAAACGCAAACATGTGAAACCGAATGGTTTGCAGAGAGGATTAGTCAGCAACCTCGAGAGCCACGAGCGGTCCGGCAAGCAGGGCTCCCATCGGGGGACAGTGAGACCCCACGCACTGACAGGCAGGACAGCAGCTCTCCACGCTGGAGGACACTCCCGGCGTGGGTCAGCACTGTTGTTGTTGTTGTTGTTACGTACCGTCGAGTCCTACTGAGGTTGCATTTGTTTGCGCTGGTTGTGATGTGAACTGGACTGTTAGAAGCTGTGGCTCAGGATTCCGATTCTACCCACACCTCGTTCATGGAACCTCTGAACCTCAGAGTCCTCCTCTGTAACGTGAGGGTTAACAGAACCAACCAGAGATGGCGCTGGTGACATGAGCAACAGTCTAAGAGAGTCACTTAGGGTCTGGCCCCTGACAGGAAGCCACAAATATTGGCTCCTACTCCATCTGGCTGCTAATAACCAAAAGGTTAGCAGTTCGGACCCACCAAGCAGGGACAGGAATAGGTAGTCAGCTGTACAGATTCACAGCCTCTGAAACCTGATGGGAGCTGCTATGAGTTAGGACCTGCTTGAGGGCAGTGAATTGGTTTGGGACAGATGTTCTAGCCCTTTTGGGGTCCACTTGATAAGGTAAGAGGCTGTCCCTTCCACAGGCCACACTCTTGTACTCTGCCAAAGTCTTTCTTCTCCTTCGGGTAGTCTTCTCAATCCCGCGGGGGCATCTCAGTATATGACCCAGTTTCAAACTCTCATTTTATTTAGGAGCACGACCTCAGCCACTTGCCACTAGAAATATCCACAGGAAGTGTCCCTCGGGAAGGTAACTGAAGGCTGAGGCGTTGGGTTGATTCTTTTTTTTTTTTCTTGGAGAAAAACAAGGTCATTAGACTGACATTCTGGTGAAATTCAAACCCGATGCCATCATTTCTGAAACACTTCAGGTAATTCATGAGACGAAGCTCAGAAGTTGGCGTCACAGCTCCTGCTCCCGCTTCCCCTTCTGCTCCTTCTGGTTATGAACCGGAATGGCCCCTCCATCAAGACCTCACTGCAGTGGACATGCAGAAGGCAGGCCATCCACTCCAGGACCAGAGAAGCCAGGAGCCGATTTCCCTCATCTGCAGGATCCAGGGCCTTGGCTTCAAGGTGGAGCCACCCCACCAGCTGTTTCATTTTGCAGATGGAAGGATTAGAGAAGACACAGCTAGATTTGTTAACAGTCCAGCAGAGACACAGAAAGTGGCAGGTGGGCACTGAGAGGCACTTGCAAGTTGCCTTGGTCACGTGTGCAGGGAAAAGCACAGGTCCAGGTGCTCTAGGTTTTCTAGTCTCTCCACTGATTTGACCATCATTAAACTGCAGTCAACAGGCTGGACTGGCCTCCCCGCCCACCCGGTCTCACCTTCCTGGGTTGCACTTTCACTTCTCCATTCAAACACACTGGCCCTAGCCTGGTATCTGCCAGCTCACGCTTCCCTCTTTTAGAAAGCCCTACCTTTTCCTATAGTCCGAGGCACTCAAGCACACACCCATAAGAGAATCTAAACTACATCGCACCCCAATGGCTGCTGGCCCCCACTCCCCACCCCCTAACTCATCACACTCAAAGATGGTTAAGAGCACAGACTGCAGGACAGAAGGACAAATAGAAACAAGCAACTCAGAGAGGAAGTGGAACGTTCAGGGGATTGCAACTAATGTCACAAAATAAATTAGATTTAAGTTATTGGATGTGAAACTAATATGCAGAAATTGTTAGCTGTGACACTCATGTCTCTGTAAACTTCCACCTAAATCACAATAAAATGTTCACCAAGAAAAGAGTGCAGACAGCCCAGCACTGCAGCCCAGCTTGGCTCCTTTTGCTATGGGACCATGGACTTTCTGTGCCTCAGTTTCCCCACCTGTAGAAATGGACACACCAATACCCGCTGTGCAGGATTCTCAGGAACAGCAAAGAAGTTACTAGACGGAAAGTGTCTTGAGCAGTCTTAGTCTCGACTTGGCCTGAGGTCAGTGGGGGAAGCCGTTTTTCTGTTCATAACCAGGACGAAGAGTGAGGTGGGGAAAGTGAGCAGGAATTGGGATCTTCCTCTTAGGAAATCATCTGAAGCTTTTCAGAGAATGAGGGGCATGGTCCTTGCTCACCCTGAGGTGCAGGTCTTCACACACTGGCTGCTTTGAGCGCACCACCCTTCCCCACAACCTCTGCTTGAGAGTTGAACCATCCTTCCCCACAGCCTCTGCTTGAGAGCCGGGAGGGAAAGACGCTCAATAGTCCAGCAGGCGCCACCGCCTTGGGCTCTGCTCTGGGGAACAGACTGCCTCACCCTGCTGCCTTCCCACAGCCCCAACTTCACCTGGGCTGCCTTCACTAGGTGCTTTCCAAAACAACCGCGCACCTCCGTGACATGAGTCAATGCGCAAGAGCGCCCCTTCTTCCCTTCTTCAGCTCGAGGGCTGCCCAGTCAAGAAACCTCCCTCACCTGACCTTACTTGCCTGAGTTGCTATCAATTTACCACTTAAAACCAGATGTCAGGGAGCCCTGGTGGCCTAGTGGCAAGAAGCTGTACTGCAGTCTCAGAGGCTCATGGTTTGAATCCACCAGATGCTCTGCTGGAGAAGGAGGGGCATTCTCCTGCACCAGTCAGATCTGATTTGACGGTACACACACACAAAAATAATAAAATAAAAAACAAAACAAAAAAACAGATGCCATCAAGTCGACTGTGACTCACAACAATCTCACCTGTGCTGGAGTAGAACTGTGCTCCACAGGGGTTTCAGCGGCTAGTTTTTCCAGAACTGGATCACCAGGCCTTTCTTGCAAGGCCTCTGGGTGGGCTTGAACTTACAATCTTTTGGTTGGCTGCTGAGCATCCTGATTATCTGTACCATTCAGGGTATAATGACAGCAATCAGAGACCAGGAAAAACTGCAACACCCCGTCCCCCCTCATTCCCACACGTGGAACATGCTGGCATAATAAGGACATGGGCTAGAAGGGTGGTGACAGCTTCCCAGCTAGACACAGTTATTAAAACTCATCATACTGTACAGAACGGGAATGCTACCTCGATAAAACTGTCAAAAAGTAATTCCACATCAGCTCCCACTATATACTCGCTAAGTCCTGACCAGACAGCACACCACTGCCTAGAAGACCCAGGAAGCTTCTTTCTTAATGTCTCATAAAAAATTCAGAAAGGCACAAGCAGAGAAAACAGTTGCACCGAGACAAATGCTCAGTCATCATGAGAGGTTCCTTAGAGTCAATTTAACTCACAGTGACCCCATGGTGACGGAACAGAACTGTCTTCTAGCATGTTTGACGCTGGACTCTTTATGGGAACACTTGGGCAGACTTTTCTTCCGTGGGTACCAGCTACCAACCTTTTTTTGGGTTACTGAGACCTTCTGTTTCTCAAAGCTCAAGGGGAGAAAACCAATTAAGTGTTTGTCCTTTGTCTCTGTATGTCACTTCAAGACACTGCAGCTGTTGCCAAAAAAGATTCATTGTCCCAGTCTCGTTCCAAACTCATCTTCCCAGAAGGAAAACAGAGATCACATCTTAGATGCCCAAAACACGACAGGAAAAGCCACAAAATAAGGATGAAAGAAGAATTAAGCCTTTGCACTGTAGTGTTGAAGAAGAGTACTGACCATCCCAAAGACTGCCAAAAGAACAAACAAGTATGTCTTGGGAATGGTGCAGCCAGAGGCAACGGTGACGAAACTTCTCCTCACATACTCTGGGAATGTTATTGGCATGATCTTTATTAGAGACATCATGCAGGGAAAGTTGGAGGGTCAGGGAAAGAGAGGAAATCATTTAAGAAAGTGGATTAACACAGTGACTGCAGCAATGGGCTCAGGTGTATCACATATTGTGAGGATGGCACAGAATAGGACAGGGTTCACATCTGTTGTCCACAGGGTTGCTATGAGTGGTATTTGACTTGACAGCACCTAATAACAGAACCTACTGACCTTCAACCCGGAGAGGATGGCCCTGGGTGCTGCCCACCTCTGTTCCAAGTATATTGAGTCAAACTCGGCTCACATGTGTCAGAGTAAACTTGTGGCTAATTGGTTGCCAAAGGCTGATAATGGGCTCCAATTTCCAACTTTGGGTTAGCAGTTGAATGGGTCAACCCTTCTCAGACAGACCTTTATCTAGTCCTACCCATTCCCTCACAGTGTTTTGGGGACAGAGGAGAAAGCACAGGGGTGAAAGAAGACTGACTACCTACAGCCTGCCTCCAGGAGAGGCGACTCTCCAAATACATCCTCAGCCAATTCTTACACTGTTCCTCCAAGTTAAATATTAAACAGGATTCTTCCTCACTTTATCCCCACCCCACAAGAACCCCAAAAAATTAAAGCAGGACAATTCTGGTTCAGATAAGCCTGGATCTCCGTCTCCCACATAGCAACCTGATGCCCTTCAGAAGGGGACCTGCAGCCTGAGCACTGGTGACACACTCAAGGGCAGACAGACATACAGCAAGTGCCATTCGTGCTGGCTGACACAGGCCAGGGCTACTGAGTCACTGCCCCGAGGACATGAGCAGGCAGCTACTAGCCACACATCAAAGCTGGACTGGGAGAATCCACCCCACCTGGGATCAAAAGCACCCTGTGCCGTCAAGTCAATTCTGCCTTATGATGGATGACCCCATACGTCACAGAGTAGGACTGCTCCATAGCACTGTCTTGGCTGTAATCTTTATGGAAGTAGAGCATCAAGCCTTTCTTCTATGAATCCAAATGGGTGGATTCGAACCACCCACCTATATAAATTAGTAGTCATTGCAAACCCCTTGTCCCCAGGTGGCCCCCTAACTTGGGGCCTAAAAGGTCTAATCAAGGCAAGAAATTGAGCAGCTAGCATTATTCTGGTCCTCGACAGTGACGTTCTGGTCAACAGGTTTGGAAATTACTCCGAACTGAAATATTGTCAGAAACCAGTCATGGTACTAGTGCCCTCCCTACAGGTGGCCTTGGGGAGTGTGACGCAGGGGGGTGGAGGGTGGAGCCACAGTAGCAGGTGGTGCCTACAGGCAGCCTCAAAGCGCCCACCTGGGGACATGATACGCTCATCAGGCCCTCAAAGGTCACGTCAATTGTTTGGGAGTTTACTCTGAGAAAGATGGGTCCACTGATGGATTTCAAAGGTTTGATATTAAACATTGATGCAACATGAAGAATGTAACCAGTGTCAACAGATCACTGAATCTAGAGACTGTTGAATGGGTTTGGGTTTTGCTGTGTATACTTTTGCCAAAAATAAGAGATTAAAAACAAAAAGAAAGGCATGACCTTGCTGGATTTTCATTAAACAAAAGTGACCGGCTGCAGGAGGATGAAGTTGGGTCACGGTGACCATGGACACGGGGAGGAGGACAGATACTCGCAGGTCTAGGCTGCCCTGCCAAACATGCTGGATCCAACTGTCCCCACTTTCAAGTGGCCTGGAAACGAGTCGGGAAGGGACACCAGCTTCCATTTAGTCTCCAGGTAAACCTTGACGAGCCAACGTCAGCATATCAGTAAATGGGCAGACTGCCGGAGACAGGCTCCTGCCACATGTCCCCTGGGGATCAGATGGCCACCTGCGTCACAGGCACAGCCACAGCAGCCTGCACACCTGGGACACTTCCGACTGCATCTCTATCAGTCTTTCCATCCAATTTATCAGACCACTGGGGGATGGTTCCTTCTCTCCCTCTCAGATCTTTTTAGTCTCTTCCACGCTTCCTGGTACACACTGTGGTGACTCAGTGGGTGGACCTGGAAGCCATGCTGCCAGGGTGGGGAGTACGTGAGGGTCAGCTCCCAGCTCTTCACTTAACAGCTCCATGAACCCTGAACTAATCACTTAGTCTTCAGAAGTCTTAGTTTGCTCATCTGAAGAATGGGCCTAATATCTATCCTGTAAGTTCTGTTGGCTCCACGAATATCAAATAACTTTGTGCAGGCTCAGTGCCTAGAATTCTAGGCAGGCCAGTCACGTGCCCTGTCTGTTGATACCACCTTTCCACAGTGACCTCAGCCCTGGACCTGGTTCACAACCAGCCTCTAAGTGCTGACTTAACTATATGACCTCTGATGGACAACCACACGGCTCTCCTTGTCACTTCATCATGGCTTTGCAGGTGCCCCCTAAACTGGACCCTCCCCTATAACTCCATGTCCTCCAGGATGGTCTGGGAAGGTAAGAGGTGTCACAAAGAACAACTAGTGACTGCCCTCCCCCCACAAAATACACACACACTCTGCTGTGTCCAAGATGTTTCTGCTGATCAGTTACAGTAAAGGAGTGTGGAGGCCCCTCGGGAGAGCAGTGTCCACCACAAGGGAGACCCATGGACTCAGTTAGTTATTCACCAAGGGAGGTGAAGACAGGCCACGGGAACAGGTGGCTTCTCACAAAGCTGTTGTTTCCAAACTCTCTCCCCATAGGCGTATCCTCTACTACAAAGCCTGCTGATTCTCCAAATCCAACCTCTCCACTCGCCCCCCCCCATTACCAAATGTACTCTTCTCCCACGTTCCTCCCAGCTGCACACACACCACCAGGGCCTGTGGGGCTTTCTTGCCTCTGCCCTCTCGCAACACCCTTCACCTGGCATCTCCACCAGGCTTCTCTCTTCATCTTCTCTGCCTGTGATTATCCAGCCACTGTCTCCATGCACCATCTCACCTGCCTTCTCTACCTGTTGTTCCCTCACCTGAATCGCCTCACCTGCCTTTCCCAACCCAAGTAGTGTCCCCACAAAGTGCTGGGCACTGTTATTACCAGCAGCAGGCCTGTCTCCCCACTACACAAGGAGGTGCCTGACAGTAACACCTTCCTAGAAGCCATGGGCTAAAGATGCAAGTGCTGGGTCTCACCTCCCCAGCTCTAGATGAGCCTTCACCAGGAAAAAGGTCTCTAGCCCCCAGCCACACACTTCCTTTCATGCCAAACGCTCCCCTGCTGATGGTGCTGCCTCCTTTGAAATCCATCCCACTGCAGTAACCAACACAAGTCCTGTCTAGGAGATGCAGCCCACTGAAACGTCAGACACCCATGAGGCACCTTGGCTGGCACTGTCATCTTCCCAGGACAGACTGTGAACCCCAGACCTTCCTACCATTCACTGTCATCATCTGGAGGTGTCTCTCAGAGGACAGCTGGTTGTGCCATCAACACTGTCATTATGTGACCACGAGGAGCCTTCGCAGATGGTATTCCGACAGCCCACCAGCGGGACTGAGTGTCTGTTACACAATCTGTTCTATCCTCAAACTACCCCGAGTTCGGGTGTCCCCCCGAGTTACAGACACATGTTTGTTTTACCCATACTAGCCCACTCAAGCATTACAAATCCACAGGGTAGTCATATCTCACTTTACTGACACAGAAACTGAGGCTCAGAACAAGTGAGCCACTTCTCCAAGTTTACGGTCAAATCTCCATCTGCAAGCTCCACTACTGCTGCCCCCTCACCTTGACACATAAAGACACTTCTGTATAAAGACAACACATTTGTTCTTAACCACAAACTCCTCCTATTCAGTCTTCAGGATGTGGACTCCTCTTCCAGGAAGTCCACCCTGCTCTCCTCCCTAAGCAGGACTCTTTCTTCTCTGCTCCCTGAGCCCTGTGCATCACACCTCTTTGCCAGCTCAAGGGTGTGGACTTGGTGGCTAATCTGTGCACATGCGGCTGCTCCTCGGAGCTCAGCCCCCATCACCTGTCACCTTGTCATTGAATGAATTTTCTGTTCTATGCTCTGGAGCCCATTCCTGTGCTGAGAATCAGTCATGAGACAGCGAAGAAGAGTCAGGAGCCCTGGTCTTCAATCTCTGTCCTGAAGGATGAGGACAGAGAAGGAAGCCTCAACCTGAGGGCCTCCAGCTCAGATGGCACCAGCCGTTTATGAGTGTGCCTCCCAGAAGGGGAGGCTTTGTGTCAAAGGCCGTGTTCCTTCCTACACGCAAAAGCATTCATCATCATAATAATGTTGTTGCTGTTGTTAGGTGCCATTGAGTTGACGATGACTCTTAGCAATGCTATGAACAACAGTCCTGAACTCTGGCCTATCCTGCACAAGCCTACTGTGGCTGGTCATTGTTGTCAATTCATCTTATTGAAGGTCTTCCTCCCTTTTGCTGACCCTCTCCTTTCCCCAGCATGATGTCTCTCTCCAAGGACTGATTCCTCCCGAAAATATGACCCAAGTGAGTTAGATGAAGTTTCACCATCCTTGCCTCTACGGAGCACTGTTCCTTCAAGACAGATTTGTTTGTCCTTTTGGTAGGCCATGGTATATTCAAAACTCTTCATCAACACAATTCAAAGGCATCAATTCTTCTCTCATCCTTAGTCCCCATCCAGCTTTCAGACACACAGGAAGAAAATTAAAAGACCACAGCTGATAATAATAGGATCCATGAATGAAATGTTTCCTCTCCTCTCTACCTTTTCTTTTCATAACCAAAATCAAACCAGTCACTTCTTACTCATGGGAACCCTGTGTGCTGCAGAGTAGAACTGCGCTCCATAGAGTGTCCGTGGCTGGGACCTCACAGAAGAAGGTCATCAGGCCTTTCTTCGGAGGCACATCTCCACTCAAGTCATTGCTGTAAAGTTGGAACCAACTCACAGCTAACCCTCCAGAGGGTTTTTGGAGGCTGGAAATTGCAAGGGAGGAGAAATGTCCACTTCTCTTCCTCAGAGAAGCTGGTGGACTTGAACTGCCTGCTTCTGGTTTGGCAGTTCACCTCCTTACCCACTAGGCCACCAGAGCTCCCCTCTAGGTGGGCTCAAACTATAACCCTTCAGTTAACAGCTAAACTATTTCATGCTTAACTATTTGCAATACCTAGAGATCCCCAGGGACTGTCTATTCATAGGGAAGAGCTTGTCAGATTCTAAATGATCAAAAGAGGAAGCAAATAATACCTAATCATATATTCCTTTTAAACAGTTCTCTCTCTCATCTGTTTCAATGCGGTGTACATCATTTATCCCCTTTTCTTAAGTTTCCCCCAACCCTGATGTCAGTCTTGTTTTATAACAGTGGCATTATGCATTATTTGTCCTTTTGTGAATGATATTTCACTCAGTATAATGTCCTCCAGGATCACCCATTTTGTACAGTATTTCATGAGCTCCTTGTTTTTCAATGCTGCATAGTATTCCATAGTGTAAAGTAGTATTCCATTGTGAAAAAGCAATATATGATTAGGTATTATTTGCTTGATGAGAGTCCAGAATAAGAGCTGCATAGTAAAGAGGCCTGGGAAGGGGGGAGGTGGACTGTATATAACAATAAAAGATGTTTTTGCGGGGGGAGGGGTAAGCAGGGAGGGAAATGTACAGCAATGAAAGAATGATCAGGTCATTGTTGTTGTGTACCACTGAGTCAGAATGACTCATGGTTGACCCGTTGGTGGTTTTTCAGAGGCTGTAAACTGCACAGGAGGAGATTGCCCATATTTCTCCTACAGAGCAGCTAGTGGATTAGAACCACTTATCTCTGGGTTGGCAGTGCAATTCCTTACCTCTTGGTCACCAGGGCTTCTCTAGCCTCCCTCATTTCCCAAGACATGATGCCCCAGCTGGCAAATCCAAAGGGCTGAGCACAGGTTCAGTGCTTTTTGAGGAACCACCTGCAGGTCCCCCTACTCAGCTCTGCCACAACCCCCAACCTGCACTGCACAAGGCTCGGGTCCCGCCGGGCAGCCCAGCTCTGCAGTGGCTGGGTTTGCCCTGGTGCGCACACTTTCCTGTCTGTCTCCAAAGAAAGGCCCAGAGAGTCTGAAATGGTTGCTCATGTGGTTTGTCTTATGATCTTTGGATTCATTTATTTTTAATGTTGAGCAATGAAGAGAACTTTGAAAGCACAAACCAAGCAAGTAGCTTCCTAAAGGCCCTGGGAGAGGGGAAGGAGAGACTGCCTCCACCCCACTCCACTCCCAGTGAACACTGGGTTCTGCAGTCCTCCCTACAGCAAAGATGACCCTCAACTCCACGTGGGGAAGAAAACGTGTCCCTGTCCCCATCCCTGAGTGGAGTAAGGGTCGACCTCTCACACTCCATTCCGTGTGTGTGCATGCTTGTGTGTGAAGACCCTTAAGCTACAGGATGGGTATGGGTGGGGGTGGGGGGGTGTGTGTGTGTGTATGTGTGCGCGCGCGTTGAAGCCAGGTGGTGATGATGCCTAAGGGCTCATGTACTCTTTTCTCTACGTATGAACTTTTTTATAATAAAAAACACTTTAATTTTAGAAAAAAAAATACCCAACAAGATGACTAGCAACAAAAAACCCTAACCCAATCAAAAAACAAAGGGCATAAACAGGTATTTCACCAAAAAGTTAACTGTCTCGTGGGCAAGAAGCACCTAAAACGCTGCTGAGCACAATAAGCCACAGACACACAAATACCTATCCCATTCCCATTCCCATGGAGCTAAGTCATAGCAGCCCTGTGTCCCACACGGTTTTCAAGGCTATAAATTTTCACAAGAGCTGGCTGCTGTATCTTTCTCCCACAGAGTAGCTGTTGGGTTAGAACCGGCCTTCCTGTTAGCAGGTGAGCACTGAATCACTGCACTACCTGGACTAGCCAGTAAAATAAAATAATAATAATAGTAATAATAATAATAATAATAACAACCCTCATTGCTGTTGAGGAATTAACTCATAGCTGGCTCTCCCAACAGGTTTTCATAAACTGCACATCTCATGAGAAGAGATTGTCCCATGGACTATCTGGTGAATTCAAACCACTTGCTTTAGAACTGGCAGTACAACTCTACCCAGAAGACGACTGGTGCTCCGGCCATGGTGGTTGTTCTTACATACCATCGGATAGTCGCCTGACTCATAGAGACCCTATGTACAGTAGCTCTGAACTCTGCCCTCTCCTGAATCGATCTCATCATGTCCAACATACCTAATCCCATTACTCCAGTCACTGAGTTAATCCATCTCCTCCTGGGCCTTCCTCTCCTGAACTGTCCCTCCACTCTTCCAAGCATGATGTCCTTCTCCAAGGACTGCTCCCTTCTAGCCATGTACCCAAAGTATATGAGATGGAGGTTCAAAATCCTTGCCTCCAAGGAGCAGATTGATTTCATTCTCTTCAGGACAGACCTGTTTGTTCTCTTGGTGGTCCATGGTATGTTGAATACTCTTCTCCAACACCACAACTCAAACGTGTAGATTATTCTTCTATTATCTTTAGTCACTGTCCAGCTTTCTGATACATAGCAAGTAATTGTAAAAGCCAGGCCTGGATCAGGCACACATTAGTCTCCAGACTAACGTCATTACTCTTCTTCATTCTTCTTCTTCTTTTTTTTTTTTTAATTTAATCATTATTCTTGAGAGGGGTCCCTGACAAATTTGTCTTTTGATTTCCTGATTGCTGGTGCCAAGAGTGTTGACTGTAGAACCAAGCAAGCTGAAGTTGTGAACAATCTTAATCTTTTCTCCATCTATCATGGTGCTGCCAATTCTCAGTGGTGAGAATCTTTGTCTTGATGTTGAGCTTCAGTCCATATTGAACACTGCAGTCCTTGACCTTCTGCAGCAAACGCTTCAGGTCTTCCTCAGTTTCAGCAAGCAAGGCTGAATCATCCGCATAATGCTGGTTGTTAATGAGTCTTCCTGCAATCCTGATGCCACATTCCTCCTCATAAAGTCCAGCCTCAAAAAAAAGCAACAACACAAAAACCCTGTTCTGCATATAGATTGAAAAAGTACGAAGATAGGATGCTACCTTAATGCACCTTTCCTGATCTTGAACCATGCAGTGTTTCCTTGCTCTGTTCCGACTACTGTTGGCTGGTCCAAGTTTTCACCTGAGTCGAAAGGTTTCACATAAGTACAATCAAGTGTTCTGGGATTCCCATCCTTCTCAAGGTTAGCCACAATTTGTTGTGATCCACACAGCCAAATGTCTTTAGTCAATGAAACACAGATAGGTATTCCTCTCGTACTCTTTGCTTTCGGCTAAGATCCATCTGAAATTGACTTTAATGTCTCTAGTGCCATGGCCTCTTCTAAACCCAGCTTGTGCATCTGGCAGTTCTTTGCTGATGTACTACTGTTCCAGTCATTTTTTGATAAGCTTCAGCAGGATCTTTCTTGCGTGTGATATTTATGATATTGTTCGATAATTTCCATACTCTGTTGGATCATCTTTTGGGGGGATGGGAATAAATATAGATCTCTTCCAGTCATTTGGGCAGGTAGTTGTCCTCCAGATTTCTTGGCAGAACCTGGTATGTTCAGGGCAGCAACTGTTTGTTGAAATACATCAACTGATATTCCGTCAACTCCTGGGGCCTTGGTTTGTTGTGGTTTTTGGTTTTTTTTTCAAGTCCTTCAGAGCACCTTGAATATCCTCCTTCATCACCACTGCCTCTTAATCATGTATAGTTAAATGAATTTTTTCTGTCAGCCAGTTTGTTTTAGTACAGTGACTCTGTATACTTCTTACATCTTCTTTTGATGCTTTCTGGGTCATTGAGCATTCTGCCCTTAGCATCCTTAAGTTCAGCAGCTTGAGGCTTAAACTTGTTCCTCAGTTCTGTCAGCTCAAGAAATGCTGAGCAAGTTTGGCCCTTTTGATTTTCTGACTCTAGCTCTTTTCACATTTCATTATAATACTTTTCTTTATCTTCTCACGCTGCCCTCTGAAATCTTCTGATCAGCCTTAAACTCTTAATTTCTTCCCTTTACTTTGGCTTCTCAGTGCTCTAGTACAATATTCAGAGTCTCTTCTGACATCCATGTTGGTCTTTTATTCCTTTTCTGTTCTTGTAATGACATGTTGCATTCTTCCTGGATGATAGATATTCTTGATATCCTCCCACAGCACATCTAGTCTTCACTCACAAGTGTTCAAAGCCTCAAATTTGTTCCTAAGATGTTCTTTAAATTCTGGTAGGATAGACTCGAGGTCAAACTTTGGTTTTTGTGAGTTTATTTTCTTTAGCTCAGTTTGAACTTGCATTTGAGTAACTGATGGTGTGTTCCACAGTCAGAACCTGGCCTAGTTTTCCCAGCTGATACGGAGCTTCTCCATCAATTTTTTCTGCAGACAGAGTCAATCTGATTCCTGCGTAGACCAACAGGTGAAGTCCATATGCATAGTCACCGTTTGTGTATAATAAACACAAACCACCCCAGCCATTAGGGATATGCAAACCAAAACCACAATGAGAAACCGCCTCACCCTCAGCAGCCGCACCTGCTGTGGAAAACGCTTGGTGGTACCTCACAAAGCCAAGAAAAGAAGTGCTGCCAAGCTGGTTCAGATACACACAGACCTTATTTACAATAAACAAAACACTGTCCAGTCCCATGCCATCTTCACAGAGGAAGGACTTGGCAAAAAAAACCCCAAAAAACCAAAAAACAACCAACAAGGTCCCAGGAATTGATGGAATACCAACTGACATATTTCAACAAACGGATGCTGCCCTGAATGCACTCATCAGCTTGTGTCAACAGTCATGAGTATTCTCAAGCTACTGTTGCAGACCTCTATCTCTTGAAAAGCCTTCATCTCTTTTGCTGACCCTCTCTTTAACCAAGCATGAAGTATTATTCCAGGGACCAGCCCCTCCTCATAACACGTCTGAAGTGCTTAAGATAAAGTCTCACTATCCTGGATTGAAAGTAGAACTCTTTCCAAAACAGACTTGCCAGTTCTTCTGGAAGTCCACAGTATATTCAATATTCTTCACCAACACTGTAATTCAAAGTATTACTTCTTCTTTGGTCTTCCTTATTCAGTGTCTAGCTTTCACATGCATATGTGGTCAGTGAAAATTTTATGGTTTAGGTCAAGTATTCCTGAGCCCTCTAAGGGGCAGCTTTGCTTTTGAACACTTTAAAGAGGTCTTTTACAATAGATTTGCCCAATGCACTATGTCATCTGATTTCTTAACTGCTACTTCAACTGGTATTATTTGTGGTTTCAAGTGAAATGAAGTCTTTGACAACTTCATCTTTTCTCTGTCCACCATGCTGTTGCTTTTCCAAGGACTGTCCTTTCCTATTGGTGAGGATTTCTGTGGTTTTTTTTTTATGTTTAGTAAGACACGGTAGGGAGTCTGCAGGGAGTCATGCGGCTAACGCAAAGGTGGTGTCTCTCTGGTGGGTCAAATGCACCCATGGCTCTAAAAGACGGTCACTCTCTTCCTGTGTGGTTTACAGACTTTATAGATCCACTGGAGGGTGCGCCATGAGTCAGTTCTGACTCTACGGCAATGAGTTGCTTTTAGGTTGAGATGTGATCCATACTGATTGGAGTTGGCTCCTAAGCAGATCCATGGTTTGATCTCCATCAGCAAGTGCTTCAGGTTCTCTTCACTGTCAGCAAGTAATTACAGATTGCTGATAGGAGCTCTAGTAGTTTAGTGGTAAGAAGTTGTGGTGCTGACCCAAAGACAGATGGTTCTAAATCCACCAGTTGCTCTATGGGAGAAAGACAGGCAATCTCCTCCTCTATGATTTTACTGCCCCTGAAAACCAGCAGGAGGGCAGCTATGAGTTGGTTCTGACTTGATAGTCCTCACCCAGTAACAACAGATTGCTAAGGAATCTTCCTCCAATCCCTGATGCCACATTCTTCTTCATGTAATCCAGCTTCTCAGATTATTTGCTCAGCATATATATCTAATATGGTAAAAGAATACACCCTGATACACATTATTCTTTACCTGAAACCATGCAAGAATCTTCTCGTTCTGTTTGAACGGATGTCTCTTGGTCTATGTTCAGGATCTGCATGGACACCATCAAATGATATGGAATTCCCATTCTTTGCAATGTTATGCACAACTTGTTCTGCTCATCTTTTGTTCTGAAATGCCTTCCCATGGTCCATAAAATACAGGTAAATATCTCTCTGGTAGTCTTCACCCTCAGGTAGCTCTTCTATGAACTACACAGGAAGGACTAACCATTAACCTAGGAATTTCAATCCTAGGTGTTTACTCAGAAGGAAAGGCAGAAGCATAACCAGAAACTTTCATGCCAGGGTTCACAGCAGTATTTTCACAACAGACTCAACGCAAGAATGACCTAAATGCCATCAGCAGATAAGTGGGTAAACGAAATGTCACACACACACGCATGAGGGAATATTACTCAGCCGTAAAGAGAAACATAGTCCCAGTACTATACACATGGATAAACCCTGAAATCACCACACAGAATAAAATAATCATAAAAAGGATGCATAACGTATGACCCCTACACCTATAAAATAACCACACATACAAAACCGAATACATGGATGGAGAAGTTTTGTCCCATATATTTTGGACTTTTTGTTAAGAGGTGCTAGACCTTGGAAAAGGACATCATGCTTAGAAAGGTGGAGGTGCAAAGTCAACGTAAGAGAGGAAGACCGTCAGTGAGAGGGATTGAAACAGTAACTGCAGCAATGGACTCAAGCATGTCAGAGATGAGGAGGACGGCACAGGACAGGGCAGGCTTTAGGTCTGTTGTTCACAGGGTCGCTACAAGTCGTAGTCGACTTGACGGCACCTAACAACCACAATGTGGTTACCAGGGAGCCGTGGTGGCCTAGCACCAACCAAAAGCCATGCAGTTTGAAGTCACCAGCTGCTCTGTGGGAGAAAGATGTGCAATCTCCTCCCACGTGATGTACAGCCTCTGAAAACCCACTGAAGTGTCAGCTATCAGTTGGTTCCAACTCGACAGCACATAACAGTGGTTACCAGGGCTGAGAAAGGGGAGGAAATGAGGAGAAATCATACCATCTTAGGTTAGAAGGCATTGTATTTCTGTCAATAGTGGTGGGATAGTTTGGAAATGGAGAGTAGTAGTAAGGGGTTCAAAACATGAACAGAGCCAATGTCACAGAATGGTACATGTGAAAAGCCTCGAGTTGGCAAACGTTTTATTACTGATGTCTTTACCACAATCAAATGATTTTAAAATACACACTTTTGGCAGGAAAGGCTCAGGCAGCAAAGGGAGCATAACATACTGATAAGGACTTGGAGCTAACCACTCAGTAGCCACAAGACCTTAGACAACTCACTTTGCTAAACTGAGCTTCAAGAGAAGGTGAATGACAGGAAAACTGGATGCCCAGGGTTCTAAGGAAGTGTGCAAGTCTCGGATAAAAGCCCTGGACCAGTCAGCGCTGTTTCTTGCTATTATTGGTGTTTGTTGCCATAAAGTCTATTTCAACTCACAGCGCCCCAAGTGGGCAAAGTGGTACTGCATGCCATTGAGTTTTCAAAGCCGTGACCTTTCAGGAACAGATCTCCAGGCCTTACTTCTGAAGCACTTCTAGGTGGATTTGAGCCATCAAACTTTTGGTTTGCAGTCTTGCACTTAACTATGTGCACTATGCTGGGACTTCTCTATTATTATCACTCAAGCCCAAACAAGGTCATGTCCATAAACAGTTAATAGAACCGGTAGTTGCACCTGACCACAGTGAGAACCTTAACCCTTGCATTGGAAAGAATGCTATCAAATACCTGAGAAAGGGGAGACCATTAAATTGGAAGTTCAAAGTGACACTCTAGTTAAGTCTAGAGGTCACAAATCAGGCTTGAACAGAAGGAGGAAGGTAAATTAAGGCACACACACTTTCATGAGCACCCATACCTGGTTTCATAAAGATGCTTTCTTTGAGGACAAAGTTGAGAATTTTTCCAGGTTTTGTTGTTGTTGTTGTTTCAAATAAAGAATCCAAGGTGGGAGAAGGGTGGGAGCAGAGGGGTGAGGATGGTCAGGGGGTGGAGGGTGGTTAATTACAGGGTCGCACAATTGGATGGGTGGAGGGAAGAGTGGGTGAAGCAAATGGAAAAGAAATGGGTGTGAGAAACAATGTATACAAACTTTGTAAATAAACAAGTATATGTAAAAAAAAGACAAAACACCCACTGAACAAAACTCAGTGACTGGGGGGGGAGGGGGCTCTTTCTACCTTATTAGTGATTTATATTCCCTAATAGACCTCCAATGAGCAGGTACAGTGTAAAGTGAGCAGGTGAAATGATGCATATCCAAAGGACAATATATGTACAGTTGTTGTTGTTGTTGACTGCCTTCGAGTCAAGCATGACTCCTTGCCACCCCATGAATAAAAGGCCTGAAGACTCTCTACAACTGTCGACATTTATCAAAGTTCATAGAGTTTCCGGAGGCAGGTTGTTTAGGAAATGGATGTAGCAACAAAATTGGGGGGGGGGATAATGGAAACAAGGGGGAGGGGGAGCTGCGAAATCAGAGCACACACACCAGCCATAATCTCTCTTTGGACCAGAATGAGTGAGAAACTCCCAGTTTCTCAAGCACACAGTAAGAATCAGAGGTTTTGCTAAATGTAAAAATGCATCCAGAGACAAGCGTTCACTTTCCCAGGAGGAAGGAGTAGGTGAAAGGGAGCAGGCACAGAGCGGGGGAGCGCTGGACCCTCGCCCACTCCTTGGCTCCAGAGGAGACGTTAAACATCTGTGCGGACTCCACAGGGGGCAAGTTTTATGAGGCAGCCCCCAGGAGCCCACTGAAGGGTGGATGTAGCCTGGAGTGAGGAACAGGACCTCACCCAGCTCCAAAGTGACATCACCAGAGCCTGGGCAGGACCACTCCCTCCAATGCGCCTTGAAATCACTGATGTCCTGCAAGGGCCCCCACCATTCGAAGTCCACCGCTCTTGGCTGGCAGAGCCACTGAGGCCAATGTGCTCCTCTTCCCTCAACCTCTCTGGTGCTAGCTACCCTCTGAAAGAAAAAGCTTTGTAAATGACTGCATTAGGTCACTACAAATACACACACATACTCCATCTACTGCGTAAGGAGCTCCTTGCAGAAGAGGAAAGCAGGAAGAGAACAGGAGGAGCGTTAAAATGATCTAATGCAGCCATCACATTACAGCTGGGAAGACAGGAGCCTTGCCCATGACCTCAGTGCTGGAGGAAGAGCAAGGAATGGGCGGCAAGAGCCAGGACTTGAGAGCCCTGCTCCCTCGCCCTGGCTGTATAATATCAACAGCTCTGACACCCTCTCTGAGCCTACCCTGGGAAAGAAGATTGGACTAGGGAGATGGTTCAGTTAGGGCTTCTCTAACTCTGAATTCTTCAGGTTAGAGAATCCTGCTAATGCTTAGTCCAGATCTTTGTACTCCCGAGAGAGGGAGTACAAGACAGGACGAAGAAGAGGAGAGAGGAAAAGTGCCTCTCCTTCCCAGCTGCTACTCAGCAGTCAGGGATGGAGTTATAGCCCAGGCCCTACCTCTCCCCCCCCCCCCCAAGCCTACTTCCAGCCCACTGTCCTGGCCACGGAGAGCATTCTTCCAAGGACACCAAGCCTTAGTCACCGAGGATGGCGCTCTTTACCATGAACACCTGTTAAAACTCAAGTCATGACCAATTTCTGATGCTACCAGCTGGAGTGTTTAATTAAATATTACTCACTCAGGAAGCAGCCTCTGCCAGCTCACCCCAAACTGTACAGTTCATTTTCAGAGAAAGAGAGAGAGGGAGGGAGAGAAAGCGACTGCGCTCCCCTCTCTGGCACCCGTGGAAAAACTGGCTTCTCGGGTGGAGTTTCAGTGATAAGGCATAGCTTGCTTTTGGAAACGAAGGAAGAGAAGTCAGATTAAAGCAGCTCTGGGTAACCCAGCCTCGCTGGCAGGTCCCTGCAGATAATATACAAAGTTGCTCACACAGTACACTTGCTCACTCACAAAGATGCACTCATAGAGTCTCAGACATACTTTCATACACGCTCACACACACACACACACACACACACACACACACACTTCTTCACCTATACACATGGGGATAGACACAACTTTCCTGGGACCTGCAATCAATCTCCTAGCTGCAGGTCAAATCCACCAGAATTAGAGCCGCCGCAAGGCGGTAGAAGCTTTACGTCTCCATCACTGCAACTTTAACTGGACAACTATCAAGTTTTCCTACCAAATCCGTCCCCCAAAGTACACACACACTCACACTCTTGAGCGATCTGGTGTCCCACCCCGCGGGTCCGCCGACGACCCAAACTGCTTTTTGGATTCCCTAGCTGGTTCCTGACCGGAGCCCCTGCTCTGCCGTGGTCGTGAGGAGAAGCCGCGGAGGCCAAGGCCGGGCGAGGAGCCGGCGCCGCCCAGGGTGTCGGCCGCGGCGCCCGGGGAGGCGGCTGCAGGCGGTGGGGGACTGCAAGGGGCCCGTCGGGCGGCGCTGCAGAGCCAGGCTGGGACTGGCGGGAAAAGAGAAACTAACTCGGTGGCGCGGGGTCGCGGTGCCCCCGTGCGGGAGGAGGCAGGTCAGGGTCCCTGCCTCTCCGCGGAGACAGTCGCAAGAACGAGGTCCCGAACCCGAGAGGAGTGCAGCGCCTGCCATCTCCGAGTCTGCAGCCCGGGAGCCGCCACCTCAGAGCGGCCGCGTCCCCGGCACCCCGGGACCCCCGCCCATC
>NW_006399795.1:4606746-4616667 GCF_000299155.1 Elephantulus edwardii
CGCCCGAGGCCGCTGCCGCCGCTCCCGGGTCGGGCCGCGCCCGCTGCGAGGACACAGTCGCCACCTCCCGTCGCCCCGGCGCCGGCGCCTGGAGCCTGGTTTCTGCAGCGAGCGCGCTGGCTGCCCGAGCGCGACTTCTGTGCAGAGACACCAGAGCCACCGCGGCTTTAAAGTGAGAAAATAAGACCAGCGCCGGCTGGCCCCGCCCTCCGCCCCGCCCCCGTAGCGATCACGCCCCTGTACCCGCCCACCCAGCTTGTCCCGCCCCCTCAGGACTCCCGGGTGGCGCTGCGGGGACCGCCGCTGCTTGCAGGCAGACCTTAGGGCCAGGTGAAAGGAGTAGGGAGGGGATGCTTCGCCTCCGCCATCTCCGATCGTGAGTGAACCCTGGCGTCAGGGGCGGTGGCCTTGGCGTGACCTTATCCGAAGCCATCGGTCCCTGAGGACAAGTCTCTGAAATGGCGCTAGAGACTGGGTTGCAACATAGGAGGGTAGTGGGGGGAAATGGGTGTTTATGGAGGGTGTGATGGTGAAGAGAGGTTTGTTTCTTTACGAATTTCGTTAAGAGAGATTGAACTCTCTTAGAAGCAAACCCGGAAAGTGTCCAGGGGTTAAAGCACTGTGCGGCTTACCAAAAAATTGCCTGTTCCAGACCACGAACTTGCCTAGGGAGTGGGCAAGATGTGGCCTTTGGCCTCCTCTAAATCTACTGTCTTAGAAACCATGTGGGCCAGTTTTCCTGTGACTTCTAGGATCTCTGTGGGGTCACTCAGAGTGGGAATTGGCCTGAACCACACTGGAATTTAGTGGATTGTCGCAGTCACTCCGGAAGCAGAGTCTTGCCAGCCCTGTCTCAAATTCCCTGCAGCTTCAAACTCTGTAATCTGGTGTGCAGGGAAAGAACATATGATGGTGAATTTTTCAGGGACTCTTTCTTCACTATCATCAGGGATGGTGGGTGTCAGGTACTCTAGCACGTGAAGCCTCAGGACCCCACACCAGCAGGCTGCATGAATGTTTATTGAATGAGCCTATGATCAGTTGCCTAGTAAATTCTTCCTTTAGCTCTCCATACGGTGTCCTGTGACTCTAACTAGTAGCAAGTTTCATGTCACCTCGAGGACTATTGACGCTGTTGCTGTGTGCCATCACGTTGGAACCTATTCATAGCTGACCCTCAAATAGGTTTTCAGAGACTAAATCCCACAGGAGTAGATTGCCTATCTTTCTCCCTTGGAGTAGCTGATGAATTCGAATCAGATGCCTTCAGGTTAGATGAACCACTCCTTACCACGAGAGCTTCCTAGCCCAAGGACAGGTGGTTTGAATCCACCAGCCTCTCCAATGGACAAAGATGGGCAATTTCCTCACATACAGTTTATAGCCTTGGAAGCCCACTGGATGGTCTGACTCCACAGAGTTTGAGGTTAGGATCCCCAACAGAAGAAACCCTGATGGCATAGTGAGGTAAGTGCTAGACTACTAACCCAAATGTCAGCAGTTGAACTCCATCAACAACTCAATGGGAAAAGAATGAGTAATCTCCTGTAAAGATGTATGGCCTCAGAAACCAGAGGACCACTAGTCCAAATAGCCTGGGAAGGGGGCAGTTTGTTTTCGCCCTGAGAAGGGCAATTATCTGCGGCAGAGGGCTGCAGGTTTAAAAGCAAACAATTAAAGTTCCCCATCTAATTAAATTCCCCACCCCTCAATGCGTGTAAAGGGAACTCTGGTAGTGGCCTGTGGTCGTTGTGTGCTGTTGAGTTGGAACCAACCCATAGCTGACCCTCTAACCCATCCTTCTCCTAAGGAGCAGCTGGTGGATTTGAACCATGTGTCTTTGGGATTTGTAGAACAGCTTCTCACCACTAGTGCTCCAGAGTTTACAGGTAAAGAGTTGTGCTGTGATCAAATTCACCAGCTGCTCTGTGGGAGAGAGATGGGCCATCACCTCCCATGCAAGTTGTTGTTGTTGTTGTTAGGTGCCACCGAGTTGAGTACAACTCATAGCGACCCTATGAACAACAGATCTGAACCTAGTCCTGTCCTGTACTATCCTCACACTTCGTGACATACAGGAACCCATTGCAGCAGTCACCTTGTCATTCCACCTTGTTCAGGGTCTTCTTCGCCAACCCTCCACCCTTCCCAACATCATGTCCCTCTCCAAGGAATAGCACCTCTTAGCAATATGTCCAAAGTATGTTAGGTGAAGCCTCCCCTTTCTTGCCTCCAAAGGGCACTCTGGTCTGGCTGCACCGTCTCCAAGACATATCTATTCACTACCTCTGAAAACTTGCTGGACGGTCTTCAATTCTGACTCGACTGTACACAACAACGACAAAGTGTATAAAGAGCCCTCAGTGCACAACAATTAAGCACTGAACTGTTAACCAAGAAGTTGGCTGTTTGGAAACCACATAGTGACTCTGAGGGAGAAAGTTCTGGCAATCTGTTGATTACAGCCATGAAAACCGCTTAAGATAGTTCTGCTCTGTCGCATGGAGCTACTGTGAGTAGAAGTCGACTTGATGGCACCCAACAAACCGTGTAGGACTGATCTAATGACCAAACAAAGCCCACTGCCAAGCAGTTGATCCCAGCTCACCACAACCCTGCAGGTCAGAGTTGAAACTGCCCCTTAGGGTTTCCAAAGCTATAAATCTTTGTGAAAGCACATTTTTCATCTTTCTCCCACAGAGCAGTTAGTGGGTTTGAGCCACCAACCCTCTGGTTAGCAGCCAAGTGCTTTAACCACTGCTGTGCTGATGCCCCTTAAAGAAGGAGCAGGGAACTAACATTACAAGAGAAGCTGCTACAAACAAGGTGGTTTCAATAGTTATTTAATCTTTGCCACAGCACTGAGGGTAGGATTGTTATACCCATTGTAAAGATGAGGCAACAAACACATGTTTATTCCCCCACTGCCATCCTTTCCACAGCCATTAACACAGCCAAGATCCCAACTGTGTCAGATTCCAAAGTTTGGTTTGTTGTTGGAGAATTTCTTTCTTTTCTTTCTTTTCTTTCTTTTTTTTTAAACCTCATTGTGTTGAGTCAGTTTGTTTCCTTTTGTCTTCAACCTCAAATAAGAATGTGGTTAGCTGCCATCAATTGCCAAGAACTCGTGGCCACACAGCAGAGGGACATGCTGCCCAGTCTGGCATCACATTCATGTTCCTTGGTAATCTGGAGTCCACAAATGTGGCAGCTGAGGATTTAGAGTACTTTTTGACGCAAGTTGCTCCTCCCACAACACTATATTCTTTCAATCTTCTACTGTAGAAATACTCAGGTTCAGTTGCCTGCAATGGGCAGGGTGAGCCTGAGTGGACATTCTGACCTTTCATGTGGTGGCTCAGATTGTCCAAAAACATTGAGCCCCAAGCCAGTCAGGTGGGCAGCCCACAACACCTACTTAGTGGACCTTCATATTGAAAATGGTCACTCTGGAATTGTAAAATTGCTGGTTGCCCCATATTATGACACTTGGAAGAATGATGGACATGGTAGAGATAGCTGGAGAGTTTCTCCAAGCTATCCCCACCTCACTGCTATTGAGGTGGTTCCAATTTATGTTGCTCTCCACCCACAAGTCAGGCTTCCAAGGCTGTAAATCAGTGCAGGAGGAGATTGCCTCTTCTTTGTCCTGCAGGCAGCTAGTGAATTCAAGCCTCAACCTTTGCTTAGTAGCCCAACATGTAAGGTATTTCATGACCACGGCTACTTTCGGATATCTCAGGACAGTACAATTCCCAAATACAGTAGTCTAATTTCTGAACATCTCAGAGACTGAGCCTCGCTGTTTGGTTTGCTTCTCCTGTGTTGGTCTGTGTGCAGAAGCGTGAATCCCTGGCCAGGTACTGACATCTGGAATGGGCTGACACAGCAGTCACACAGCCTGGACCATGATAATGTCAGCTCTGCTAATAGGATCTCCTCCACACCTTCCCTCCCTACTCCTGGAGGAGAAGTTGTTAACCTGACTGTAGATAATTCAAGCAGCACTATCTATTTCTTTAGGGCTCCTGACCCTACCTTTGATGTAAGAACACCTTACAATTCCCTCTTCCCACCCTCTACCTACCCACCCCAGCATCATTAATCTTGAAATCCCAGCTCCAATTCAGTTGGGTAATGAGATTGTTTTGACCTAAATTTCCAGAAAAGGCAGGTGGACTGGACTACACTAAAACAGGGACCTGCTATGGCCATGTGGAGCAGTATTGAGCAAGAGAAAGAGGGAGGAAGGGAGGGAGGGGGAGAGAGAGAGAAAAGTGTATGTACATTTTATCAGGGCTGATACTACTGTTTGTTAAAAAGATACATAATCTTCCAATAGGGTGGCATCAGCTGAAGACTGGTTCAAGGCTTAAAACAAGCATCTGTGTTCCACGGGAGTGAGGAAAGAGTGGAGGTGACTCTGGGCTCCTAATGGTGGCATCATCCAGCCCCTTCACCACCCCCACCCCCACATACACACATTTCATCACTTTTATTGGCACAATTTGTTCCATTCTTGTCTGTATGGGGAAAACTGTTAGATAATAAAATTATTCGCATAACAGGAATCTTGAGGACAGTGCAGGGCAGGGCAACGTTCAGACCTGTTGTTCACAAGATTGCTATGAATTGTAGTTGACTCAGTGGATCTAACATCAGCAACTTTTTCTGTTAACTGTTCCGAGTCTGCCCAAAAGATGTCTTGAATACACCTTGGGCTCATAGCCCTATTATATACTGCTACCCTTAAAGCTTTATGGGCTCTGGTTTTCCCTGAGGGAGGCCTGTGGTGTAGTGGTTAAATAATTTGGCTGCTGACCCGAAGGTCAACTGTTTGAACCCACTAAGCTACTCCTGAGTGGAAAGTGGACAATTTGCCTGCATGAAGATTTGCAGCCTTAAAGCCTATGGACAGTTCTACTCTGTGTCCTACAAGGTCACCACAAGTGGGAATCAACTTGTTTTGGTTTCGGGCTTGTCCTCCCTGAATCCTTTCTTCTGCTTATTGGAGTAAAAGAGCAAGGGATTTGGAATTAAAGGAAAGGTGAAGGGTCAGCAAAAGAGAGGAAGACCCTCACAAGATGATCTCTAAACAGTAGCCTCGAGCATAGCAGACATCATGAGCCTGGTGCAGGAGAGGGTAGAGCTTGTAGCTATTCATAGAGTCACTGTGAGTTATAGTCGACTTGACAGCACCAAATAATTGAGTGGATCATAAAACTATGACTAACATTGAGAAAAATGAGAATCCCAGAACATTTAATTGTGATCATACAGAACCTATACCTAAACGAAGAAGCTATTGTCCCAACAGAGTGAGGAAACACTGCCTGGTTTAAAATCAAGAAAGGTGTGCATCAAGGCTGTGCCATTTCTCTATACCTATTAATTCTGTGTGCTGAGAAAAATTATTCAAGAAACTGGACTCTGTGAAGAAGAATGTGGCATTAGGGTTGGAGAGAGTCTCTTCAATAGTCTGTGTTATGCAGAGGACATGATCTTGCTGGTTGAAAGTGAAGACTTTGAAACACTTGCTGCAGAAGATCAAAGCCTATAGCCTTCAATGTGGATTATATTCCATCAAGAAGAAAAGGTCCTCACCTCTGCTAGATGGAAAAATGATTGAAGTTGTCAATGATTTAATCTTGCTTGAATAAACAATCAGTACTCTTGTCGCCAGCAGTCAGGAGGTCAGGAGATGTATTGGGCAGGTCTGTTGTGAGGGATCTTTCCAAAATATTGAAGAGTAATGATGTCATTTTGAAGACTAAGGTACATCTGACTCATGTAATGGTCCTTTCGATAATTTGCTTTGCATCTGAGAGCTGGACCGTGAATAGTGATGACAGAAGAATTGATGCCTGTAGGTTGTGGTGTTGGAGAAGAGTACTGAATAGCCCATGGACTGTCAAAAGAACAAACCAATGTCTTGGGAAAAGTGCAGCCAAAGTGCTCCTTAGTGACAAAGATGAAGCTTCATCTCATGTATTTTGGGCAAGTTGTTAGGAGGGTCCAATTCTTGGAGAAGGACATCATGCTTGGAAAGGTTGAGGGTCAGCGAAAAAGAGGAAGTCCTCAACAAGATTGACACAGCAGCTACAGCTATAGGCGTAAGTATGTCAGAGAGGATTAGGACGGCACAGGATAGATCAGGGCTCAGATCTGTTGTTCAAAGGGTCATTATGAGTCATACTCAATTCAAAGGCACACACAATTTCAGTGATGTAGGACTGAACAGTTCTGTCGTCAGAACTGAGTTGATGGCATCTAGCAGCAACAACTGCAATGCTTGCTAAGGCTGCTGTTCACCAGCTGTTTAACTTGGAACCTTCCTGAGGCTCAGTTTCCTCATCTGTAGAATAACTGTACATTTTTCTCAGTGTGGAGGGGATTGCAATCCTTCTGTCGAACTGAGAACAAGAAGTGCATGGCATTGTGTTAGAGTTAAATCAGAATGTGTTGGAACGGGTCTATCTTAGGCCATTGCCCCTGACTTTGTCCTCTTGGCTGGGCAGAAATATGCAAATAGGGTGTACTGATGTATCTGTGAGGAGATTGGCCAATTTCACCATTCCACCAGATTTAAATGGAGCAGGTTCAGCAGCAGAAAATAGGATAGCTCACTACCAGGGAGAAAGATGCAGTGTGCATCCTTCAGGGCCAGAGATACCTACACCAGTCAGATAGGGAGCTACGGGAGAGTACCAGCAATTGCAGGAGAGAACCAGAGATCAACATGGGATAGAGCTGACCTCGTACTGCTGCCACATGGAGCCATAGCTAGGAACCTAAGCCCCAGCTTGCTGGAGGGCTTAGGTGTTGGGGGAGATGACTAATTGACTAGACTAAGAGAGCTTTGTAATACTGGCCTAAAGTCACAAGATTGAAGACTGAGGAGTCTGTGAGGATGCAGAAGAAGCTGTCCTGACTATAAATTGTATCCTGTTACCAATCTGTTTACTTCCCTAATGTTGTTATGTGCCGTCATGTCTCCTGCGACTCATAGCAACCCTATGTAAAATAGCCTTAAACCCTGCTCTATCCCGTGTCAAACTTATTGGCTCTGACACATCTACCTCCATTACTCCAGTCACTCCATATCATTAAGTGTCTTCTTCTCTTGTGCTGTCCCTCCACCCTCCCAAACATGATATCCCTCTCCAAGGACTGGTACCTCCTTGCAACATGTCCATAGTATGTTAGACAAAGCTTCAGAATCCTTGCTTCCAAGGAGCAGCCTGGTCTCACTCTCTCTAGGATGAACCTGTTTGTTCTCCTAGCAGTCCATGGTATATTCAACACTCTGTTCCAGCACCAAAGCTCAAAGGCATCAATTCTCCTTCTATCATCCCTAGTCATTGTCCAGGTTTCTGATGCATAGCAAGTAATTGCAAAGACTATGGCCTGAATCAGGTGCACCTTAGCCTCCAGACTGACATCGTTGCTCTTCAGGACTTTGGAGAGGTCTCTGACAGCAGACTTTCCCAATGCAATTTGTCTTTTAATTTCCTGGCTGCTGGTACCAAGAGTGTTGATTGTGGAGCCAAGCAAACAAAAGCTGTGAACAATCTCAATCTCAATCTCTTCACCATCTATCATGATGCTGCCAATCAGCCCAATGGTAAGAATCTTTGCCTTCTTGATGTTGAACTTTAATCCATATTGAAGGCTGCAGTCAGGTGCTCTTCAGTTTCAGCAAGCCAGGTTGTGTCATCTGTATAACACAGATTGTTGATGAGTCTTCCTCCAATCCTGATGCCACATTTCTCCTCATAGAGCCCAGCCTCCTGGATAATCTGTTCTGCATATTGATTGAAAAGGTATGGAGACAGGACATATCCCTGTACCTGTACTTAGACCAGGAGTCAGCCATCAGAACAGAGCAAGGAAACACTTCATGGTTCAAAATTGGGAGGGGTATATGCCAAGGATATGTCCTATCTCCATACCTGTTCAATCACTTCCCTAATAAACTGTATAATTATGAGTGTGGTTCTGTGAAGTCTGTGTGACTCTTGCAATGGTTTTTGGGTCTACTAGAGCAGTAGAATTGGCCTTGGAATTATTAGAAGAGTGTGTGTGTGTGTGTGTGTGTGTGTGTGTGTGTGTGTGTGTGTGTGTGTGCGCGCGCGCGCGCTAATGGGAATTGGTTTTGTGTTGTGGATGTTTTTGATGAGAGTAGTTTCCCCTTGTGAAGTTAGAAGTTAGAAGAGGTCAAACTTGGCTGTCTTCATGCTTTCCTTATTCCTTTTTCTTTTTACAGAGGGTTTTGAGATAATAAACTCAGTTTGCATATTGTTGTTGACAAAAATATACTTCTAGAAAAGTATCAGATATAACACAATGTATCAGAACAAAAAGAAAATTGAAGCATATTATTAAAATTTAGACCTAGACTCGAGTTTGCATTCTTGGCATAAGACATGTTTATCAAGTAAAGTGAAACTTAAGCAGAGTTGTCCTTATCTTATAGATTTTTTTTTATCTTATTGCATTCCCTAATTTGTACATGAATTGATTTTATCATATCCTTAGCCTTTCTGTAGTTTTCATGCAGGATTACATACTATTAGACAGCGACACCTATTGGCAAAGGGTGAGCTTACAGCCTAGCTCTATTAGATACTGCTGTTCATCAGAATAAACAAAAGCAGCAGAGCAAAGTTTCAGGGGAGCTCTGATGGTCTAGTGATAAGAAACTTGGTGGCAATCCCAATGGCACACAGTTCTAACCCACCCGCTGCTCCACAGGAGAGAGACTGGCAATCTCTTCCTATGGGATTTACTGCCCATATGGACATATGATCCCAGTAGCAGATCAGCCATGAACAGAGACTCAGCTGTGAATTGGATCTGAGTCGACAGCACACAGTAACAACAACAACAATTATCAGTAGCTTTAAATTAAATCTTGCTAATTGTAAAAGTTGGTTTAGCTTGAAGAAAGTTCCTATGACCTTAAGAATAAATTAATAAAGGGATTATCTTGGACTTTTGACAATAATTATTGCAAAGTTTTTTTTTTAAAAAAAAACTCTTCCAGTAAGATAGTAGTGACCAGGCTGTGATTTTGGTGCCTATTTTAACCCTTCACCAGACAATCTCAATAATCTTTCAGAATCATTTTCCTTAGAATGACAGCTTGAAAAGTATAGCAAAACTTTCTTAAAATAATAAAAGTCCTCCCCCCAAGTGTTCATCTGATCCCTAAGTATTTATTTATTAAATATTAAGGAATTGAATTCAGTAATATTAACATTAGTCAGACACTACTGGAGAATAGTAAATAGTAAAGACTCTGGGTCACCTCTTTCCCTAATGGCAGGCTTACATTAGTAATACCGACACCATCAAGTTGACTGATTTGTAGCAGCCTTATGTGTATCAGAACAAAATTTTACTCCACAAGGTTTTCCAATTACGTGTGTGTGTATGTGTGTGTGTGTGTGTGTGTGTGTGTGTGTTTAAAGTAGGTCATCAGGCCTTTCTTTCAAGGTGCCCCTGGATAGACGCAAACCATCAACCTTTTGGTTAGCAGCTAATACATCTGTTTTCACTAACCAGGGGCTCAACAACAATTAAAAAAAACTACAAAATACTGTCAAGTCAATTTCGACCCATGGTGGCCCTATGCACTACAGAGTAGACCTGTGTGTCATAGAGTGTTCTTGCTTGTAATTTTTAGGGAAACAAGTTGTCAGGACTTTATTCCGTGATACTTCTGGATAGGATTGAATCATTCAACCTTTAGGTTAACAATCAATTGAAAAGCACTTTTACCACTCAGGGAACGTAAAACAATAATAGACAATCCTTATATACTGTCCTTTAAAAAATTTTTTTATTGTTTTATTAATTTTAATGAACATTTAAAGAGATTTGGGGTTTTCATTCATTCATTGTTGCACTGTTTTCTCC
>NW_006399795.1:4618146-4620039 GCF_000299155.1 Elephantulus edwardii
ATAAATTCTGGATATAAGTCCCTTATCTGATATGTTATTACCGAATACTTTTTCCCAGTCAGTGGTCTCCCTTTTTACCCTGTTGGAGAAGTTTTTGGATGTGCATATGGATTTGAGTCTTAGAAGATCCCATTCATCTACGTTATCTTCTACTGGTTGTAGGTTAAAAAAATAATTTTATAACTGCCCACAGTGTTTCCTAGGCTGGATCTTTATAGAAGCAGTTCACCAGATCCTCCTCCTAAGGAGACAACAAGTGAGTTTGATTAACAGCGCTGTGTTCTCAATCATTGCACCACCAAGGCTCCTTGGCCAATCTATATTGAGAATTCATTTTATACTGGCACTGGTAAGTGCTTAAATGTGTCAACTCATTTAATCTTCACAAAAGCCCTAAGTAGTGGGTACTACTATTTCATAGATAAGAGAGCGGAGATATGAATGAGATGGAAACATGATCAGAGATGCATAGCTGTTAAGTGCCTGTCTGGATTTGAACTCAGGTATTTGGCTTGTTCCACAATCAGCACCTGGCTTACTTTTCACAGCAGATATTGTGTTGCAGACCAAAGGTAAAGTAGTAATGAGACAGACAACCAAGAATGAGATAAAACAGTAAAGACGGGGCCAGCAGCCCTGATGACTGAAGCACCCAAGCCATGCCTCTCTGTGTATTTATTGAGGATCATCAGGAAGGTAAATAAAGGATAATCACAAGGGAGTAGAAAACATGAACAAAGGATCATGGGGAAGTCTTTTGCAGGAGAAGGGATTCAGTAAATACAAACAAAAATGTTGACTCTTATGGAATGCCTTAGTGCTTCAGGGTGAACTCCAGTATTACACCTCCCTTAAATCCTCATATAGCATTTGGTTATTATTAATATTAAATTTTATATTTGGCTTCCCACAATAGTGAGCTTCTCCAGCAATTCTTTCCACAGATGTAATCAATCTAATTCCTGTGTATACCATCAGGTGAAATCCATCAGGTATAGTCTGCTTTTATGTTTCTTATAAAACTTATTTGCATTGAACAAATTATTGAATGTACAAAATTCTATCATTCTATCTCTGGCTTCGTTTTTCACCAAGTCCATGTTTTCTACCTACTGATCCCTCTTCCCTGTTCCCAACTTTTGCATTCGAGTTGTTAGGTCTTCACACTGAACATAAGGCCAAGGACTCAAGCAAGGGAGCAGAGACAGAAAGAAAGAAAGCTAAAGAAGCTTTATTAAGGGGTCTCCCGGGCGGGATTCCTTGGTCTGCAGAGAGAGAAACAGGCAGAGGGACAGACCAGGGAAATGCCCCGCCCTAAATTTGATTAGGGCCGGTTTCATAGTTAGGGTCCTTAGGGAGGGGTGGGGCACTCCATGTTAGTTGAGGCTGTTCGCTCCCTTTGTTGACCTGTTGATATTCCTTGAATCCTTTGTTCTCCCTTTGACATTGGTTCTGGCCTGACACCAGTCATCCATTATTTTTAATGAATCTTGACTGCATGTTCGATTGATTTCTGACTGCAAAAGTTGGTAGAAATCTTCTATTTTTCTCCTTTCTGGCTCTACTTGTCAGTGCATATATTTGAATGATAGTGATATTCCCTAGACTTTCTTGTATGCGTATGGATATTTTTCTGTCACTCACAACATTGTATTTCAAAATGGATCTAGAAATGACTTTTTTAACTATGAAAGAAACCTTATTTTTCTTCACCTTTCCATCTCCATCATAATAGATAATCATATGATTTATCTGATTCAAAATGTCCCATGCCTGGTACTGGTACAATGACAGACACATAGATCAATGGAATCGAATTGAGAATCCAGAGATCACCCCATCTATCTATGGTCAACTGATCTTTGACAAGGAGATGAAATCAGTGAAGTGGGG
>NW_006399795.1:4621599-4638348 GCF_000299155.1 Elephantulus edwardii
GAGGAGGGTAGAGAGAATAGTGCAACAATGAATGAATGGAAACCCAAAATCTCTGTAAATGTTTATGAAAATTAATAAAATATAATTATAGAAAAAAACAACAACAAAAAAAAAACCAAAAAACCAAAATGTCCCATGCCAATCCATCTCATTTCATCTAGTATATCAATATTTATGCTGCTGTCAGGGACCTCTCTAGAGAACTTAAGAGTAACAATGTGAGTCTGGAGACTAAGGTGCACCTGATCCGTGTCATAATCTTTGCAATTACTTGCTATGTATCAGAAAGCTGGCAATGACTAGGGATGATAGAAGAAAAATTTATGCCTTTGAGCTGTGGTGCTACAGAAGAATATTGAATATCCCATGGACCACTTGGAGAACAAACAGGTTCTACCCGGAGAGGGTGAAACCAGAGTGCTCTTTGAGGCAAGGATTCTGAAGCTTCATCTGACATACTTTGAGCATGTTACAAGGAGAGACCAGTCCTTGGAGAGGGGGACATCATGCTTGGGAGGGTGAAGGGACAGTGCAAGAGAGGAGGACCCTGGATGAGATGGATTGGCTCAGTGACCTGAGTAATGGGGGTAGGTGTATCAGAAATTATAAGATTGGCTCAAGATAGAGCAGGGTTCAGAGCTGTTGTACATAGGGCCTCTATGAGTTGCAAGCAACTCAATGACACATAACAATAACAACAGCAATTTGGCTGGAATATCAGCAGCTTAACTACTACTCCATATAACCTCTTAGGTGATGGAAAATTGCACAGGAGATTTTCCTTCTCCCACAAGGAATGGAAAAAAGAGAGAGAAAGAGAGAGAGGTAGGGAGAAAATAAACAGTAGTACAAGTGGACTATGGAGAAACACAATGGTAAATATCAGAAGATTTGCTAACAGAAATCACTAATCACCTCTTGGGTGTAGGAATTGGGTGTGGGTTGGGTGGGGCAGGAAATTGCTGGGGTTTTTGTTGTTGTTCTTGTAGCTCTCTGATTTTTTTTTTAATTAGGTGTGTGAATTATTTTTATTAAAATAAAAATCAAATGGAGGAAAGGCAGTTCATACAGTATGAGAGGGATGCCCAGTACCTCTCCCTGGTGGTGACCACTCTCAGGTTTCCACGCATGTCTGTCTCATGGACATAGACTGGGAGCTAACTCTGTGCAGGCTGTCTTGGGGAGGATTACTGTCAGGAATCACCTGCTTAAGCCCTTCCACATTTGCCACGAGAACCTACGTAATGCCAGCCACAGATACCCAGAAGCAGAGCCCTCAGGCGCAGTGGCCTCTGTCCCCAGGCAAAGCCTTCACCCTGCAAAGCCCTGGTCTAGCTTTGCTGGGAGGAAACACTCCAGGCCCAGACACTACCCTCCTGACTCATTATCCAGGCAGGCTCAGTGGAGCATTCTGGAAATGAGAGATGCATCCACCAGGCAGCTCTGGAAAAGCCCAACAGTCTGTGCATTGGCCAAAGCATCAGAGAATCTCTGTTCCTCTTCTCGTAGGAATTCTGGTCATCCCAGTCCCCTCGTCCTCTCATTTATCTGCCCCAAGAGATTCTGATCACCTCTAGATAAATGGTGCATTTGCTGGGTGTGACAAACTCCAGCCAGCCCTTGTCCCCTCCTTCCTCGGGGAGCCCCTTCTGTCCTCTGCTGTGCCCTTGCTCCATCTCTGCCATCCCAAGGACTCTGGAAGTCCAGTGTGAGGCCAGCTGAGTCTAGGTGATGTCCCCAGGTCACCCACTCGGACCCAGTAGGAGGACTAGGGTGGAGTGAGTTGAATTTCCTTTCTATTTAAAGGGGAAAACCACAAGTAAATATTTTTTAGGTACCAACAAAGAAGTTGCTTCTTCTACAGAGGGGCTTCTTCGTCTGTTTTGCGGCTTGATAGTGGTTGTTCCAGACTGCAGTGGCAGGATGGGAAGAGGAGGAGGGAGAGGAAGAAGAGGGAGAAGTGGGGGAAGCAGGGGCCTTTCATCTCCCCAGGCTGGAGAGGCCGGATGCTGACATCTGGTTTTAAGTGAGGGGTCTATTTTGTTCCCCACTGAACCCGTGGGTTTGCCTGGAGCTCTAGAAGGAACTTTCAGGAAATTGGTGGCAATTTGAACCCAGGCTCCTTCTGGCCTCTAGATTTCATTCCGATACCAGACCACCCAGGCGGCTGGCACTCTGTGGGCTGAGCGCTGCAGGAAGTCGCATGTGGGAGACATTCAGCAGCCGGGCCCTGTCCAGGCTGGCCAATCCGTGTGTCCCTAGTGAGGGTCTGGTGCTGTCGGGGAGTACGTCCAGCAGCTGTCCATCCTGGCATGGGCACGCCTGTCCCTGGGGCAGCCTGGAAGAAGCTTCATCAAGCCCCGGAGGGAAGCTCTGCTTCGCCCTGGGGGTTCTGGGCTCTTGGGCAGGGCCACACTAGGGCAGCACCAGAACGCAGGCGAAATGCCTGGGCAGGACCCCTGGGCAGGGCGCCAGGTGTGCAGCTTTGCTGAGAGAGCTGCCTCCACACACAGCTGTGGATGTGACAGTGAAATGAGCACCCAGATTTTGCAGGGCTTCCGGGTCAGTAAGGAGGAATAGACCCAAAAGAACCCTAGGGACACAATGGCTAAATGTTTAGCTCCTAACCAGAAAGGTTAGCAGTTTGAACCTACCAGTTTCTCCACGGGAGAAAGACTTAGCCATCTGCTCCCATGAGAGTTACAGCCTGGGAAACACAAAGGGGCAGTGCTACTCTGTCCTTTTGGATCATTATGAGTCAGATCAACGGCAGGACCCAACAACATGGACCTACCCGTCGATGCTACTCTTTGCTGCCTGTGAATGCTTTGCTAAGTGGTTCAAAGTCTCCAAAAATGATCACTCTCTCCTCATCCGAAAGGATGAGGCTAAGACCCAGAGAGGGAAAGAGGCTGGCCCCATGTCACACAGCAGAGCACTCCCTTCCTCTAGGAAACCTTCTGTGACACTGTCCAGAGTAAGTTGATGCCCAGCCAGTTGTGCCCACAGCCCTGACCTCACAGTGCTCAAATCACCTGATCTTTGTCTGTTCGCCTAACTCAGTCTGGGAGCCACAGGACAGAGCCTTCTCCCATCCTGCTTCCTAGTTTATCCAGCGCTGGCCACAGGCGGGACCACAGGCCTGAGGAAATGGTGCACAATCAGTCTATAATCTTTTGCTAGATATCTGATTTGCAGCTCTGAGTGGCACGGAAAGTTTGCTAGCCTATAAAAGTTAATAGGGTTGCTTCACATCAGGATCAACTCAGTGGCAATAGTCTTGGAATTGCAGGCTTTTAATTAGTTTCTATTGACTTGATAGAAATCTTCCTTGAATTCCTGTCCCTTTTTGGAGCCCTGCCTGCTGTTCCCTGTCGTGAGTTGTATCCAGGCATCTGCAGTACTTAGATCACTCCCATCTAGGTGTTTGACTGCAAGGCCTGTCTCAGTCGCCCTTGTGTAGACCAAGCCCCTGACAGAGAGAGGCCTGGGCTTGTCAAATGACAGGTTGAAGGTCAGACTCGTGCAGACACACCTCCCTGCCTCCCCTGCAGCTGTGCCTGTGGTTGGTGAGTGATGTCTGCGAGCCTCTTACTCAGAGCCCACCCCACCCCCACCCCACCACCCCCGCCCTGAGAGCTGAGTTGTCTGTGTGGCTCATGGTAAGGGCCATGCTGAAATATGGCCTTGTGTCTCCTTCCCGGAAAGAGAGTTATGCCCCCAGTTTGCAGAAAAGGAGACTGAGGTTCAGAGTGACAAAATTGTGCCATATCAGCTGCTAAGTAGCTGCACTGGGGTTAGAACCCAGATCGCTTTTAAAAACTTTGTTCACCTTACAAGGTGCTGTCTCTTCCCAGGGGTCCTCAATGATCCTAGGGCAACAAGGATCTGTGTTCTTGCTCCCTACATTCTACAGATGAGTAGAAGATGTGCCACAGACACAAATGGGTTTTTGAACAGGGGAAGACCCCAGATGAGATGGATTGACATAGTAACTGGGGTAATGAGGTTAGATGTATCAGAGACAATGAGATTGGCTCAGGATAGAGCAGGACTCGGAGCTATTGTGCATAGGGTCATTATGAGTCATGATCTACTTGATGGCACATACAACAACAGGAGATCTAAAAGGAAGCCTTTCTGGCAGGAGCCCCTGAGAGTCAGAGCCTGGGTGTGTGGGCCGAGCACAGAGCAGAGAGCCTGCGGAGCCAGCCAGACGCTGGGCGCGAGGACCACGGCTGCCTCTGCGGCTGATCAAAAACACATGGAAGGAAGCTCCCAAGGCCACATGGCACACGTGGGCCCGCAGAGCCTCTCTTCCGATGTGAAACCTTCTAAGCAGTTACAGGGAGCACTGAATATGTACCAGGCAATGAGATTGTAAAGATGACAAGTTGGCTTTTGCCTGCGTAGTTTGGAAGAGCCAGACTAGACAAGTTACAGGCCAGGAAGGAGAGTAGCACTACTCGGGTCCACTCTTGCTCTTGCTCACGGCTGTGTCTGCACCTCCGTGGTGCCTCGCACTCAGCGGTTACTTGCTGGATGGATGAATGAATATATGAATCAATCCGTAAACACTCGAATGAATGAAGATACAAATGAATGAGTGGACGACTCCACTGACAAGTGCTTTGGTAGTTTGCTCCACGCCCTTCCTGAGCCTGATGGGGCTCCCATCCCTGTTAAAAATCTGGTAATGACACCCCAGGGCCTCTGCAAGGATTCTCAAGCTTTTCCCCACACACTATCCTACCCTTCCTCAAGTGAGATTATCTTTGAAGTGTTGGCCTTTATGTTTAAATGGGATGAAATTTTGCCTTCTGCATATATATATATATATATATATATATATATATATATATATATATATATATATATATATATATATGTAAAATATTTCCTCTTTGACTCCTTGTTCCAGGAGATGACGCCTCTTTGCTACCCTGGCTTCAAGTCCCCCACCTCATGGACTGATCCTGTTTGAGAAGGGGGGATTGGTTGGCCTTCAGGACCCTTAGAGTCTGGTCTGTGTCTGCCTCTGCTGCCCCTGGTCCACCCACCTCAGCCTTTGCTCTCCCACAGCCCAGAGAAGACCACCATCCAATCAACTGCTTCCGGCCTCTGAGCTCTGGCTACTGTCTGGGATTAGCTTCTTCCTTCCCCAGCTTTTTTAATTGCTGGTGCTCACAACTCAACACCGCCTTCTCCAGGAAACCCTTCCAACTCCTTAGCACCCTATTTTACTTTTACTATATTAGTAGGAGAGCTCAAGTAGTATAGAAGGACTCCTAGTGGTGCGGTGGACTAAGTTGGGCTGCTAACTGATAGGTCATAGGGTCAAACCCACTAACCACTCCACAGGAGGAAGATGGGAGAAAGTCTGCCTGCATGAAGATTTATACCCTTGAGTTGTGATGCTTAAAGATGCTATGGGCAAAATCTTGAATGATCCAGGAGGCATCAAAAGAATATGGAGGGAATAAATAGAATCACTGTACCAAAAAGAGCCAGCCAACACTGAAATATTTCAGGAAGTACCGTATGATCAAGAGCTAGTGGTAATGAAGGAAGAAGTTCAAGCTGCAATGAAAGCACTGGCAAAATAAAAGGGGTGGTGGCAGAAATTGATGGGATACTAATTGACATGTTTCAAATAATAGATGCAGCCCTGGGCATGCTCACCAGTCTATGCCTGGAAATTTGGAGGACAGCTGCCTGACTAGCTGACTGGAAGAGATCCATCATTGCTCCCATTCCCAAGAAAGGTGATCCAACAGAATGTGGAAATTGTTGGACAATATCATTACTATTACATGCAAGCAAAATACTGTTGGAGGTCAATATGAAAAACGCTAGAACAGTACATAGACTGAGAACTGCCAGAAGCCCAAGCAGCATTTAGAAGAGGCCGTGGCACCAGGGATATCATTGCTGATGTCAGATGAATCCTGAATGAAAGCAGAGAATAGCAGAAGAATGGCTATTTGTGTTTTATTGACTATGCACAGACATTTGACTGTGTGGATCATAACAAATTATGGCTAGTATTGAGAAGAATGGGAGTCTAAGAACACTTATTTAATTGTGCTTGTATGAAAGCTATACCTAGACCAAGATGCTATTATGTAAACAGAACAAGGGAACACAAAATTAAGAAAGATGTGCATCATGACAATCCTTTCTCCTATTCAATCTGTATACTGAGCAAAGTATTTGAAAAGTTAGACTCTATGAAGAAAAATGTGGCATCAGGATTGGAGGAAGACTCATCAATAACCTTCATTATGCGGATGACACAACCTTATTTGCTAAAAGTAAGGAGGACTTGAAGTACTTCCTGCAGAAGATCAAAGAATACAGCCTTCAATATGGATTGCATCTCAACATCAAGAAAACAAAAACAAACATTCTCACCACTAGACCACATCATAATAGATGGAGAAAAGATTGAAACTGTCAACAACTTCATCTTACTAGGTTGGATCCACAATCAAGACCCTTGGTACCAGCAGGGGCTGGGACACTGGCACGTGGACAATATAGACTGTGAGGACAGTTGGAGTTCGCCCCTCTACCCCCTCCCCTCCAGCGAGCACAGCACTGGGCCTCCCTGAACATGGGGCTGAGCCAGCTTTGGGAACGTCCCTTGAGGAGGCTACTGAATGAATTCTGGGGTCTGCAGGGAGGAGGACTGAGCTTCTGTGAAGTGGGCACATTGATGAGGAAGCCTGGAAAGAAGAGGAGAAGAGAGGGAAGGCCTGAGGGAACAGAAAGAAAGATGCCTCTTTTCAGGAAAAATAGAGCCTGTGTTGTGAGTTACTGGAATATTCCTTCTTGGGAAATTCTCCACCCAGGAACCATAGGTGGTGGGGGAGGTGGCGGCTGGTACTGTGACTGGGAGCCGATGGACGTGTAGACATGACTACCCCACTCCTGAGGTCTAGCCTGGGCGTTACCTCTTCAGGTGGCCAAGCACACAGTGTCAACAGCTCTTGACCAGCCTGCTGGCCTCTGAGCGGTTGTGGAAGTTCCAGGTCACTTGCATTCAAAAGCCTCTTCCTTTCCTGCCTTGCCTGCTGGGCTACAGTTTAGGATTGGGGGAAAATCCCTTACGGCTGTGTATTAAGTCATATATTTGCAAGGAAGGACTCAGCCCAGGCTAATAATGGAGAGGCTGTGCAGGGCTTTGACATTTCAGACACACAAAGAGTCGTTTTTGCAAGTTTGCTGTGCGGGAGCCCCAGAAAGCAATCCAGTCCGAGTATGTTTTGAGAGCGTGGGTCCACCTCTGCTCCCAAAGCCGGGTGGGGTAACCAGCCACGCTTTGCCTACAGAACTATGGTGATAGACACGCCCCTCGGCTTGGTGTTCTCGGAGAACTACTTGCTTCTGGAATAACTTGGTGATTAGAAAAACTTCTGGGTGGATGTTTCCTTCTCCGGAACAAGGAATAACAACGATGAGGACTGCTGTTTCTATAAACTCGCCTGCCCTCATTTCTGTCAACCAGGAAGCAGACATTCTGAGGATCTTACACCACGCTCTCAGTCACTCTGGAAGCTTCCTCTGGTAAAGCGCTCAGTGCCTTCTCCTGTGGGGGACAACTAAAGTGTGGATAACCTAACCCCACTCCCACCTGTGCCCATGATTAGTTAGAAGGTAGGCCCTACTTGGACTCCCATGTGGAGAGCTTTGGGACAGAAATCTGATCAGAAAGAGAAGTTTAATAGTTACCTTGAAGCTGTGTTGGCTCAGCTCTGGCAAAGATCCAGAGTTAAGGATCTGGAGGGAGGCCCGTGGGGATGGACGGAGGTGATAATGGCCTTCCAGGCACATCATGATATTGTCAACACAGTGACCCACACTGGACAAAGCCCATTCTTCCCAGGCGGCTTTGCCATCAGGAGCCTGTGAACTGGGCTTGCTTGGGATCATCTTTCCTTACAGGAGGCAAGAATAGGATTTTCCGGCAGGAGGCAAGAATAAGGCCATCATGTCAGCAGAGCTTTGTTGAGACACAATCCATACTGAAGGCTGAATTTCTTGATCTTCTGCAACAAGTGCTTCAAATCCTTCTCACTTTCGGCAAGCAAGGTTGTCCCATCTGCACAATGCAGGTTATTGATAAGTCTCCCTCCAATCCTGATGCCACACTTATCTTCATAGAGTCCAGCTGTGTGTGGATCATGACAAGTTGTGGCTGACATTGAGAAGAATGGGAATCCCAGAGCACTTGATTGTGCTCATGAGGAACCTAGATCTAGACCAGGAGGCTGCTGTGTGAACGGAGCAGGAGAGCACTGCATGGTTTGGAATTGGGAAGGGAGTGCGTCAGGGATGTAGTCTATCTTCATACCTGTTCAATCTATATGCTGAAACAAAAAGCATTAAACCATAAATTGTTAACCAATTCCTTTATCTAGGAAATGTCAATCAACCTGGACAAAAGTAGCAAAAATTCTGGAATAGAAAACTAACAAAAAAGTAACCCCTTTTTAGAGGGCTCAGAGGAAAAATCTCTCAAGCTGGGAGAATTTCCCAAGAACACAGACAAAAGAAATTCATTTCACTACAATGTGATATTCAAATTTAATGATGTTGAGTAGCTCAATGAAGTTGCTTCTACCTCAGAACTCACCAAGGACAGGGACCAAGGAATTTATTTCTTTTTTAATCCTATTTTCTTTTTTAGTTGTTGAGCACAGCAAAACATACACTAGATCAACCATGTCGACGTGGACAATTCACTGATGTTGATCACCCTCATTTAATTGTGCAGCGGATTTCACCTAATCTGAGCTGTTCCTCCCTTTTTAACATAAACTCATTGCCCCCCACACACGGTTCCTCTCTAATCTTTCCAGTTGTTGTTGTCAATTTGATTCCACATAAATAGTTCTTAAAAGAGTAGAATGGGAAAAAGATTTCTTATTATTTAAGCTAAACTACATTTTTTTTTACTAGTTAAGCTCAACTGCAGTTTGGTTTTAAGACTTTAGTGGGTAGTTTCTGTTTAAGGTTTAAAGATTCTCTCAGGGCAATAGTTTCAAGTGTTTGTCCAGACTCCCTGACTCCAGAAAATCTGAAATTCTGCTGTATATTTCTCCTTTTTTGCTCAGAATTTCCTCTACAGAATCATTAATAAAAATATTTAGAACTGCTCCCCGGGTACTCTGTGCTTCTGGCCCTGTGGCAAAGGAGGCAGTCGTTCATGAAGGCAACAAGCCACACACGTCTATCCCCAACTCTCTTTTCTCTGTTATTCCAAGCAAATAAGAGACCAATTGTTGTGTCTCCAGTACAAATTTTTAAGATGCAGCCACTACACAATAAAGGAAACTTTGACTCTAAATCTCCAAATCAAAAAGCCAAATCCTTTAAGAAATATTTTTTTAATAGATTGAGTTAGGATTCTATCACTTGCAACCAAAAGATCTTGGTTAATAGAGCGAAATGAACGTGTGTTATGGAAATCCAAGACTTGAGAGACTCTAATCTAGAACCAGGGCTCAGGAGTGCTTGGAGGGAGGGTTGTGGGCCCCAGCATCAAGGGCTCCCTCCCAAGACAATCTCCTTTCTCTTCACTTCTCTCCAGACTACCTTTCCCCTGCGACCCTGAGCGTGTGACCGGTGGTGGCATCTCTAGGCAATGTCCTCTTTCTCCTAACACCTTCCCAGGCTTCCCTCTGTGGCCCACTGTGTTGCATCTTGTAAATACCTCCTTTTCTCATGCTTCCTTGGGCCCCTGATTGTTATTGTGATGGTTGCAAATATCACCAAACCTGTAACTTATTACAAAATAATTAATAATACTGTATTTTTTCATCATGTAAAAAGAAAAGTTTTTGTTTGGATTTTGGGAATTTCATTTGGGGTTTTTTGGTGGGTTGTGTTTTGGAGGGTTTTTGTTTTTGTTTTTGTTTTTGTTTTGCACTATAAACTTTATGGCTGCATTGTCTCCAATACCTAAGTGTTGGAGATAATTGAAATGTTCAGCTACAGGAAATTGGAAGAGCCAATTAGGATGATTTCATTCAATGGAATATTATGCATGCACTAAAACCGTAATTATGAAGCCTGACGAAAATGTTTAGGATAAGAAAGAGAGAAAGAAAATGAGGCAGAGTACAAAACTGTATGCAACACAGAGTCCTACAGCGTAAAGCTTCCCAGGATGTCGGCTCACATGGAACGTCAGCAGGCTGAGGTATAGGCCTTGTGGATAATTATCATTTGTTTCCTTTCATGCTGTTACTGGTACATTTGAGGGGGCTCCGGTGGCCTAGCGGGTAGGGAGTTGCACTGGCAACACAGAGGTGCCACTTTTCCAGGATTTCATATCCACCTGTGCCTCCACAGGAGGAAGATGAGCAATCTCCTTCCACGTGGTTCAGTCTCTGCAACCCACTGGAGAGTCAGTTATGAGTTGGTTCTAACTACACAACAATGAGTTGTGGGTTTGTTTGGGTTTGGGGTGGGTTGGGTTTTCCCCATCCATTATAGGGATAGTTGTGAGTTGGTGGTAGAATTCTGACCTTCCATGCAGAAGCAATCAGGTCCAAGTCTTGGTCAATGCCCCTTATTTTCTGTCAGTGGAGGTTTGGGTGTTGCTGTGATGCTGAACAGGAGCATCGGACTAAGACAGACCAGGAAGAAAGGCCTGGCAAGTTGCTTCTGAAAATTAGCTCATGGAAATTCTGTGGATCACGGTGGCCCAAAGTAAAGTCAATCATGGGAAGAGCATGGGGCCAGGTAGTATTTTGTTCTGTTGTGCATGGGATCATTGTGAGCTGGAGGTGGATTCGATGGCGGCAATCGGTAACAGCATGCTCCGTGAGAATAGGGTTTTGTCTTCCTGCTGTATCCTGTGGGCCTTGGGCAGACAGAGCCTGGCACTGAACTCGAAGATGTTCAGTGTCTGTCAGATGATACCGGAGCTCGCTAGAGGGGCTGGGCAAGGCTGTGTGGTCAGCTGCCCACGGCCTGGCACTGAGTCACTGCTCCACCCACACAGGCTGGTGGTTAGAACGCTGGGATGGATCTACCACATGTGCGACATCAGCCTCAACAAAGGAGAAACACAGGGAGGCAGAGTGACAGAAGGAAGGCAAAGGGTACTGGGCGCTGTCCCAAGACCTCTTCCAATTTCCCAAATAGTAGGAAGGCCTGCGACTTCAGGTGTCAGAAGTAGGGAGAGATTTGACAGAGAGCCCACAGCAGATAAAATTGCTCAGTGAACCCACAAACAAGAAAGAACTGAGCACCTTGGAGAATAAGAAAAAAATTAATAACAATATGTTGTTGTTAATTGTTGTTATTGGCTACAGTCAAGTCTGTCCCAGACTCATGGCGACTCCACACACAGAATGAACCCCTACCCAGTTCTACACCATTCTCATAACTGAACGCAGCTCTGACCATTACCCTACCTGGGGTTTTTATTGACTGGGGTTTTGTTTGTTTGATTTTTAATTTTTATTGGCTGGTTTTTGGAAGTAGGTTTCCAGGGCTTTCGTCCTCACTCATCTTACTCTGAAAGCTCTGATAAAACTTATTCAGTGTCATCAAAACTAATACAAAAACCTCTAGTGACAATAGTTGGTAGTTGTGCATGAGGAACATTGGCTGGGAATCAAACCTGGGGCTCCCACGTGGAAAAGAAGACTTCTACCATGAATCACCCTTTCCTCCAAAATTGCATATACAGCTAAAGTTAGAAAAAATTGAGGATTCTACCAAATTTGCCGATTGAAATTGATCAAACGTGAAGTTAAGACGCGTTAATAATGATGTCTGGAAAGCAAAAGTCAGAGACAAAGTAGAAAGACTGGTAGTTGGAAATTAAGGACATGGAGAGAGAAATGGGGCTGGATTTGTGAATGATTGAATTTTGTACATTTAATGATTTATTCATAGCAAACATCTTTTTTTTTGAGAAACACAGTTGGTATCTATACTCATGGACTTCACTGGATGGACCACACAGGAATCAGACTGACTATATCTGTGGAAAGAATTTCTGGAGAACCCCAATATCAGCAGTCAAAACCAGGCCAGGTGCTGACTGAGAAGCAGACCATCAATTATTAATGTGCAACTTCAAATTGAAGTTGAAGCAAATATAAGCAAGTTACAAGGGCAAAAATATGACATTGATTCTATTTCACCTAAATTTAAAAATCCTCTCAAGAGCAGGTTTGAGGCGGTGAACACTAAGAATCAAAGATCAGATGAATTGTAGAATGACATTAAAGACATGATTCATGAAGAGAGCAAAAGATTATTACAAAGACAGAGGAGAAAGAAAAGGCCAAAATGGAAGTCAGAAGAGACTCTGAAAATTGCACTAGAGCACAGAGAAGCCAAAACAAAGGGAAGAGATGCTGAAATAAGAGATGAGCAGATTTCAAAGGGCAGGCAGAAAAGATAAAGCAAATATTGTAACGGAATGGACAAAGAGCTAGAGTTGGAGAATAAAAAAAGGAAGAACTCCTTCAGTATTTCTCAAGCTGAAAGAACTGAAAAACAAATTCAAGTCATGACCTGCAATACTGAGAGACACTCTGGGGCAAGTCTTGCACAACTCTGGAAGCATCAAAAGGTGGAGGGAATGTACAAGTCACTCTACAAAAAAGAAGTGGCTGACACTGAAATATTTCAGGAGGGAGGTGGTTGTTGTTGTTATGTGCCATCAAGTTGCCTGCAACCCCTATGTATAGCAGCTTTGAAGCCTGCCCTGTCCTGGGCTGGTCTCACTGATTCCAACACACCAACTCTCATTGCCCCGGTTAATACTTCAATCCATCTCATCCAGGGCATTATCCCTTCACCCTTCCAAGCATGTATTTCTCCAACGACCAGTTGGTCCCTCCTAGTCCCCAAGCAGTAACTTGGTTTCACCTCTCCCAGACAGACTGACTTGTTTTCTTCTCTAGCACCACAACTCAATGGCACAGATTCTTCTTCTGTCATCTTTAGTCACTTTCCAGCTTTTTAATGCATAGCAAGTAATTGTGAAGACCATGGCCTGGATTAGGTGTATCTTAGTCTCTAGACTGACATCATTGCTTTCAGTACTCTGGAGAGATCCCTGACAGCAGATTTTCCCAATGCAATTAATCTCTTGATTTCCTGACTGCTGGTGCCAAGAGTGTTGATTTTGGAACCAAACAAGCTCTAATTGTGAACAACCTCAATCTCTTCTCCATCCACCCTGATGCTGTCAATTGGCCCAGTGGTGAAAATCTTTGTTTTCTTGATGTTGAGCTTCATTCTACATTGAAGACTATCATCCTTGACTCTCTTCAGCAAGCGCTTCAGGTCCTCCTCATTTTCAGCAAGCAAGGTTGTGTTGTCATCTGCATAATGTAGGTTGTTGATGAGTCTTCCTCCAATCCTGATGCCACATTTCTCCTCATAAAGCCCTGTCTCCCAAATAATCTGTTTTGCCTATAGATTGAAAAGATATGGAGACAGGACGCATCCCTGACACACTCCTTTCCTGATTTTGAACCATGCAGTGTTTCCTTGCTCTATTTTGAGGACAGCTCCCTGATCCAAGTATAGGTTTCTTATAAGTACAATCAAGTGTTCTGGGATTCCCATTTTCCTCAAAGTTAGCGACAATTGTTGTGATCCACATAGTCAAATGTCTTTGCATAGTTAAGGAAACACAGACAAACATTCCTCTGATACTATTTGCTTTCTGCCAAGATCCAATAGCTAATTGTGATGAAAGAAGAAGTTCAACATGCATTGAAGTCATTGGCAAAAAATAAGGTCCCAGGAATCAATGGGATACATATTGACATGTTCCAAATAACATGTGTAGCCTTAGATGTGCTCACCAGTCTACGCCAGGAAATTTGGAAGACAGTTTCCTAACCAACTGACTGAAAAGATTCACATTTGTTCCCATTCCCAAGAAAGGTGATCCCACATTATGTGGAAATTATCAAACAATATCATTAATATCACACACTAACAATATATTACTGAAGATCATCCCAAAACAGTTAGAATAGTACATTGACAAAGAACTGTCAGAAGTTTAAGCTGGGTTTAGAAGAGGCTGTAGCACCAAGAATATTCTTGCTGATGTCAGATGGATCTTGGGGTCAAGCAAAGAATATCAGAAGAATGTCTACTTGTATTTTACTGACTACGCAAAGGTGTTTTACTGACTACGCAAAGGCGTTTGACTGCAGTTCCTAACAAACTCTAGTTAACCTTGAGAAGAATGAGAAAGCAGAAAACTTAATTGTGGTTATATGAAACCTATACCTAGGCCAAGAAGCTGTTGTCTGAACAGAGCAAGGAAACACTGCATGGTTCAAAATCAGGAAAGGTTTGTGTCAAGGTTGTATCCTCTCTTCATACGTATTTAATCTGTATGCTCAGCAAATTATCTGAGAAGCTGTACTTTATGAAGAAGAGTGTGGAATCAGGATTGGAAGAAGGCTAATCAACAACCTGGATTATGCAGATGATACAACCTTACTTGCTGAAGGTGAGGAAGACATGAAGCACTTGCTGCAGATGATCAAGGACTGAAGCCTTCAATATAGATTGTATCTTAACGTCAAGAAAACAAAAATCTTCACCACTGGACCAATAGGCAACATCATGATAGATGGAGAAAAGATAAAAAATGTCAATTATTTCATCTTGCTTGGATCCACAGCCAACACTCTTGATACCAGCAGTCAGGAAATTAGAAGACATATAACACTGGGAAAGCCTGTGGTCAGAGATGCCTCCAAAGTCCTAAAGAGCAACAATGTCAGTCTAAAAACTAATTCCTGATTCAAGCCCCAGTCTTTCCAATTACCTAGTTTCAACTGAGAGCCAGACAATTAATATTGATGACAGTGGAAGAAGGGATGCATTTGAGTTGTAGTAGAGAAGAGTGCTGAGTAGTCCATGGACTGCCAAAAGAGCAAGCAGATATGCGTTGGAGAAGGTGTAACCAGAATGTCCCTTGGAGACAAAATTGATGAAGCATCACCTCACATATTTTAGACATGTTGTTGTTGTTGTTGTGTGTCATTGAGTCACTGGCAACGCATAGCAACCCTATGTACAAGAGTCCTGAACACCATTCTATCCTGTGTCAACCTCACCATCTCAAACACACTCATTCCCACTACTCCACTCACAGAATCGATCCATCTCATCGAGGGTCGTCCTCTCCTGTGCCGTCCCTCCACTCTCCCAAACATGATGTCCCTCTCCAAGGACAAGTCCCTCCTTGTAACATGCCCAAAGTATGTCAGACGAAGCTTCAGAATCCTTGATTCCAAGGAGCATTCCGGCTTCACCTTCTCCAGGACCAACTTGTTTATTCTCCTAGCAGTTCATGGTATATTCAACACTCTTCTCCAGCACCACAGCTCAAAGGCATCAATTCTCTTTCTATCATCTCTAGTCACTGTCCAACTCTCCGATGCATAGCATGTAATTGTGAAGACTATAGTCTGGATCAAGTGCACCTTAGTCTCCAGCCTGACATCGTTGCTCTTCAGTACTCTTGAGAGGTCCCTCACTGCTGACTTTCCCAATGCAATTCATCTACTGATTTCTTGGCTGCTGTTGCCAAGAGTGTTGACTGTGGAACCAAGTAGACTAAAACTGTTAACTATCTCAATCTCTTGGCCATCCATACTGATGCTGCCAATTGGCCCAGTGGTGAAAATCTTTGTTTTCTTGATGTTGAGCTTCAATCCATATTGAAGTCTGCAGTCCTTGACCTTCTGCAACAAGTGCTTCAGGTCCTCCTCAGTTTCAGCAAGCAGGGTTGTGTCATCTGCATAACACAGGTTGTTGATGATTCTTCCACCAATCCTCATGCCACATTCCTCCTCATACAGCCCAGTGTCTCGGATGATCTGTTTTGCATACAGATTGAAAAGGTATGGAGACAAAATACTTTCCTGATGGACCCCTTTCTTGATTCTGAACCATCCAGTGTCTCCCTGCTCTTTTCTGATGACTGCCTCTTGGTCCAAGTATAGGTTTCGCATTAGCATAATCAAATGGTCTGGGATTAGGCGAGGTTATTCCTTAGAAAAGGACATCATGCTTGGAAAAGAGGAAGATCAACAAAGAGAGGAAGGCCTTCAATGAGCTGGATTGATACAGCATCTGTGGCACTGAATTCAAATGCGTTGGAGATGATGAGGATGGCACAGGATAGGACAGAGTTCTGAGTCATAGTCAACTCAATGGCACTTTTTCCCAAATGAAATTCTAATTTAATTTTTATTTCAACAAAAGTTAACAGAAAAGTTTGTTCACTGTTGCAGTTTCCTCCCTCTTTCTCCCTTCCCCTCCCCCAGTCCACTTTGCAAAGGACCTTTTATTCCAAATTGTTGTGATAGATGGAGGAAAGAGTGAGATTGGTAACAATTTCAGCTTGCTTGGTTCCACAATCAATACTCTTGGCACCAGAAGTCAGGAAATCAAAAGACAAATTGCACTAGGAAAATCTGTTGGCAGGAATCTCTCCAGAGTAATAGGAAAGAACAAAGATGTCAGTCTAGAAACTAAAGTGCACCTGATTCGGGCCATGGTCTTCACAATTATGTGCTATGCATCAACGGACTGGACAATGGCTAAGGATGATGGAAGAAGAATCGATGCCTTTGAGTTGTGGTTGTTGTTGTTGTTATGTGCCATCGAGTTGCTTGTGACTCATAGCGACCCTATGTACAACAGCCCTAAATTCTGCTCTGTCCTGTGCCAATCACA
>NW_006399795.1:4638888-4667122 GCF_000299155.1 Elephantulus edwardii
CTGCCAATTGGTCCAGTGGTAGAATCTTTGTCTTCTTGACATTGAGCCTCAATCCATATTGTAGGCTGCAGTCCTTGACACTCTGCAGCAGGCACTTCAGGTCCTCTTCAGTTTCAGCAAGCAGGGTTGTGTCATCTGCATAACGCAGATTGTTGATAAATTGTCCACCAATATTGATCCCACATTTCTCCTCATAGAGCCCAGCCTCCCGGATAATCTGTTCTGCATATAGGTTGAAAAGGATAGGATGCATCCCTGGCGTACGCCCTTCCCAATTTTGAACCATGCAGTGTTCCCTTGTTCTGTTCTGACGACTGCCTCCTGGTCCAAGCATAAGTTTCGCATTAGAACAATCAAGTGTTCTGGGATTCCCATGCCGAAGAAAAATATTGACCAACAGATTTGTCCTGGAGAGAGTGAAGCTGAATTGCTCTTTGGAGACAAGGATTTTGAAGCTCTGTCTCACATACTTTGGACATGTTGCCCCAAGGCACTATTCCTTACAGAGAGACATCAGACTTGGAAAGGTGGAGAGATGGCGCAGGAGAGGAAGACCCTGAATGAGATAGATTGACACAGTGACTGGGACAACAGAAGCAGATGAGTCAGAGACCATGAGATTGGCTCAGTATAGGGCAGGCTTCAGAGCTGTTGTGCAATAAGGTCTCAATGAGGCACAGGTAACTTGCTTTCACATGACAACAACAACATTGTTGTGGTTAGGTGCTGTCAAGTTGAGCACTACTCATAGTGATCATGTAAAAAACAAATCTGAAACCTGCCCTGTCTTGTGTCTAGAATATATGAAAAACTTTATAGCTCAACAACAAAAAGACAAACAATGCAACCAAAATGGGTAAAAGATGCATTTTTTTCAAAGAAGATATGCAAAGGAGCAGTGAGCACATGAAAAGATGTTTGAGATCATCACTCTTTTGCGTCTTATCACTGTCAAGTCAGAATCGATTGATTGTTGACACTTCAGCATGTTTTCCGAAGCTGTAAGTTGCACTCTACAGTGAGTCAATCTTTGCCTCCAAGGAGCATTCTGTCTGCACCTTCTCTGGTACATAACTGGCTTGTTGTTGTTTTTTTTTGTTTATTTGTTTGTTTGCTTTTGGCGGTCCATGAGATATTTAACACTCTCTCCAACACCCTAGCCCAAAGACATCAAGTCTTCTTCTGTCATTCTTATTCATTATCTAGCTCTCATATGCATAACCAATGACTGAAAAGACCATGGCCTGGTGCCTTTAGAATCAGGTACACCTTAGTCCTCAACCTGACATCATTGCTCTTCAATCACCTTAAAAGGTCCCTGTCTATAGATTCTCCCAGTGCAGTATGTCTCCTGATCTCCTGACTGCTATTATGAGTGTATTGATTGGGAAACTATGGGAAACCAAATTTCATACCAAATATTATATGAAAAACCATGTGCTTGTTCAGGAATTGAAGGAATTACAATTTATAAGTTAGGGTTTCTCTTGTGACAGATCACAGAAAATTAGCTGTTCCCTACAGATAAGAGACAGCTAGGGTCCCTCTACAGGGAGTGTCACTATATGTGAAATACTTCCTGAGCTAACGCATTAGGTTGACAATAGAGAAAAATTCAGATTCATTTACAAGGAATTCTTTTTCTTATTTGTTTCCCCTGATTATCGATAAATACACAGAAAGGCATGGCTTGAGGCCCTTCAGTCTAGAACTGCTGGCCCCCTGTTTTTATGCCTTCTGTTCTATCTCATTCTTGGTTATCTGTCTCATTTATTAATAATTATAAAAATATTTTACCCTCGGTCTGCAACAGGGAACTAAGTATGATAAAGCCATTGACACTGTCAATCTTTTCTCCATCTATTATGATGTTGCAGAATGATCCAGTGGTGAGAATTTTTGTTGTGTTGACATTGAGATACAATCAATCCATATGGAATGTAACCCTGATGCATACCTTCCTGATTTTCAGCCATGCAGTGTTCCTTTTCTCTGTTCACATAGCAGCTTCTTAGTCTAGGTATAGGTTTCACACAGCACAATTAAATATTCTGATATTTGCATTCCTCTCAATGTCAGCCATGATTTGTTACACTCTACACAGTAAAATGTCTTTGCATTGTCAATAAAATAGAAATAGACATTATTCTGGTTGAAATTCTCAATTTCTTCATTTTTGCCTTACATAGTTGCTGAGTGTATTTGAATAATAGTTATATTAACAGGGCTTCCTTGTATGCATATGGATAGTATGCTATCGTTCACAGCATTGTACTTCAGGATCAATCTTGAAATGTTCCTTTTTATAATGAAAGCCATGCCATTCCTCTTCAGTTTGTCAATTCTGGCATAGTAGATCATTTAATTGATTAAAAATGACCAGTACCCATTCATAACAAACTATGGCCAACTTTGAGAAGACAAGGAATCCCAGAACACTTAATTATGCTTATATGAAATGTATACCTAGATCAAGAAGCTGTTGTCCAAATGGAACAAGAGAACAACACATGGTTTAAAATCAAGAAGAGTGTATATCAGAGTTGTATTCTTTCTCCATACCTATTCAAACTGATGATGGACAAATAACTCAGGAAGCTGGTCTATATGAAGAGGAATGTGCCATTAGGATTGGAGGAAGACTTATCTATAGCCTGCATATGCAGATGACACAATCTTGCTTGCTGAAAGTGAGAAGATCGTGAAATGACTGCTGCAGAATTCTGATCAAGGACTTCATTTAATATGAAATGCATCTCAACATCAAGAAAACAAAGGTCCTCACCACTGGGCCAATAGAGAACATTATGATATATGGAGAAAGGATTGAAATGGTCAATAATTTCATCTTGTATCAACAATCAACACCCTTGATACCAATAGTCAGGAGATCAGGAGATGTATTGCTTTTGATAAGTCTGCTGTCAGGAGCCTCTCCAAAATATTGAAGAGAAATGATGTCAGTTTGAAGACTAAGATGTGCCTGATTCAGGCCATGGTCTTTTCAATAACTTGCTACATATCTGAAAGCAGGATAATGAATAAGAATGACAGAATTGATGCTTTTTCATTGTGATGTTGAAGAAATGTGCGGAGGATCCTATGCACTCCCAAAAGGATAAACATGTATATCTTTGAAAAAGTGCATCCAGAGTGTTCCTTGGAGGCAAAGTTGATGAAGCTTCATCAGATATACTTTGGACATGTTGCTAGGAGAGGCTATTCCTTGGAAAGGGATATCATACTTGGAAAGGAGGATTAGTGAAAGAGAGGAAGATGCTCAATGAGCTAGACTGGCGCAGTGACTGCAGCAATGGGCTCAAGTGTTAGAGATGATGAGGATGGCCCAGGCTACGATGAGGCTCAGGTCTGCTGTTCATAGAGTTGCCATGAGTTGAACTAGACAGCACCTAACAACAACAATAAACACATGGACTTCACATGATGGGATACACAGGAATTAAATTTACTACATCTTAGGAGAGAGACATTGGAAAAGCTCAATTTCAGCTGGCAAAACTAAGTCAGGGGCTGACTATAGAATGCTGTTGTTGATTGCTTTTGAGTCAAGCACGACTCATAGCAACCCTATGAACAAAAGGCCTGAAGCCCCTCTACAACTATCAACATTTATCAAAGTTCATAGAGTTTCCAGAGGCATGTTGTCTAGGAAGTAGATGCCATTCCTGCTTCCAAATCTGTTATTGTTTTCATGTGCTCCTGAGTCACCTGTGATGTATAATGACCCTATGTACAGCAGCTCTGAACCCTTCCCTGTCCTGAGCCAGTCTCACTAATTCTGACACACAAACTCCCACCGCCCCAGTTACTGTATCAATCCATCTTATCTGTGGTCTTCCTCTCCTGCACTGTCCATCCACCCTTCCAAGCATGATGTCCTTCTCAAAGGACCAATCTCTCCTGGCCACGTGTCCATAATAAGTGAGGCAGAATCCTAACTTCCAAGGAGAGACTTGGTTTCACCCTCTCCAAGACAGACCAATTTCTTTTCTTCTTTTTTTTTTCTTGAACAGTCCATGATATGTTCAAGACTCTTCTCCAGCACCACAACTCAAAGGCATTTATTCATCTGTCATCCTTAGTCATTGTCCAACTTTCTGAAATATAACAAGTACTTGAGAAGAACATGGCCTGGGTTAGGCACACCTTTATATCTAGACTGACATCGTTGCTCTTCAGTACTCTGGAGAGGTCCACAACAGTAGATTTTCCCAATGCAATTCGTCTTTTGATTTCCTGACTGCTGATGTTCAGAGTGTTGATTGTGGATCCGAGCAAGTTGTAATTGCTAACAGCCTCAATCTCTTCTCTATCTATTATGGTGCTGCCAATTGGCCCAGACAACTACAGAATAGACTATAGAATAATCCATCAACCCATCAATAAATGAATGGATAGAGAAGCTGTGGTATAGTCACACAATGGAATACTATGCAGCACTGAAAAACAAGTAACATATAAAATATTATACAAAATGGGTGACCTGGAGAACATTATGCTTAGTGAAATAGCTGAGTCACTAAAGGACAAATAACTGCATAATTCTACTGTTATAAAACAAGACTGATGGGGGAGGGATTGTAAAACAATGAAATAATTTTTCTTTTACTTTCCACAGAGAAGAGTGTACTGGGGGGAGGGGTGGGCAGGGAGAAAAGTGTAACAATGAATGAATGGAAATCTAAAGTCTCTGTAAATTTTCATTAAAATTAATAATAATTTTGAAAAAGGACTGACTTGGGGGTTTGGGGAAATGCATTTAAATAGATGAGGGAAAGAATTATCTAAAAGAAACATATGATTAGGTATTATCTGCATGACAACGGCCCAGTATAAGAGGTACATAGTAAAGTGGCCTAGGGACAGGGGTAGGTGGGTGGGTGGGTGGTGGGTGGTAGGGAGGAAATTGTGCAACAGTGAAAGAATCTTTTTAAAGAGAAAGTGAATTGAGGGAAGTAGGGAGGGAAATGCGTAACAATAAATGAATGGAAATCTAAGTTTTCTGTAAACTTTTATTAAGATATCAATAAAGATATTTTTTAATAAACTAGTATAATAAAAAAAAGAAATGCAATAAAAGAATAGTCCATCAACCACTGACAGTATGTTCAAACTGAAATTGAATAAAAGTAAAACAAGTTCAAGAGAACCCAAATACGAGCTTGAGGGTATCCCAACTGAATTTAAAAAAACTATCCTTTTTTAATGCAACATATATATATTTTTTACAGCATATTCTTTCCATTTAATTCCCCCCCATTCATTCACTGTTGCACACTTCCTCCCTGCCCACCCCTTCCCCTAGTTCATTTTTCTCTTTGAAAAAGAAAAAAAATTATTTCATTGTTATATACCCCCCAAGTCCACAGGCCACTTTAATATGAATTTCTTTTTCTGTAATTTTGTCATGAAAATAATGCCTATAAAAAACCATTTTAAGAATTGATATATGCATTGAACACTAAAGACTGAAGACCAGACGAGTTCTAGAATGACATCAAGGGCATGAAGAAAGCAAAAGGTCATTACAAAGACATAGAAGAAAGAAAAGACCAACATGGATGTCAGAACAGACTCTGAAACTTTCACTGGAAAGAAAAGAAGCCAATACAAGGGGCAAGACTGTTGAGGCAAGAGAGCCTTGAGAAGACAAAGTATTACAATGAAATCTGCAAGGAGATGGAGTTAGAAAATCAAAAGGGAAGACCATACTTGGCATTTCTCAAGCTGAAAGAACTGAAGAACAAATTCAAACACTGAAGGTTTCTATGGGCAAAATCTTGAATGATGCACAAAGCATCAAAAGAAGATGGAAGGCCTTCTAAGAATCAAATCCCTATGCACATCCGAAAACTCCTCCAACAGGGTAAAAAGGGAAGACACAGACTGGGAAAAAGTATTTGGTAATGACATGTCGGATAAGGGACTTTATATCTAGAATTTATAAAATACTTGAGTACCACAATAAGATAAAGGCAAATAATCCAATTGAAAAATGGGCACAGGATATGAACAGACACTTCAGCAAAGAAGACAATCAGGGTGGCCTAGTAGCAAGATGCTGCACTGCAATCACAGAGGTGAGCAGTTCAAATCCACCAGATGATCTGCTGGAGAAGGAGGGACAATCTCCTCCTGTACCAGTCAGATCCGATTTGATGGTACACACACACACACATAATAATAATAATAATAAATTAAAAAAAGACATTCAGATGGCCAACAAGCACATGAAGAAATGTTCAAAATCCCTAGCTCTAAGAGAGATGCAAATCAAAACAATTATGAGATATCATCTCACCCCAGTAAGAATAGCAAAATTTAACAGAAATGCAAGCAACAAATTCTGGCGAGGTTGTGGAGAAACTGGAACCCTTATTCACTGTTGGTGGGAGTGTAAAATGGTACAACCACTGTGGAAGGCGGTGTGGTACTTTCTCAAAAAGTTGCAATCTACCATTTGACCCAGCAATTCCACTACTGGGAATATACCCCAAAGAGACCATAACCGCCATCCAAGCAGATATATGCACACCCATGTTTATCGTGGCTCTGTTCACAATAGCAAAGAGCTGGAAACAACCCAGGTGCCCATCAACAAATGAATGGATAGAGAAGTTGTCATATATTCACATAATGGAATACTATACTGAATTGAAAAACAAGGAACTCATGCAATATTATTCAAAATGGGTGACACTGGAGGACATTATGCTGAGTGAAATATCTCAGTCGCAAAAGGACAAACACTGCATAATTCCATAATGCATAATTTCCTGTAGAAAGGAACTGACATCAGGGTTGGGATAAGAATGAGAAAAACTGGATAAATTGTGTATACTGCATTGAAACAGATGAGGGAGAGAACAGGTTAAAAAAAATATATGATAGGCTATTATGGTTATCACAAGAGTCCAGAATGAAGGTTGCCTAGTTGAGTGTACTCAGGGGGTGGGAGGGATTGTATACCAATGAAGGACTTTTACTTTTCAAAGAGAAGGGCAAACTGGGGGCGGGGGGCAAGTGAGAAAAGTGCAACAATGAATGAATGGAAATCCAAAATCTCCGTAAATGTTCATTAAAACTAATTTTAAAAAAGAAATGAAAAACCAAGAAAAAGTATTCCTAGAAAATTAAAAAAAAAAAAAAAAAAGATGGAAGGAATGCATAGAGTTGTTGAACCAAAAAGCGGTGGTTAACTCAGAACCATTTCAGGAAGTGGCATATGATCAAGAACCAAAATACAGAAGGAAGACATCCAAGTTACACTGAAGATATTGGCAAAAAATAAGACCTTAGGATCTGATGGAATACCAATTAAGGTGTTTCAGGAAACATCCCTAGACATGCTACCTGTTTCTGTCAACAAACATGGAAGATAAATATGGAAATCTGGCCAATTGACTAGAAAAGCTCCATATTCATTCTCATTCCCTAAAAAGGCAATCCAACAAAATGTGGAAATTATCAAACAACATTATCAGTATCACATACAACTGAAATTTTGCTGAGGATTATTTAAAAATGGCTGAAATAGTACACTGACGAGGAATAGTAAAAAATTCAAGCTGATGTCAAATGGATCCTGGTTGAACACAGAATAACAGAAAGATGTTTCCTTATGCTTTTTTGACCATGCAAAGGCATTTGACTTTATGGATAATAAAAATCATAGCTAACATTGAGAACAGGAATTCCAGAACATTTCATTGTGCTCATGTGAAACCTCTACATAAACCAGGAAGCAGTTGTCTGAATAAAACAAGTGCATGACTTAAAATCAGGAAAAGAGTTATATCTTTTCTCCGTAACTATATTTAATGTGTATATGGGACAAATCATTTGAGAAGCTGGACTCTATGAAGAAAAATGAGAGGATGAGAGGAAGACTCTTTAACAACCTGTTATACAGATGACACCATCCGGCTTGTTGAAAGTAAAAAGACTTGAAATGCTAGCTGCAGAAGATTACATCTCCACATCAAGAAGACAAATATCCTCACCGATGGGCCAACAGACATTGTCATGATAGATGGAGAAAAGACTGAAGTTGTCAGTGATTTCATTTTACTTGGATCCACAATCAATACCTATGGTAGCAGCAGTCAGGAAATCAGGTGTATTGTACTGGAGAAATCTACTATCAAGGACTTCTCCAAAGTTCTAAAAGTCAAGGATGTCAGTTCAAACTAAATTGTACCTGATCCAAGTCATGGTCTTTTCAATTGCTTCTTATGCATCTAAAAGTTGAACAAAAAAATAAAATAAATAAAATAAAATAAATTAATTAATTTTCTAAAAGTCCCGAAAAGAGTCTATGCCTCTTTATTGTAGTGTTGGCAAAGATTATTGAATCTCCCATGGACTGCTGAAAGAAATGAATCTGTCTTGAAGGATGTGGAACCAGAGTGCTCCTCAGAGGCAAGGATAGTGAAACTTCATCTCTCATACTTTGGGCATATTCTCAGGAGAAACCAATCCTTGGGAGAGTCAGAGAAAGAGGAAAACTCTCAACTGACTCAGTGACTACCTCAACGGGCTTGAGAATGAGAGAGATCAGGATGATGTAAGACGGGGGGAAGATCCTGTAGACACCTCCCCTTCTTACTCTGGGGCCCTGGGCACGTTTCACACAGGGTTCTATTACCTCTGTCTGTGGGCTCTTCCTAGTCTCACCTCTTCCGGATCTGCTGTTATTCCTCATGCCATTGACACATCTGTTGAGGTGCTATTCTGTGGACAATCAACAGTTCTCTAAGGAATTCTGGTGGTGTTCTGGACTATGTGTTGGTCTGTCAGCTGAAATGTCAGGAGTCTGAACCCAGCAATTTCTCTGAGAGAGGAAGATGAGGCAGTGTGCTCCCAAAGATTACAGCCTTGGAGAACTTATGGAGGAGTATCATGAAATGGAATTGACTCAGTGGCTGTGGGCTTAGGTACTAGCTCCTTGCACCAGTATTCAGGGGGTCCAGAAATCTGACCCTGAATCTTCCTGGAAAGAAGTGAAGGCAGGCAGAGGCCAGGAGAGAAAAAAACAATGGTGCTGCTTTCAAAGATACTCCTTCCCAGGTTCACTCTCTCCTCCCCTATATATGGGGGCTTTCCCCACCTAGGGGGTGCCGGGCAGGCTGGGGGACGATGACACAGACTCTGTGGAATCCAGTCAATGAGCCTACAGTATCTCTCCCATTGCACACCCTGGCAAACAGCATCCTGCTGGTTTGCCCTGACATACCCATATCCGCAATGAGTATGCAACCTGAGGCCTCCTCCCAGGACCCTTCCCCTGAGAACACATTCCACAGCATCACGGGCTCCATGAGCCACTTCACTCCAACTCGCAAAGAAAGCTTCAGAGCAGAGATTTTGGTAAAACTGCTTTATTGTTTAAAAAATAAAATTTCCATGTGACATACAAAAGGCATTTCATTTTAAAAACTGTGTTCTGTATGTGTCTCATGAAGAGGCATCTGAACGTTTGCAGTGTTTCCATAAAAACCAGAGAGGCAGCATCTCTGAAGAAAAGTACAGCCAGAGGGGGACACCCACGCCCACGTCCACCCAGCTCCCCGGGAGCAGATGGTCCCCTCTCCTGGTCAGTCAGGAGCCCAGCGCCCTGAGCTGCTCAGCAGGGGCAGAGGAGGCACCCACACGCACTGCGGTTGTATACCTGCTCCTTATCCCACTCCCCACGCCAGGCCTCTGAGCATGGCACCCCCGGGCCGTGTCCAGCTGTAAACATGACTCTTCACCCTGGCAAAGGCGGGACCAGCTCTGTGAGAGGAGTGGCTCTGTCCTTGGCATCTGCTCTATCCCTGGCTTATCCAAATGAGCAAAACTGGGGAGAGGAAGAGACCAGAGAGGTTACAACCAGGAGAATTGAACTGAACGAGGCTCTGGATGCTCAACAAATCCTCTTAAGGCTTTAGGAATCCCTGGTGGTACAGTGGTTTAATTGTTTGACTGCTATCTAGAACGGATGGTAGTTTGAACTCACCAGGCTCTCAGTGGAAGAAAGATGTGGCACTTTGCTCCCATAAAGGGTACCACCTTAGACACCCCACAGGGCAGTTCTACTCTACCTCACGGAGTACTACAAATCTGAATCAACTCAATAGCAGTGGGTTTTATGGACGGTGAAACAGTTAACACAGTTGGCTGGTAACCGAAACCTTGGAGGTTCAAATCCAGCCCCTGGCACCATGGAAGAAAGGCAGGGTGATCTAGAAAAAGCAGCTATTAAAGACTCCACAGAGCAGCGCTTGTCTCGGAGACACACACAGGCTTCAAGATTCAGAATCAACTCCACAGCAGCTGGTGGTAAAGCTTTAGGAAGAACCTTCTAGACTCCCGTGGGGTTGCAGCTGAGGACTCAAACTGATACATTTAGGTAATGCCTGGTTTACACTTCTGCTTTCAAAGCTAACTCTTATCCACTTTAAAAACTCCACAGGGCTTTCAGCAACTGAAATGGGCTCATGCCTCCCCACACCCACAGGGGCAGAAAAAACGCAGGGACTATCCCTTCAAAAACCTGGGAGCAAAGTTGGGGTTTTAAGCAAAGATCATCCCAGGGAATTTAAAAAAAAAAAAAAAGCAGCAGCAGAGGCATAATTAGTCAACTGCTCTCAATCCCCTTCCTTCTCCCACATGCACACACCCAAGGACCTGCTTTGCAAACAGATGTCCTCCAGAAAGCTGGCTGGAGAGGAAGTTTCATCAAAGGGATCATTTTCCCCTCACGGTCTGCTATAATTTCAGAAATGCACCCTCAAATCTCCTGCTGTTTCTGCCTCGTGCTGACGACAGCATCAGTAGTTTGCACCTTGCTTGGCAGTGAGGGGAGGAATTCTGATTTCCTCGCCCTGCTGGGCTGCCTGGAGGGGAGCGGAGGGGAGTGTGATTCTGGGGAAGGCCGAGTCTGTGCCTCGAGCACATCTGCGCTCCCTGGGTTTCCAGGGGCTCAGGCTCCCACTCGCCCTTTTCCTCCAGGACAAGCTTTGCAGGGAAGACTCCTGTGCACAGGGAGGCAGGGGTCTCCTCCAGAGTATGAAGGGCAGGGAGTGGGGCTGGTAAGTTCTGTGATGGCTACACATATTACAGCAAAAGAACAGGGCTCACTCTAGCGTCCCCTCAGCCCTCCACAGTGGCATGGGTCTACAGGACTGCTCCGGGGACCAGTGGGCATAAGAGCAGGCAGGACTGCAAAGGGTTAAGCCTGCACTCCAACGGGGCAGTGACTGCAGCCCAGAGCCCAGCAGCACCAACTTTCATCTGCATAAACAGGACCTGCCTTCCAGCTATGCTCCTCACAGCTCATTAGACAGCAGTTCTCTAACGTCAGCTTTAAGCTCATCAGTGAGGGTCTCACCGCCCACCTCGCAGTACTGTTAAAAGCAATAAAACAAGCTGGCCCCTGTGTGGAGAGCTACAATTCAGGCAAACTCCAGTCATCCCCTATCCTCCCGCTCTAATGGGGTGAACCCCGGCTGCGATACCAGCAGCACTGAGAGCCTGGCCTCCAGCTCCTGATCCCTGGACCAACCCTGAGGAAGTCTCCTTTAAGACTGGGAGGAGGAAGGGTGAGATTCTTGCTAGAGAGAAAGGCAGAGGTTCCTGCCCCAGCCCCTCAAGTGGTCTGTGCATCAGAGAAAAACACTGGTTGTTGATGGGTGCCACTAGTTGACATCTGACACTCAGTGACCTCCTGTAGCCAAGTAGAACTACCCCTCAGGGTTTTCTAGTCTGCAGGCTTTATGGAAGGTGCCCCGGTGGTGCGGAGGTGGAAGCACTTGGCTTCTGACCCAGAGATCAGTAGTCTGAACCTATTGGCCACTGGGCTAGAAAATACACTGCAATCTGTCTCCCCAAAGACTGCAAGCTGGGGACTCTGAGGAAGGGAGCAGTTCTACCCCGTTCTATGGAATCGCTACATCAGAATCAACAGCGCAACAATCTATACTGACACAAATTGCCAAATCTTTCCCTCGCAGAGTCCCCTGGGTGGGTACGAACAGTCAACCTTTCTTCTTTAGCAGCCAAGCACATAATTTGAAAGCAATGTATTTCAAACATCCCATCTCAATTTCATCGACTGCCATAAAAAATGTTTGTGTTTTTTTTTTAATGGAAAGCAGGGGGTAGGTAGTTCCAGTTCCAAGTTAAGAATCCTTTTAAGAAAATTTGATATGCAGATTTATGCACAAATGTGACTGACTCATCCCAATAACTGATATGAGCCCAACAAGGAGCTTCCCCCACCTCCCCACCCCCGATTGCCCATCCAACAGGAAGCAGGGAGATGTTGACCCTTTTCCCAGCTTGGACTTCCCCCACCGTGATTTTCAGAAAACACTTGATTCTTTCTGGACAGGAAGCCTGGTGGCAACTCTTGTCCTCACCCCTCCCCAACCCCACACTCACGCAGATAAAGGGCACTTTGGAGGCAGCCACACTCCTGAGTAAGAACAGGACATCCTAACTCTGGCCTGCCTGTGACTCACCGTTATTCAGAAACAGTGACATCAAGAGCCAGCTCACCCTTGCCCCGCAGTGAGGTTGGCCACGTGAAGGTGCCTCCCTCTCTGGTGTTTCAAGCCGAAGAGGAAGTTCTTAAAGAACAGATGGGGGCGTGCTGTGGACAAGGGAGGAAAACACAGAAATGCAAACAAATAAAAGACGATGAAACTGGCAGGCAGGCGAGGGATGGTGCGCGAGCACCCCCATGTGGTGAGAGGTGGACTCTGGCAACAGATCACCTGTGTCCACCCACCAGATGCAAAAACTCTAGTGCCACAGGCCAAGAGGGAGGGGAGCTCTTGACCTTGAGTGCTCTGGTTCCACTCTGCCAAGATGAGCTGTCTTGGTACAAAGAGAGATGTTCTGTTTGGACTGGGTCACTGGAGACCAGAGTAAGCAGAATTTTAACAAGAATACCTTTCATATTCAAGTCCCTGGCTCAACCCTTTCACATGCAAACATCACAAACAAAAGCAAGGGTTGTTTCCAATGCCAATCCACAGCCAAGTAGAAAGTGTAAACAATCAAAGGTCCAGAAAGAGATTTGGGGATGCTCCTGTTAGCCACCAAAAGCCCATCTCCCCTTGAAAATTCCAGGTGACACAGACACCGAAAGTCTCTTATTCCTGTACAGTAACACCTCGGGGCCCATAACTACAAAGGAAGTTGAAATATAAAGTAAACAGGTCCCAAAATGTTTCCTTTTGTTAAGATTTCTGAGACCCTCTTGTGGGTTTCAGGAAAGTACGCATTGCTGGTTGACTGGCTGGTAGCTTCTTAAGAGCATAGCACACAATCTGCTCTGACAAAAAGGCAGTTGGTACTGATTTTTCCCAAAGGCAAGAGTGGTGGTAGAAGGGGCCAGCAGGCTCAGATGTCACCGCTGAGAGGTAGTTGTGAATAGGGCTGACTGCGCTGTCCTCCCTGGCATGGTGAAGCAGCCAGAGGCCGGGCCGGCCCACAAGGGAGTCTGGCTCCCCATCTGTCCCATCACAGCTGCCTGCATGGCCCAGCATCACCTGACAGCACCCTCAGGGAATGGCTGGTTTCCCAGGATCCATCCTGGTGAAACAGGAGAGGCTGTACTAGGAAAACAGCCACCTGGAGGCCCTCAGGGAGGGACATGGCCTCTCAAGCAGGGGTCCCTGGAATGGCCTGACCATCTGTACCCAGTGTGTCTTCAGAGTCTGCCCAGGAGAAGGTGTGAGGGCGGAGGACAGGGGCTCCTCCCAGAGAAAGCCTGATCCCCAAGTAGGGTTCACTGACCCAGAAAGCATGCTCCAAACAGCAGCCTGCAGATTTCTGAATCTTCTATATCCTTGTCTCTTCTATCATTTTGTTCAGCTGTTTTCCTGAAGTGACCATTAGTCCTACTGCTGATGTGAAGCCTGTCCTGTTTCTGAAAGAGAGCAAAGTGACAAGAGGCCAGACAGAGGTCCCCACAGTCAGGATGGAGAAGAGGGTAGTGAAGAGAGACAGAGCAGGGCGAGCCAGCCACCAAAAGTGGAGGGCAGGAGAAAAGGGCCAAGGGGGCAAGACCAGGAAAGGCTCTGCCCTATGTGGATGCAGCGCTCCCTTCTCTCACTCTTTTCTCTTCTGTTCCACAGAAGCTAGTCCCAGGGCCACCTCCTCCAGGAAGTATTCCCTGACTACCCTCTGTCCTTGTGACCCTTTGAATCTGGAGCTTCTACACCTTGTTTTGTGCTGGTGGGTGTTAATATGGAACTGGCAGTGGAGGGTCTTTTCTCAAAGTGGGTATTTGCTTTCCAGAGCTAGATGTGACGCTTCTCGTGAGCAGGGATTCCGTTCTGTCCTTGTTTCTGTGTCTAGCTGCCATAACTAGACAGGGGTTGATGGCTAAAGGGAGAGAGATAGGGCCTGGTCCTTCTTTCTTGGGGGTCTAGCCCTAGGGCACCAGATTCCAGGGAGCTTGGTTGTGTGGGGGGCAGATGGTGAGGGGGCAGAGGAGAGTGGGTCTAGATGCAGCAGAGGGTATGAGGACCATCACCCCAGAAACGCCTCGTAGTCCATGTACCATATCAGATGGCCCGAAGTTGGCAGGACCCCTGAAATGGGCCACTTCTTGGGCTCATGGCCCACGCGGCTGACCAGCATGGCGATCTCACGCTTCATCCTGCCTATGACCAGGACGGCCACCTTCTTGGCCCGGTTGATGAGAGGCAGGCTGAAGCTCATGCGCTGGTGTGGTTGCACAGGGCTTGTGGTCAGCACGACCAGCTGCTCCCCATCTAGGCCAGTGGGAGAGTGGGGGAAGAGTGAGGCCGTGTGCCCGTCGGCACCCATGCCCAGCAGCACCAGGTCGAAGCTGCTGTTAGCTACCTGGGCAGCAATCTCACCAGCGTAGAGCTGCGTGCCCTGGTCTTCCTCAGCACAGAGCCGCTGGTGCAGGTGCACCGGGATGGGGTGGATGTTGAAGTAGGGGATATGGATGTGCTGGAGCAGGTGGGCCTGCAGACCCTGAAAGTTGGACTCCGGGTCTGTGGGTGGGACGCAGCGCTCGTCCACCAGCCACAGGTGTGTGTGGGCCCAGGGGAAGGCGAAGTGCCGCAGGGCCAGCTGCTGGAACAGGGCCACCGGGCTTGAGCCACCCGAGAGCGCCAGGTGGAACGTGCCATGGCGCTGCACCGCTCGGGTGGCCATGGTCTCAATGTCACTGGCCAGTTTAGCGATCAGCTCCTCAGCCCAGGCCAAGATCAGTGGGCTCTCACGGTACGTGGCCTTGAGGACCCGGAAGTCACTGGGCATTGGGGCAGCACCAGGCCCGGGCACCAGCTGCTCTGGCTGCGTCTGGGAGAAGGACAACTGGCTGCCACTGAACTCAAAGTCCAGGAGGTGCCCACTCTCGTCTCCTCCCGGGTAGTGACGTGGGGCTTCCTGGGCCAGGCTCTTCAGCAGGGGCGTCCAGAAGTGCCAGGAGGCCAGCAGATTCTCCGTGGTGATGAAAGAGTCCTTGCGGCCGTGGAAGATGTGGGAGATGAGGATGGAGTAGGCGTCCCGCTCCCTCACGGGGCTGTAGGCGTAAAAATCAGACAGAGGGCTGCCGAAGAGGCGGAGCCCAGGCCGGGCTTCTACCTCCTTCCAGCTCTCGGAGGGCAGCGTGGGCCTGGGCAGGTTCTTGCTGACCAGCACGGCGGGGCTGCCCAGGTCACCGTGGCCAATGTAGAAGATGACCTGTTGTGGCAGGCATGGGCTCTGAGCCTCGGCCCAGTGCCTCTCACTCTGCACACAGAATGCCTGGCTCCGGAACAGGATCCGCGCGTAGCTCACTCTCTCGTCCAAGGCTTTGCCAGACATCAGGATGAAGGGGACACCCTCCCAGCGAAGGTTGTCAATGTGAACGAGGACACCTGAGGAGAAAGGGGACAGTGGGGGTGACACTCCAGCACAGAGAACAAACATGTTGCCCTTCTCTTTGTTGGGGCACCCCACTGCCTCCTGAGAATCCCTGCCCCATACTTAAGAGCCCTTGGAGTGCAAATGGTTAATGTACTTGGCTACTAACTGCAAGCTGGAGGTTCAAGTCCACGTAGAGGTACCTTGGAAGAAAAGCCTGGCAATCAGTGTCTGAAAAGTCAGCCACGAAAATCCACACTGTGAGCAGCTCTGCACTGACACAGGAGTCAGCCCGGGTCAGAACTGACCTGGCATCATCTAGTACCTGTGGTACTCATTTCCTTGTTCCCTTACCTTTCACCCCCCTTCTAGGCTCTTTCTCACCAATGATAGAACATTGATCCCTGGACCGTCTCATTGTGGGTCCACTGCCTCCCTCGAGGCTCCTCAAAGAGCCACAGTCCACAGAGCGTGCAGTGCTGGGTGGAACATCACTGATGTCAAGGCTCTAAAAGGAAAAAGTCTCAGCACAGAGAGGGGTGGTCCTGACTCCTGAGAGGAAATGCAATGAAAGGAGCCCCCCGCCATTTGTGGAGCACTCGGGATGTGTGTGAGAGTGCACAAAGCCAAATGTGATGCAGGGGCCAGGAGCAGAGTAAGGAGGACAGCAGCTCTGGGGAGACAGTCAGGCTCTACATACACCCAACCTGGGTTCCCACAACCTCTCTGCACATTCATGGCACAATTTCGTAACTTCACTGAACTCCATCTATACAATGGGATAATTCATAATTGCACCTGCACAACTGGGGTGTGTGTACACACGAGCATGCAAGCCAGAGCCTGGTGCACGGTGGGTGCTCTGCATACTGCTGTTCTGCTTACTATGGGGGTGATACCTGCACCCTCAGAAGACAGCCACCGCCTCCTGCCCTCTCCTGGATGCTTCTAGTGGCATCTGCCTGGCAGCCTGGGCCTGCCCCCCAGAGGGTCCTTGCTGCAGCTGGGCAGGCCTGCTGCTCATTGAGGGCCTTGGTACACACTCCACATTCTGTACCAGCACAACCAGCCCCTGAGCCTTTGTGGCCCTGGACTAACCGAGGCTGATGTGGAGAGGCCAGCAGAGGGCCTGGTGCTTTAAGCTGTCAGAGACCAGAGATCTGAGACCTTCATGGGACATATCACACGCTCCACTATGTCCCTCGTGGAAATCCCCACCTTAGCTCCCTTCCAACCCAAGCAAAGGGCTCCTGGGTGTGGGAGCTGCTCTGGTGGGTGGGCAGCCCCGGAGCCCACCTGCGAAGGTTGGTGTCAGGCTCTGGAAGCTGTCTGGCTTCTGCAGCTCCCTGCGCACCTGCTCGCTGTAGGTCTGGTACTGGCCCACCACGGCGCTGCCCCTCCGCAGGCCCCGCAGCGCCCGGAAGGCCTGCAGCTTGTGGCGCAGCACGGCCCCTGTGTTGCTGACATTGGAGGGCAGCTCCATGGCCACAAGGGTAAGGATCTCCGTCAGGTGGTTCTGCAGGACGTCTCGGATGACACCATACTCCTCGTAGAAGCTGGTGCGGCCTGGGCGGGAGGGGAGGGGACAGGGAGATCATCAGGGAGTCTCTAGTCAAGTTTCCTGGATGTAACATTTACCCCACCCATCTAATGAAACTTCCCCAACACCGTCCAGAGAGCCTTTAAGAACAAATGGTGCAGGCCTCCACCAGGTGATAGAAGGGTCCCTGAGCCCCCGCCATTCCCTGACGGACACTCTAAGAGGAATGTCACATGTTGGTGTCCAGGGACCTGCCTGTGGTCCGCCAGAGTGTCCCAGGGTTCTGGCAGTGGCCACTATCATTGGCCACAGTATGATGGGTATGGCATGTTCACCAGAATCATCCCGCTGCCACCTGCTGCATGACCTCAGACAAGCTATTTGGCTTCTAAGTCTGTTTCTGCATCCAGGCATCTAACAGGGCCAAAAGATGCCACCCCATTACCAGGGGCCACATTTGCCGGGCTGTCAGCAGGTGCCGAGGGGGCAGGTAAAGTTCCTGTTTCAGCTACCAATGAGAAGAGGAAGGGGGAAAATAGCCAAATAACTTAGATTGTGACAAGGGTACATGCGGATAGCAACATTGTGATAGATGGAAAAGAGATTCAGGCTGCCAACAATTTCATTTTATTTGGATCCAAAGTCAACACTCATGGCACCAGCAGTCAAGGAAGCAAAAGGCATGTTGCATTAGGGGAATCTACCATCAAGGACCTCTCTGAAGTGTGAAAGAGAAATGCCATCAGGATAAAGACTTGATCCAAGTCACGGTATTTTCAATGACTTCCTATGTATCTATGTAGAAGTTGGACAGTGAATAAAGACAACAGAAGAATGAATGCCTTGACTGTGGTGTTGGAGAACACTACTGAATATCCCGTGGACTGCCAAAAGAACAAAGTCTGTCGTGGAGCAACGCAAGGTGATTCTTAGAGATAAGGATGCTGAAACTCATCTCATATCCTTTGGGAATATTGTCAGGAAGGACCAGTCCTTGGAAAAAGACATCACACTGGGAAAAGTGGAGGGTCCGAGAAAGAGAGGAAGACCTTCAGTAAGACTGATTGACACAATGACTGTACAATGGGCTCAGGTGTATCAGAGGTACTGAGGACGGTGCCAGGTGGGGCAAGGTGCAGACCTACTGTTCAGTTATGAATCGTAGTTGGCTCACGTTGGCACCTAACAAGAACAACATCAGCAGTGAGAACACAGGCTGTGGTGGCCTAGTCTGTATGGAGTTTTGCTGCTAACCAAAGCCCACTAAAGTCTGAATTTACCAGAGGTTACACAAGAGAAAAACGGGCCATCCGCTCCCATGTAATTTACAGCCTCAGAACCTTGGTGGAAGGTCAGCTACGTATTGATCTGACTCAATGGCAATGAGTGTTGAGAATAATGAATAAGGTTCCTCTGGGACTGTTGTTGTTGTTGTTGGGTGCCATCCCGTCAGTTCTGACTCACAGCAACCGTGTGGATGACACAACGGACACTGCCCAATCTTGTGCCATCCTCACAACCAGTGCCATGTTTGAACCCACTGCTGTGCCTGCTGATCACTCCATCTCACTGAAAGGAGACCGAAGGGGGCGGAGCTAGCCATGCACAAAACCAGGAGACTCTTTCGGACGTGCCGAAGTCTGATGTGGGAAAGGACTTGGCACGTGAGGGCTACGGTGAGCAGGAATGAGAAAACATGGTGAAGCTGGAGGAGGTGCAGGGTGAGTCAGGCAAGGTCAGGTGAGAGAGAGCTGTATGCCTTGTTCAGGGCGACCCACCGAGGTTTTTGGCAGCAGGGGGAAAATAGGAGCTGGTGTGTGTTCAGGAACGCCCCCTGCCTGCTGAAGCAAGAAAACTAAGGAGCTGTCCCTGCAGTAGCTGGGAGCAGAAGGAACTTCAGGATGTTGGGAGCAGAAGTTAGTTAAGGAGATAGAAGGGAAGATGCAAGGTGGGTTCTGGAGAAGGAACTGACTGGACATGCCCATCAAGCGGGGAGCCTTGTACAAAAAGGAGGAGCCAGAGAGAAGATAGAAGGCTTCCCTTAGCAACAGGATGGATGGAGGCATCCGGTACAGAGGAGGGAAGACTCAGCAGAAGATGCAGGCAGGTAGGAAGGGCTACTGTGAGGGACAGGAACCACAGAAGACAGTCAAAGGCCAGCACACAGAATAATGACCCCACCGACACTCGCTGCAGGTGGGTGAGAATGAACGACTGTCAGTTCTACTCACACCCACGACTCTCCTACCCTTCGGAGGCTACAGCTGCTCTGCACGTGAGGAGAGAGGGGAAGGGGGACCTGAGGACCACGCTGCTCACCACACACTGCAGCAGACTTCTGAGGGAGGGAGCATGCGCTCCAGTGACCAGTGACCTGCATTCACAAACCTCAGAGTCTCACAGCTCGGGACTCAAGTGCACAGCACCTTGTAGGGCAGTTTCTATTCCACTGACTGGCAAATTCCCAGGCCGATTCAGAGACCTGGTGATGCAATGGGTAAGCATTCAGCTGCTAGCACAAAGGTTGGCAGCTGGAAGCTACCCTGTGGTTTATTGAGAGAAGACTCAGCAAAGTGCTCCCATGAGATTACAGTGTAAGAAACCCCATGGAGTCCTAGTCCATCCTACAGGCTTTCTATGAGCTCGTATTGACTTGCCAGCAAACCAGCAACACAGAGAAGGCCTGCTGTTGTAACATGAGCAATCATTTACTGAACACTCTGCCTGTTAGCTGTCGTTAGCTGCCATCAAGTCAACTATGACTCACCGTGACTTGGTGAACAACAGACCTGAACTTTGCCCTGTCCAGCGCCAACCCCACACTCTCCGCCACACTCGAGTCCACTGCTGCAGTCACTGCGCCAATCCATCTCACTGATCGTCCTCTCTTTCTCTGACCCTCCAGCGCTCCTATATGACCCATAACCCAGGATTAGGCTTTCACAGCCAACTCCCATTCATTCTCAATTTTTTAAAATTTTATTACTCTCTCTCTCTCTCTCTCTCTCTCTCTCTGTGTGTGTGTGTGTGTGTGTGCTATCAAATTGGATCTGACTGGTACAGGAGGATATTGGCCCTCCTCCAGCAGAGCCTCTGGTGGATTTAAACTGTGCACCTCTGGGATTACAATACAGCTTCTTGCCACTAGGCCACCAGAGCTCCCGCTAACTCCCACTCACTCTTAGGGTGTACCATCTAAGAGATCTCGCAGACACTTGGCTGAGCGCTTTGGGCTTCTCTCCCTACCCCCGGCCCAGCTGGCTGCAACTTTGGTGCCTCTCCTTCACCACCCTCTCAGCCCCAAGAGAGTTGGCACTGCCTCTCCTGCCTCCTGAGCACCTAGCACAGAGCTACATTCACACAGGGGATCCCTGCCCACCTGTGAAAAGGAACAGCCAGTGTAGATGGATCCCCAAGAATAACATCACAGAGCTTTAGTGGCACAGTGTGTAGTGTCGAAAAAAGTCAGCCGTCCAAACCACTAGCCTCTCTATGGGAGGAAGGTGGGAAGTTTCCTCCAATAAAGACAAAAAACAATAATGATAATAACAATAATGACATGAGAAAGACACATAGCTACTTTGATAAAATAAAAAGAAATTTTAAAATGAGGCTACAGAGTGACAAAAATGAACAGAACTTCAGGAAACAAAAACAAAGAGCTGGAAATTTGAAATTCAATACTGTTGTTGGATGTTGTCATGTAACGACTCGATGTGACAGAGTAGAAGTGTCCCACAGGGATTTCCAGGTGGTAATCATCATGACAGCAGATTTTTAGTTTCTTCTCCCATGACAGCAATGGATGCGTTTGGATTGCCAACCTTTCTGTTAACAGCCAAGCCCTTAACCGCCATGCTGCCAGGGCAGCTGGAACGAGCCCATTAATAGAAGACAGATCTGAAGAAATTGTCTAGAATGCCAGATAAAAAGGCAAAAAGCCACACTTACTTAGATGCAGTATGACTTCTACTCAAAATGGAACAATATGTTATTTAGGGAACCAAACATGTGGAAACAATAAAGAGAAGAAAGGCAATATTCTTCCCCAAACTTGGAATAGTTGAGAAAATGGGAAGAAGGCGGAGGACCACAGGAAATGACAAGAGTTCTGCGTTGCTGGGTTTTTTGTTGTGCTGGTTTTCTTTTTTTAATTTTAAAAATAGTCCCTTGAAGTCTTCTTAAAGACAAATAATAAGTTTAGGTTAATTAGTACAAAATGTCTGCTCTGAGCATCGTGCGTTTATTAGAACGGTCTAGAAAAGGGAGCTCTAGTGGCACCGTCTGTAGCAAGTCAGGCTGCAAACTGAAAAGCAGGACCTCTCCGGTGGTTCGAATCCCCCAGCTGCTCTGTCAGAGAAAGATGGGCAGTCTCCTCCTGTGGAACTTACAGCCTCCGAAAACCTGCTGGAGGGTTAGCTGTGAGTTGCTTCTGACTTGATGGAAATGAGTTTTGAGTTGTTTGTGAGTTTGTTGTTTTAGTTTTAATACAGAATCAAAGTGACAAAAGCAACTCAAAAGATTAGATAGAAGCCTTAAGAGGCAATGGGTTACGACAACAAACTGGAACAAGGGGTGCTTTGCAGGGAGGCCTGGGGAGGGAGGGGGAAGGGAGAAGAAGAAAATGTGCAACAATGGGAAAAAGAAAATAGTTTTTATGTTAAAAAATAAGAGGCAATGGGTTTCTGTTAATGGAGTTGGAACAATTCAGAAAAGGCTGAATAACTTGAAGAAAATAGTAAATTGTCGGTGAATAGGACATGCAGAAACAGCTGAGTAGGTGTGTCTTTTGATTTATGTTTGAGAAAACATCAACAAGATGAAGAAAGTGGAAAAAACCCCAAAACAACCCAAACATCCATGGTTGGTAGCTAAAGAGTTATTCATTATGTCATAGTTCTATATCACGCGGGACGACTCAGTGCTGTTGAGTTTTAACTGGCTCATAGCAGACCCTCTAGTGGGTTTCGGAGGCTGTTAAATCACAAAAGGGGAGATTGCCCATCTTTCCACCACTGGTGGACGCAAACCGCCAGAGAGGAGCTGCCTTTGAGTTCGTAACTCCCTACGAACTACACCACCAGAACTCCTCGAAAGACATATGCATATTATGTAATTGTAGACACCTGCATATAATTATAAAGGTCACCACAAAGACAGGAGAACAAGGAAAACCCCAAAATGGATGTCAGAAGAAATCGGAAAATTGCCTAGAGCATTGAGAAGCAAAAAAATAAGAGAGAGAGAGAATGCTGGACATGAGATTTCCAAGGGCAGCTTGAGAAGACAAAGCAAAGTAGTAGAATGGAACGTGTGAAGAGAGCTGGAATTGCAGAATAAAAAGGGAAGAACTCATTTTGCATTGTTCAAGCTAATAGAACTGAAAAACAAACTTAAGCCTCAAGTTGCAATATTGAAATATGCTATGGGCAATGCATTGAATGACCCAGAAAGCATCCAAAGATGATGGAGTAGATAGACAGAATCACTGTACCAAAAAGAACTCACTGACAGAAAAATTTCAGGAAGTACCGTATGAGCAGGAGCCAATGGTAATAAAGGAAGATGTGGAAGCTGCATTGAAGGCACTGGCAAAAAAATAAGACCTCAGAAATCGACGGGATACCAATTGACTTGTTTCAGCTAGCAGTTGCAGCCCTGGATATGCTCACCAATCTATGCCAGGAAATTTGGAGGACAGCTATCTGGCCAGTGGATTAGAAGAAGTCCATATGTGTGTCCATTCCCAAGAAAGGTGATCCAACAGACTGTGGAAACTATTGAACAATAGCATTAATATCCTGTGCAAGCAAAATCCTATTGAAGATCATTCAAAAATGGCTAGAACCGTACAGTGAAAGGGAACTGCCAGAAGTTCAAGCAGGATTTAGCAAAGGCTGTGTGGCAACACAATTATCATTACTAATGTCGGATGGATCCTGACTAAAAGTAAAGAATATTAGAAGAATGTCTATTTTATGCTTTATTGATATTGCAAAGGCATTTGACTTTGGATCATAACAATTTTATTATTTTTATTATTTATTTATTATTTCTTATCAGTTTGTTATTTATTTATTGACTTTGCAAAGGCATTTGACTTAGGGTCATAACTGTATCATAACAATTTATAGCTAATATTGAGAAGAAAGGGAATCCCAGAACATTTAATTGTGCTCATGCAAAATCTATACCTAGAAAAAAAAACAAACAAGAAACCCTACACCTAGACCAAGAGGCTGTGTGTGAACAACTGAGCAAGGAAAACAACTATGAGATATCATCTCACCCCAGTAAGAATTGCAAACTTCAACAGAGCAGCAAACAGCAAATGGTGGCAAAGTTGTGGAGAAACTGGAACCCTTATTCACTGTTGGTGGGAGTGTAAAATGGTGCAACAACTATGGAAGGCAGTATGGTGCTTTCTTGGAAAATTGAAAGTAGAAATTCCATTTGACCCAGCAATTCCACTACAGGGAAAATACCCTAAAGAAACCAGGACTGCCACCCAAGCAGATATATGCACACCCATGTTTACTGTGGCTTTGTTCACAATAGTGAAGAGTTGGAAACAACCCAAGTGCCCATCAACAAATGAATGGATAGAGAAGCTGTGGTATATTCACACAAAGGAATACTACACCGCATTGAAAAACAAGGAACCCATGAAATATTATACATAATTGGTGACCCTGGAGGACATTATTATGAGTGAAATATCTTAGTCACAAAAGGACAAATCCTGCATAGTATCACTGTTGTAAAACAGGATTGACATTGGGGTTGGGTGGAACCTAAGAAAAGAAGGGACAAAGAATGTATACTGCATTGAAACAGATGAGGGAGAGAACTGTTTAAAAGGAATATAGGATTAGGTATTATTTTCATGACAAGATTACAGAAAAAGAAATGCATAGTAAAGTGAACTGTGGACTTGGGGTATTGTATAGCAATGAAAAAAATTTTTTCAAAGAGAAAAATGAACTGGGGGATTGGAGTGGGCAAGGAGGAAAATGTGCAATAATGAATGAATGGGAGGAAATTAAATGGAAAAATATGCTGTAAAATATCTATGTTGCATTAAAAGATCATTAATAAATTTTTTAAAAAGATTTTAAAAAACTGCACAAGGGAACACTGCATGGTTTAAAATTAAGAGGAATTTGTTTCACGGTTGTATTCTCTCTCCATAACTATTTAATCTGTATGCTGAGTAAATTATTCAAGAAGCTGGACTATATACAAAGAAGAATGTGGCATCAAGATTAAAGAAAGACTCATCAATAAACCTGTGTTATACAGATTCTACCACCTTGCTTGCTGAAAGTGTGGAGAACTTGAAGCACTTGTTGCAGATCAAAGAATACAGCCTTTGATATAGATTGCATCTCAACATTAAGAAAACAAAAATTCTTACTACTGGGTTTATAGGCAACATCAAGATGTTGTTGTTTTGTTGTTAATTGCTGTCGAGTCGAGGATGACTCACGGCAACTCTGTGAACAAAAGATCTAATGCCTTTCCAGAACTATCATGGTTTCTCCAAGTTCATAGTTTCCAGAGGCATGTGGTTTAGAAAGTGGATGCCACTCCTGCTTCCAAAACTGTTCTACAACTGAGAGCTCCACCAAACACTGTCCACAATGGGAAACCATTATGGTATTTGATATCCCCATGGCACAAGATTCAGCATCACAGCAAACCCAGGTTACTTCATACAGCACATTGACAAAGAGTGATGTGCAAAGTGGAAGAATGTTCCTCCAGATATAACAGCACTAGTCCCATTTATCAGTGGTTAAGTGTCATCGACTCAAATATGACTCAGAGTAAGCTTTTGCACAAAAGACCTGAACTCTGTTCTATAATTAACATCATTTCTTGTTCTATAATTAACATCATTTCTGTACATTTATAGAGTTTAAAGAGTTTGTAGAATCTCCAGAGGCATCTAGTTGCCACTCCTGCTTCCCAACATGAGTCAATCTGGAAGCTCATCCAAACACTGTACATAATGTACCCATTATGTATTTGACACGACTATGGAACAGTGTTCAGCATCACAGCAACTCCAAGTTCTTCAGTACAGCAAATAGGCAAATGATTGCTGTGTCTTTTAAAGAATATTCATTTTTAAAGCCATACCCTCTAGCAGGTTGCCAGCCTTAGTCTAAGGCTCAAGGGCCACTCACTTTTGAGGAGGGGGGAAGAACAGTAACACACGACAAACACGACCCCAGAAACTTCCCTTATGTGACTGCCATCAAGATGAGACCACCATCAAGATGCTTGCTAGCCACCCAACTTCATGATAGGAGAAAATATTGGAACTGTCAAAAACTTCATCTTAGATCCACTATTAACAATGTCAATATTAGCAGTCAGAAAATAAGGATATGTATTGTACTGGGAAAGTCTGAAGTCAGGGACCTCCCCAGATTACTGAGGAGCAATGATGTCCATTTGAGGACTAAGTTGTGTCTGGTTCAAACCATGATTCTTCTGATCACTTTCTATGCATCTGAGAGCTGGACAACGAGTAAGGATGACAGAAGAATCGATGCCTTTGAGCTGTGATGCTGAAGAAGAGTACTGAACATCTCATGGACGGCCAAATAAACAAACAAATATGGCTTGGAGAAGGTAAAGCCAGAGGGTTCCTTGGAGGCAAAGGTGGTAAAGCTTTGTTTCACATATTTCAGGCATATTGCGAGGGAAGGCTATTCCTTGGAGAGGGACATCATGCTTGGAAAGACAGAGGTTCAGCAAAGGAGAGGATGACTCTCAACCAGGTGTACTGACATGATGGCTGCTGCAATGGGCTCTACTGTGTCAGGAAGTGTGAGGATGGTGCAGGATGAGGCAGGGTACAGTCACTGCTGGTTGTACTTGGCTCAATGGCACTAAACAGCAACAGTGTCTAATCAGTACTTAACCTAAACAAACAGGAACGGGTCCCAGGTCAGACATGCTCAGCACAGCATGTTTCTTTCCAACAGAACCTTGGTCCTTGGGGCCCATTCGAAGCCATCCACCTCCACCAGAGCTATGATAGAAAGGACAGGCTGCCCTGTATGTATGCAACCCACCACGGAGCTCTGGTGACCTAGTGGTAAGAAGTTGCCATAACACCTCAAAGGCAAGAGGTTCAAATCCGCCAGCTGCTCTGAGGGAGAAAGATGGGAAATTTTCTCCTGTGTGACTTATAGCCTCTAAAAGCCGGCTGAAGGGTCAGCTATGACTGGGACTCTTGTCTTAATGGCAGAATTTGTTCTAAATTAGTTAAACACTGAAACGCACAGGATACGCACTGAAACAGCTCAACCAGGCCATCCAAAGGCCACAATGAGAAAACCACAGCCAAGCTCGCCTGCCACGCTGGGTTCTGACCTTTAATATTCTGATAATATCATTGAGAAGACATCAACAACAGATAACATTGGTAATATAGCAATATGAGGGAGCTTCCATGGCCTTGTGGTGAAAAGCTGAGCTGCAGTCCAAAGGCCCATGGTTCAAATCCACCAGCTGTTCGGCAGGAGAAAAATGCAATCTACCATCTGATTTACCACCTCTGAAAACCTGCAGGAGGGTCAGCTATGAGCTCCTTCTGACTTGACGGCACGCAAAAAGAAGAACATCACAGTAATATGTCATAGTAGCCCATTTCCTCCTCAAAATATCAATAGACAAAAAGGTATTATTATTACCTTCATTTTAAAACATAAGGAGACTGAGGTTCTGATAGATTTGATAACTTGCTCAAGGTCGCACAGCTGGTAAGGACTGAAAATAAGAACTCGGGCAGCTGGCTCAGAGCCTCCAAGTCTTCCACCACAGCCAAACACCTCCCCACAGGAAACATAATCTTGCTTTCTTTGGACATATCATCAGGAAACACTAATTCTTAGAAAAGGACATCATGTTTGGTAAAGTCCAGGGCCAGTTAAAATAAGGAAAAGCCGCAGTGATGAATGGTACAACAGCTACACAATGAACTCAGACATTAAAGATTATGAAGATGGTGCAAGACAGGCAAGTTTTCATTCTGTTATAGATAAAGCTGCTATGAATCAGAGCTGATCTGACTGACCAGCTGACTGGAAGAGATCCATATTTGTTGCCATTCCCAAGAACAGGGATCCCACAGAAGGTGGAAACTATCAAACAATATCACTAATATCACACACAAGTAGAGTCTTGATGATGATTACAAAAAAAAAAAAAGACTGAAACAGAATATTGACAGGAAACTGCCAGAAATTCAAGCTGGATTTAAAAGAGGTCACAACAACAGGGATATCACTGTTGATGTCAGGTCGATCCTGGATGAGAGCAGAGACTATCAGAAGGAGGTTTGTGTTTTATAGACTACACAAAGATATTTGACTGTATGGGTCATACTAAACTATGACTAATGCTGAGAAGAATGGGAATCTTAGGGCACTTAATGACAGTTTTGCAAAAACTAGACCTAGACCAAGTGGCTGTTGTCTGAACAGAGCAGGAGAACACTGAATGGTTTAAAATCAAGAAAAATGTACATCAGGGCTGTATTTCTTCTCCATACCTTTTCTATCTGTATGCAGAGCAAATCATTTGAGAAGCTGGACTTTTTTTTTTTTTGAGAGGCTGGACTTTTAAAAGAAGAACGTGGCATCAGGAGTGGAGGAAGCACTCCCTGATTTCAAATCCTACTACACTGCCATAGTGGTCGAGACGGTATGGTACTGGTACAATGACAGACACATATATCAATGGAATCGAATTGAGAATCCAGAGATCAACCCATCTATCTAT
>NW_006399795.1:4669896-4714434 GCF_000299155.1 Elephantulus edwardii
TTCAATATGGATTACATTTCAACAGCAATAAGACACAAATCCTCGTAACTGGACCAATAGGCAACATGACGACAGAAGGAGAGAAAATCAAAGTGGTTAACAATTTCATTTCGCTTGGATCCACAATCAACACTCTTGGTAACAGCTGTCAAGAAAGAAAAATATGTGTTGCAATGTGGAAGTTGGCTGTCAGGGACCTCTCCAAAGTCCTAAAGATCAATTATGTCAATTTGACGATTAAGATGCATCTGATTCAAGCCACAATCTTTTCAATTACTAGTTAGCCATCAGAAAGTTGGACAATAGCTAAGGATGACAGTAGAAGAATCAATGCCTTTAAACTGTGATATTGGAGAAAAGTATTGAATATTCCATAGACTTAAAACAAACAAGGATATCTTGGAGAACATGTATTGCAATTATCAATCTAGAACAGGGTATACACTAAAGATTAAATGATGCCAGTGGGGAAAGAAAAGAATAGGGGGGAAAATAGAGAAACTTGGTTAAGGTATAAAATAAGGGTTTGCTTTAACATTCTAAGACGTTAACTGCAACAATCAATAGTAATAAATATCTATGAAGGTTTATTAGAAAAAATGAATGTGATTTGTAAACTTAAACTAAAAAAAATCCATTGAGAACCCTCCGAAGTACAGTTCTGTTCTACACACATCTGTTGATGTTGTAGGCGCCATCAAGCGGACGACAACTCACAGCCACCCTTTAGCTCTGAACCCCGTCCTGTCTGCGTCATTCTTACCATCTCAGATACAATCGAGTCCCCTGTTCCAGTCGTTACATCATCTTGGTGAGGATCTTCCTCTCTTTCCTGACCCCCCCCCCCATCTTTCTCAGCATGATGTCTTTTTCCAAGGACTGGCCCTTCCTGGCAACTTGCCCAAAGTATGTGACACACAGAGTCGGCATAAATTTTAATCAACTCCGAAAGAGTTTAGTTCTGACTAAACAATTGTCTGTCAGCATGTTAAGCCTGGGGCACAGCTGAGCAACTCACACACCAGAGGCTTTCAGAACCAGAGCAGAGTGAAGAGCTACCTGAGGTGGGACTTTGACCTAGACCCTGAAATAAGTCCAGGTCAAAGATCAGGGGCTCCAATACCTACTGCAGCCAGTGAAAGTAAGAGAATAGAGTGACTGCCACAGGTGTGCTCCTCGGTATGCACACTACAGCCATAATGTGGTGTTATCTTAGAGGAACAAGGCCTCAGTGTGGTCAAATCTTCCTATTTTTTCAGAATGTAAAAATGTGAATTACTACGTGCAATCTCCTGTGTTGGTTTATTGGGTTTGTTTTGTGTGGGTTGTTGTTTTTTTTTTAATGTGGAAAAATAATCGTGTGCGTTTAAAAGTGTACATAGGGGCTGAAATGTTTGGGCCGCGTGCTAAGCCAGGTGAACAGTGTGAGTCAGAGGGCAGAAGCAGGCAGCATGCACGGCTCAGAGGGCAGTGGGGAGCCAGGCCTGGCAGAAGCGGCCAGTCTGTGACTCAGAACAGCAGAAATCCAGAACAGATGGAAAGGGCCTTGAGAGCTCAAAGTTCTTGGCCTCAAACAGGTAAATATAGATCCCATATGACCCAGCAATTCCACTCCCAGGTCGATACCCAAGAAAAATGAGAACATATGTGCACCCAAGCATTTGTGCACAAATGTTCATAGCGGCAAAACTCCTAACAGCTAGAAGTACAAACAACACCCATGTCCATCCATCACCTGCTAAGTCGATAAATAAAATGTAATATATATGTGATTTATAAGCTGAGCTGTGATCCCAAAGGTATGTGGGTTCAAATTCACCAGTTGCCTCTGGAAACCCGCTTGAGGGATGGTCAGCTATGAGTCAGTTCTGACTCAATGGTACGCACCACTTCCAATGAACAGCATATCCACATGATAGAATATCACCTGGCAATGAAAAGGAACAAAGCACAGATAGATGCTACACTATGGATGAAATGTAAAAGCAGTGAAAGAAGGACCAGGCATCGGGGTGGGGGTAAGACTGAGAAAAACTGGATGAAATATGTTTACGGCATTGAAGTCTATGGGGAAGAGAATCGTTTATAAGTATTATATTTTAGGGCATTATGTTTATCGTAGGAGTACGCAATGAGGGTTGCAGAGTGGATTATATTTGGGGTTGGGGTGGGATTGGGGGAGGTGTGGGGGGGATTGTGTACCAATGAGGGAGTTTTTCTTTTGCTTTTCAGGGAGAGGAGCAAATGGGGGGGGGGGGGGGGGGGGGTGTGTGTGTGTGTGTGTGTGTGAGGTGGGGTGGGCAGGGAGAAGGGTGCAACAATGAATGAATGGAATTCCAAAATCTCTGTAGATGTTCATTGAAATGAAAAATAAATAAATTTTTAAAAAAAGAAGGACCACACACCGTGTGACTGCATTTATGTGAAATGTCCACACAGGTAAATCCATAGAAACAGAAAATACATTAGTGGTTGTTAGGTGTTGAGGAGGGCGGTGGTGGTGGTGGCAGGACAGGGAGGATGCTGCTGGGTTGTCTGCATTGTGATAAAAGTGTTCTAAAAGTGACCACGGTTGTGATCAGCTATCTAGGGTGCAATCCTCTGTTTCTCCTTGACTGGAACAAAGAAGAATGAGTCAAGGTGTGTATAGGAACTATTAGTATTAGTCCCAAGGACTGCAAGGACACCCAAAACCTCCACCTCCATGGCTCTCAGACCAGATGATGCCCAGTGACCACTGCTGATCTCACTAGAAGGGTCATAGAAGATGTTGAATGGAGTGGAGAGGTGGGGAAATGTGCCCCAAAAAGCAAAGTCATAAACAATGTCCAGGCTTGCTGCTCTGACAGATGATGGCCCATTGTCATCCTTCAAGTGTGGAATTAAACTCATCCCTGTGGGTCAACTTTCCACCAAAAAATACACAGGCCTATAAGGGGAACAAAACACCAGGGAGGTACTCACTCCTTAAGACATCAACCACAGATCCATTTGATTAAGGATACAGCTCAGAAGGCAGATCAAGACAGAAGGATTAATGGAAACAAGAATCATAGAGGTGAAATAGGAAGAGTGTGGCTACAATGTGGGGATTGAAATTGATGTCATAAAACAAAATGTGCAGTGACCTAGTGGCAAGAAGCTGCACTGCAATCCCAGAGGTACGCAGTTCAAACCCACCAGATGCTCTGCTGAAGAAGGAGGGGCAATCTCCTCCTGTAACAGTCAGATCCGATTTGATGGTACACACGCACAAAATAATAAAATTAATTTTTTACATGTGCATACATTTGCATATTTGCATCGTTGACTGGAAGAGCAATTTGCTCTGTAAATTTTCATTCAAATCACAGTGAAAACAAAAGAAAAATGATTGTAAGTGGACAGACAATTCTGTGGATATATTAAAACCCATTGAATTGTGCATGTTAGGTGAGCTCTACAGTATTTGAATTATATCACCATAAAACTGTTTTACAAAGAACATTCTCAAGCAGGGAAGTGGAGCCCTGAGAGGCGCTGCGGGAGGATGAGGCTGATGGCGCACTCAGCATGATAAACCGATGGAGGGGGAAGCAGTAATGGGACCAAGCTGCAGCCTGCACTGCAGTGGGGGAAGTCACAGAGCAGGAGCACAGAGAGCAGTGGAAATGCAGACAGCACTCAGCAGATGAATGGAAACAGCCATGTACAGCTCCTCCAGCTTCCTGAAGGACCCCGGGATCAGACCCTGAAGCAGGCTATCTGTGCACAGTCTGCTCCCACAACCTACCAGCCCTGTCGTCACCTTGGACAAGGTAGAAAACACCGCGCCTAAAACAAGACTCGTCCTACAACTGTCCTTGTGGGGTGATTGTGAGGATGGTGAGCTGATTTCTACACAGGGCTGGGAAAAGCACAAAGAGTTCAAGGAAACACTGGTCAGGAGGCCTGGTGGTCCAAACCATTAAAGCCTAGAAAACTCTTATGAGGCAGTTTGGTCTCAGTCACTTGAGATTGCTATGGGCCCAAACTCAATGGCACTTAACAAATTGTATTATCATAGGGGCCCTGAGAGAAGGTATACCAACAGGGACGCTGCCACTAGGGGGAGCGAGAGAAGAAACAGGGGTGGCCATTTAGTGAGGAAAATGCACTAGAGGCTTCGGTTCTGAGTCTGATGGGACACAGGCATCCAGTGGGCTTTCCAGAAGGTGGGGGTGGGGGTTGGGGTGGAGAACACAGGACCAGGACTGAGGGAAGTTGAAGGCTGAAGCACCGGGGTCCACCAGCCCTAAAACACCATCAATGGTGATGACCCTTTTATTTCATAAACACAAGGCAGAAAAGGGCTACCAATTACCAATGGCTAGACAGGCCCAACTTTAGATATGTTCCAAGACGACCCAAGGCATGTGTCAGAATCAACAAATTACGAGAGATTTCAGTGTAGGAAGAAGATGGGTAAGGCTTTGGAGAAGATGAATTTTTGATGGCAAGCCCAGGGAAAGCAGTCCTTAAAAGCCCTGTTAGCTACTTATTATTCATTAGCTTAACAAATCCCTCAGTGGTCCTTTGCCTATTTTTATCCCGTCTCTGTCCGTGAGTAGAATGCAATTCCGTCGCTTTCCTACCCGCTGCGCAGAAGAGGGCTTCCTTTATTCCTTCATTTCAAGCTTCAGGGGTGTGCCCGTCCATGTTTAACACAGTCTATAGATTTATGTACGTGGATCCTTTTCTGTTAACCCTCGCTTTTCAGAGCTTAAGTGCAGAGACCAGACCCAGCCGAGCGCCCCCCAGCAGCGACTGCCAAATGTGGACACACAGGTGAGGGGAGAGACCAAGCCTCCTGGTGAAGTACAGCCTTGGTGTTGCAGTGGTAAAGCACTCACCTCCTAACTGACAGGTCAGAGGTTCAAATGCACCAGATGCTCCGATGGCGAGTTATGGCAATCGGCGCCCATAAAGTTAATAGCCTCAGACATCCTAAGGCACAGTTCCAGCCTCCATTGTCCCCTGGTGATGCTTTGTGTGTTCATTTTTTTTCTAGTTAACTCAGTACAATCAAGCATCCATTAACACCTATAGTACATGTGGTGAAAGAGCACACAATACGATTTAAACATTGGAAGAACACTGCCATATTACACTCTGGTCTTGTTTTTTGTTGTTCTGAGGTGTTTTTAGGTCTTTCCAACAAGTGTTGGGCCCCAGCTGTTGCTGCTGCTGTTGTGAGGAGTCGTCAAGTTTTACTCATAACGAGCCTTTGAACAACAGATCTGGACTCTGGCCTAGCCTGTGCCCTGAGCAGTGACTGTGAAGGGAGGATTTGCTTTCTATGTTCGGGCTTCAATCCACTCCTCCACAGCTGATGCAGGGGGCTCTGGTGGCCTAGTGGTAAGGAATCAGTGCTGTCAAGCCAAAGACACACTGAATCTGCCAGCTGTTCCGCAGAAGGAAGATGTGCACTCAATATCTGTATGAGTTACTGTCTCTGAAAACTCACTAGAGGGCCATCTATGAGTCAGTTCTGGCACACTGGTGCACAACGACATAGCTGATAGAGGTCCCTCTCCAATTATCAGACTCATTAGTCTTGTAGCTTTCAGTGGAGCTAAACCTTCAACAGGGAGCTCTGTTGGCCTAGTGGTGAGAAGCTGCGCTGCAGTCCTAAAGACATGTGGTTTGAATCCACCAGCTGTTCCAGGAGAGAAGGCTGGGCATTCTCCTTCTGTGCCATTCACTGCCTTTAAAAACCTGCTGGAGGGTCAGCTCTGAGTTTGTTCTGACTTGACAGCACACAACAACTACCACAGCAATCCTTCCACAGCTCGGGGAACTTTTTCTTTGTTTTTGAGGATCATCATGGTTGTCAAGTGTGATGTGCCTAAATCACAAGTATTCACTGGTTTTCCCCTTTGTGATAGCAGCCTAATGCTTCACTTTCAAACCGGTAACTTCCATGTGTCTCTTGCTGGTATCATCACTAGTGCTGGTTTGCTGCACTGGGAAGCCATGGTGCACTTGCTGGTAATCATTTTAAATGGATATCAGAGAGAGAAAGTAGGTGGTTGTTGCTGTGGTGTTGTTATGTGCCGTCGAGTCGTTTGCAACTCATAGCGACCCTATGTACAACAGCCGTAAACCCTGCTCTATCCCATGCCAATCACACTGCCTCTGACACACCCATCCTGATTACCCCAGTCACTGAATCAATCCACCTCATAGAGGGTCTTTCCCTCCTGTGCTGTCCCTCTACTCTACCCAGCATGATGTCCCTCTCTAAAGACCTGTCTCTCCTTACAACATGTCCAAAGTATGTCAGACGAAGCCCCAGAATCTTTGCCTCCAAGGAGTTGCTTGGCTTAATCCTCTCCAGGTTGAATCTGTTTGTTTTCTTGACAGTCCATGGTGCATTCAATACTCTTCTCCAGCACCACAGCTCAAAGGCATCAATTCTCCTTCTAGCCTCCCTAGTCATTCATTATCCAACTCTCTGATGCATAACAAGTGATTGCAAAGACCATGGCCTGTATCAGGCGCACCTTAGTCTCCAGAGAGACACCGTTGCTCTTGAGTACTTTAGAGAGGTCCCTAACAGCAGACTTTCCCATCACAATACGTTTTTTGATTTCCTGGCTGCTGGTGTCAAGATTGTTGACCGTGGAGCCGAGCAAATTGAAGCTGTGAACAATCTCAATCTGTTCGCCATCCATCCTGATGCTACTGATTGGTCCAGTGGTGAGAATCTTTGTCTCTTGACATTGAGCCTCAGTCCACACTGAAGGCTGCAGTCCTTGACCCTCTGCAGCAAGTGCATGAGGTCCTCCTCAGTTTCAGCAAGCAGGGTTGTATCATCTGCATAACACAGATTGTTACTAGATCTTCCACCAATCCTGATGCCACACCTCTCCTCATAGAGCCCAGCCTCTCGGATAATCTGCTCTGCATACAGGTTGAAAAGGTATGGGGACAGGCTATATGGTGCCACTGTTGTAGAATGAGGCTGGCATTGGGGTGGGGGTAAGACTGAGAAAAACTGGATGAAATATGTTTACGGCATTGAAGTCTATGGGGGAGAGAATAGTCTAAAAGTATTATATTTTAGGGCATTATTTTTATGGTAGGAGTACACAATGAGGGTTGCAGAGTGGATTATATTTGGGGTTGGGGGTGGGGTTGGGGGATGTGCGGGGGGGACTGTGTACCAATGAGGGAGTTTTTCTTTTGCTTTTCAAGGAGAGGAGCAAACGGGGGGGGGGGGGGGGGGTGGGCGGGGAGAAGGGTGCAACAATGAATGCATGGAATTCCAAAATCTCTGTAGATGTTCATTGAAATGAAAAATAAACAAACTAAATTAAAAAAAAAAGAAACAGTAACTTTTCTGGATAGAAAGTATACTAGAGTACCTACCTAAGCCAGTAACATAGTTGCTTGTACACTTGGCAATAAAATTGCTTTGCATACAAGCAGCAATAGATAGATAAACAGACAGTTAGATGGGTTACATGTGAGAAGCTGGTATATTTGCTACACTTCATTCTCTAGTCCAGATTTCTGAACTCTATTATGTTGCATTCCTAACAAAAAGATTGCCTCTCTGGTCCTTTGAATCCATCAGCTCCACAGTAAAAAGACAGTCTTCTCCAGTTAAGATCTGCAGTCTTGGAAAACCAGTGGAGGGTTTTTATGAGTTTGACCTGACTCAGTGATAATGCATTTGAGTTTTATTGTATGTCAGCTGTTGCATGTGAGTTAATTTTTCTGAAAAGAATCTATACTGATTCTAGTATAGTGTATTCTCCATTGCAAATAGAGAGCTAAAGCCCATCAGTGTATTCACACAGAGAGGGGAAAGGACAATCAGATTGCACACTGAGTAAGACCATACCCCATATATTTGATCCTATCCCATTCAAGTCCAAAATTAACCCAACATCATTAAGAAGGGGAGCGCCACGTCATGCTCCTCCTCAAAAGCTCAGTGGGTCGCATCCTATGGAAGGGAGAAAAGTGGTGTTCAAAAAACATCTAAAGAAACCCAAACTTACTGTCACTAAGTTCCAATTCATGTTTTTGTTGTTGTTGTTGTTGTTGTTGTTGTTGTTGTTTTTAGGTGCTGACAAGTCTATGACCCACAATGACCAAATGAACAACAGATCGGAATCTCGCCCTCTCCTGTGCCATCCTCATAATTTCTTCCACCCTCAAGCTCACTGTTGTATGGGGTCAATCATCTCGTTGAGGGTCTTCTCTTTTGATGATCCTCTACTTTGCCAAGAATGGTATCATCTTCTAAGAACAACATGCCCTTCTAACAATAAGCCCAAAGTATGTGAGATGATGTTTCACCAACCTTGTCTCCAAGAAGCACTGTGGTTGCACTTCCTCCAAGATACAATTGTTTGTTAACTTTTGGCAACCTATAATATACTCAACACTCTTCACCAACACCACAATTCAAAGGCATCCACCCTTCTAGGGTTTTCCTTACCCATTGCCCAACACATGCATTTGTTTTTGTTGTTGTTGTTAGGTGTCGTTGAGTTGAGCACAACTCATAGTGATCCTATGAACAAAAGATCTGAACCCTGTTCTATCCTGTTCCATCCTCACTCTCCCTGACACAGAAGAGCCACTGCAACAGTCATCACATCAATCCACCTGGTTGAGGGGCTTTCTCTCCTTTGCTGACCCCCAACCCTTCCCAGCATCATGTCCTTCTCCAAAGAATAGCCCCTCCTAGCAACATACCCAAAGTATATGAGGTGAAGCCTTCTCATTCTTGCCTCCAAAGAGCACTCTGGCTGCACCCTCCACCCTCTCCAAGACATATCTGTTTGTTCTCTTGGCCATCCATGGGGTGTTCAGAGCTCTTCTCCTGTCATCTTTATTCAGTGCTCTTTTACTGTCATCCTTATTGATTGTCCAAGTCTCAGATGCATAGCAAGTGATCAGAAAGACTATGGCCTGAATCAGATGCACCTTAGTCCTCAAACTGACATCATCATTCCTCAGTAATTTGGAAAGCTCCCTAACTGAAGATTTTCCCAGTGCAATGCATCTCCTTATTTCCTGACTGCTGATACCAACAGTGTTAATCATGGACCCAAGCAAGGTGAAGTTGTTGACAGTTTCAAACTCCAACTGAAATTATCACAGTTTGAGTAGGGCACCACTAATGAGTAGAACTGCCCCCTTGGGTTTCCAAGGTTATAAATCTGTATAGAAGTAGTCTACCTCAGTGGCTTTCCCTCAGAGCAGCTAGTTGGTGGATTAGAATACTGACCTATTGGTTAACAGACAAATGCTTTAACCCCTATACCATGGTGAGTACTTTAAAGAGCCTAGTAAATTCATTAAATCAAAGGAAACAGTATTGTCCAACGCAAAGTTAAAGGAATATGGTTATATAAACACACTGCCACTACTTTTTCTTCCCAGTCTGATAACACAAAGTGGACTGCGGGAGGGGAGGGAGGGGAAAAGAGGAAAAATAACCTTTCTGCAAACTTTCATTAAAGTCACGATTTTTTTAAATAGAAGTCTGGTAAGATGTAACAACAAATTTACAGTAGTTTTTAATCTGATGGTCTAATAAATTCACTACAGGAGTGTACTTAAAGGAAAAAATATCCTTTCAAAGAAATCATAAGGAAAATGTTCTAAATTACATAGTGGTGGTAGATGTTCAACTTAGTGATGATATTAAAGTCTATGAAGAGGAACTGTTTCAAAGGGTAGATTTAATAATAGTTTAATTCAATCTCAATTTTGTTTAAAAGCTCATAAAGTACTGCTTAACAAAAACTATAATAATATCTAATAACAGAATATATTTGAGGGTATGACTGAATGAATAGAAATTATAGCTTGTCAATAATTAGAAATTTAAGTATGTAGGTTGTTTGTTGTTTTTAGGTACCACAGAGTCAAGTATGACCAATAGCAACTGTATGAACAACAGATCTGAACCCGGCTCTATCCTGCACCATCCTCATACTTCCTGACACATAAGAGCCCACTGCGGCAGTCACCATGTCAATCCACCTGGTAGAGGGTCTTCCTCTCCTTCACCTACCCTCCACCTTTCTGAGCATCATGTCTCTCTCCTAGCAACATGCCTGAAGTAGAGCACTCTGGCTGCACCCTCTCCAAGACATATCTGTTTGTTCTTTTGGCAGTCCACAGGGTGATTAGCACTGTTCTCCAGCACCACAGGTCAAAGGCATCAATTATTCTGCCATCCTTATTCATTGTCCAGCTCTCAGATGCACAGCCAGTAATCGGAAAGACCACAGCCTGAATCAGATGCACGTTAAATATAAATAAGTATGTATACAAGTATTATGCATGCATGTGCGTGTATACAAAATAATATTAGGTGAAGTATGGACCTAAATGAATGCTACAGAAAGAATGTAGGTCTTTAAGTAATCAGTGTAAGCCACACAGAGAAGTCACAGGGAGCTCAGTGAGTTTATGTCACGGACTGAATTTTGACAACTCCCTCCAAATGTACGCATGTAATGATATAATATAAAAGCTACATAATAATCCCCCATGTCCTGAAAAATCAATTAGTCATAAGAGTGTCAAAGTTTGAACGTGTTCTCTCTCTCTTCTCTCTCCTCCTCTTCCTCCTCTTCTGCTCTCTCTCCCTCTCTCTCTCCCCCCTCCTTCTTTCCCCCCTCCCCTTCTCCCTCTCTTTCATTGCCATTGATTCCATTCTGACTCATAGCTGACCCTCCAGTAGGTTTCCAAGGCGGCTGTAAATCGCAAAGGAGGAAACTGCCCCTCTTTCTCCTGCAGAGCAGCTGGTAGGTTCAAACCACCGGAGAAGCTTGGCCTTGGACTTAGCAGTGCAACTCTCTAGGGACCATGCCACCAGAGCTCCCCAATTCCATCACAGCTCTGATCTGATGCGAGGGAAGCTTGCCTAAGGTGTGGCCTGGAACACCTTGTCTTTTCCTAAGAGTTAAAAAGGGAGGAAAGTGAGCCAAGTAGAAGGGATTTCAGTAACCAAGAAACAATAGGTAGGAGTGGAACGTGAGCTTTTGGACATGGGCTCCTGTGCAGAGGAACCCTTGATGCTGAGAAGACCAGAACACATGGAGAGGTCCAAAAGAACATGTGGCCTACAGATGCTGAAGGCAGCAAGGGCTTTCCTCCACCACCGGCAGAGAGGAAACTAGCCTTCCCCCAACGCTGGCACCCTGTATCTTAACTCTGGTCTTGTAGATGCTAAGACAGTGAAATCCTGTTCATTAGAGCCATCTACTTTTGGTATCTCTGATATAACAGGATGAGATAATAAGATAGATTGGAAGAACACTGCCTCTTTCTTTCTCTCTTGAAAACTTGGAAGGAGAACAACATTGCCATTTGTGAAGCATTTCTGTGTACATTATCTGATTTGATCCTTAAAATCACTCCAGGAGAGAGAGAACGAGAGTCGTCATCACTTATAGGGGCTGTGCTGAAGGTCACAACCCTCACAAATGGGACCAGAAGCTCCCACCCCAGGTACGCACAATGTGAAAGACATGTTTTCCCAGCAAAAACACATTGAGGGGGAAAGCTACAACTAAACGGAAACCAACCATCAGCTGCATTCCTTACCAACACCTTCTGGGATGACTAAAAATAAAAGAGATGAGAATGAGGAGAGCGCTGGTGGGGGCTGGTCAGGCTCCCCGAGGCCAGGTGGGCAGCTGTGCCAGGCTACCCTTGCAGACAGGGTGCAGATGGGGGTAGGAGGAGGCGGGCAGTGAGCGTGGGCCAGAGGGCCCTCTGGTTGTGGCCAGCAGTAAATTATACTGCTCGGTCCTCTGGCCCACAGACAGCAGGCATCACAATCCTTTCCCCAGAGCCACATGGGACCCTCCTAAATAGGGACACCTCATCAGCTACAGGCAGTCTCCCTCCTTCCCAGAGGGGAAATCAAGGCAGGAGAAGATGGTTTCTGCGTACACAGTGGGAGGAAGGCTGTGTGCTGGGAACTAGCCAGGTTGGGAGGCCAGAGTGTGTGGTGGCAGGATGCTTGGGTTCAGGGACCACAGTCCCCATTACTCTCAGGAGACATGGCAGCCTGGCGTGAGCTGAATCTAGCCCCCTGATGGCACAGTGTCTCTGGTCTGCACAACAGTTCGCGGTGAACATGACAGGGACCTGTCCAGGCCGTGACCCAGCCAAGGTCACTCCTAAGGTCCATGGTGTCCAGGGCACCCAGGATGTCTGTGGCTCAGGGGCTCACTGGTGCGGGCCCTCCTCCAAAGAGCACCTCAGGTCAGACTGAGAGACAGCTGAGCACCTGCAGCGGGTGAAGGATGGCGTCTCCCTTTCCTCCTCCCCCCCCCCCGGCCCTCCCCCTCTGCCTGTGCAGCAGCCTCCACTCTGCAGCAAACTCCTCTGGGCCAGAGGCTGCGGCAGGGAAAAAACCCTCACACACACCACGTGGAGGAGGGAGAGGGAAGGCACCTCTACCCCTGTGACTTGTGTGAGGGGGTGGGGAGGATGTCCGGATGACCTTGAAGCTCAGAGTCCCTTACTCAGGGCCTGCAGCATGGCTGGGTCGGGACAACTCCACTGGCCAGGCCCCACATGCTGCCTCTGCCTTTTCCAGCTCTCAGGATGGTGGTCAAGGCTGCCACCAAGGCTGGGTCGCCCAGGTGCCAGTTCCTGCCCAGGGGTGGGCTGGGCTGCACACCTGCAGCAGGAAGAAGGACAGCGGGGATCCACCAGAGTGGCAGGTGGGGCAGAGCTGGGAGAGGGGCAAAGGTCTGTGGACTGTGCACTCTCAATCCTGCCTGGGAGACTGGCTAGCCACAGGCTGTCCCACTGCAGCAGTCCTGGCCACCCAGATAGCACCCAATGCCAGCAAGACATCATGCCCCTGCCGTGCTGGCCTAGGGTTCATGGCTGCAGCCCCACATCTCTCCCCTCCTCTCTCCAGCCCGACCTCAGAGCCTGTGAGGGACCCGGGGGCGGGGGCAGAGGTCTAGAGCAGAACCAGACATTAAGGATCTAGGCTGGGCAATCAGAGAGCCCTCAGTCACCATGACTGCAAGTCCAGGGTGTATCTTTCTGGTTCCCAAGACCAAGGAGCCAGAAAGAGAGTGAGAACTCCCAGTGTTGCTAAAGGACCTTATGTCCAGGGGTCCCCTGGCTGTGGGAGTGAACACAGCAGAGGGACAACATCCTCTGCTGTCACCTGTTTGGGCAGCCAGGAGAGCAGGACCCTAGGTCAGTGGGCATTCTGCTGGTCCTCTAAGCCAATGGTAGCGAGTTGCACTAGCAAATGAGCTGACCCCAGCCATCTATCGGCTACCTCTGGGCTAAGGGCTCAGCTGAGCTAAGTGGAAACTATTCTGCTCAGAGGACCAGAAGCTGTGTGATTCCCTCAGAACTATACCCACAGGCCAAGGCAGGTTGGTGGCATGGTGCAGCCTGAAATCTGGACCTAAGAAATGACCGGCCCAGACTGCTGTGCAGTTGTTCCTACAAGGCCCTCTCCCGTCAGGCTTGCCTGGACCCGCAGACCCACCAGGCCTCCTCCTGTCTTGTCTCCTATTTTCTTTTCTCCAAAACCCAAAGGCACTTTAGCTGGGAGAAGCAAACCTTCAGTCTGCTGAGCTCCTGGCTCCAAGGGACTCCTGCTTTGAGGTAGAGGGAGGGTAAGAAATGGCAGGCAGGGGTGACAACTCTCCAAGCCAGGGTGGCCACGGGAAGAAGCTGCGGAGAGGAGGCAGGCAAGGAACCCCTCCCTGCCTGTGACCTGCCAGAGTCACCCAGCGAGGGGCACGAGCACTGACAGTGCGCCCACAGTAGCAGGCAGGCCATGCCACCCTCCCACCTGCTCAGGCTCTCCTCAGCGGATTCGCAGCTCACCTCTCTGCAGAGGAAGCAAGGGCAAACCAGAACACACTCCTGCCAAACCACCAGAGTGCCCAGCACACGCCTGGCTGAGCCCTTGCTGAGGAGCCGTGGTGGGAATTCTCAGGACCCCCACAGGCTTAGAGTGGTGCACGGGGACCCCTTGTCTGATACGGGTTCCAGGGTGGAGACACAGCTCCTCCACAGGCAAGTTCTATGCAGCCTGGTCAAAAGTCCTGCCTGCTTGTCCCCAACTTCTCACAGCATTCATTTCAGGTTCCATAACCTAGGCACTGGGAGGCAGAGCTGGGTCTCACACTTCTCAGTACAGCCACAGTCCCATACAAAGCTTCCAGCACTAAACACCCCCAAGGAGGAAAAGAGAGAAAGCTGGAGAGAATAATCACGAGAAGAAGAGGGGGGAAAACCAAGGTAAAGCATAAAGAGAAAGATACATCCTCCATTCCTCTGCTCTCAGGCCCGAGGATGGGGACTGCCTCCTTTCTAGTCACAGGTACATGGTGGCCTCTGATCCCCCTCCTCCAGCAGCAGAGAGTGACCCCAGGGCTTGTGAGCAACCACAGGGCTTGTGGGACACTCTGCTGCTCTCTGCTGCCCAGGATGATGGTGCAGAGCTGGGCACCAGAGCCAGCCTGCCCGCCTCCGAACAGGCTCCACCACTCGGTGCCAACAGGACCCTGGGCAGGCTCCCAATCCTGTTCAGAGGTGCTAATAATAGTACCTACCGCAGACATTGTTAGGGGCCTTAAATACACAACAGGAAGCTGGTTTTGTTTCTGTTGGGTAAGAACCTATGCTGTGGATGTCTGCAGTTGGTGCTCAAAGAATATGATGGAAGCAAAGAAGGCAGGAGCCCCAAGGGGCTTCATTCACCATCACCCTCTACACAACCTGCTCATCTCACAGGGTGGAGGCAGGGTCCAGGGAGGGCAGGGCCATGCCGAGGTGACCAGGCCTCACACAGGGCCTCTGACATGGGTCATCACTGTCCCCTCGCCATTCATCTAGCACATGCATGCTCTGTGCTGGAGAGGGGGCTGTCCCAGAGCCCAACCTGGTGGAGGAACAGTCTAAATAGCAGAAGGCAAGTCAGCAACAGCGGCCGAGCTGGGAGAAGTTTCTGGAATCACTTGTGAGTTGCACGGGAGTGACCTACGTCAAAATGGTTAGCAAAAGTCTCCCCTAGAGGGTGACAGCTGAGCTGAGACAGGGATGGAAGATGAGGAGGGATCAGTAGCAGGGTGCCCCATGTGTGAAGAGCAAAAGATTGTGAAGCAACAGCCGAGAGCCCAGGTAACAATGCAGACTATGACCTGAGAGGTGCTGGCAAGCAGGGCCTCAGGGGATTAAGAGCATCAGGGCGCTGAAAATTAGTATGTTCTCAAGATATTACCTCCTTGGGGTCCCCGGGAGCCCACAACAGTCTCAAAGCCCACACGACAGTACGCCACCATTCTCAGGCCCATCCGTGGCTGGCCCCAATCTGACCAGCTCAAAAATCTCCTCAGGCCTCCCTCCTCCCCTCTGACTTTCCTGGGGCCTCCTCAGTGGCCCTCAGAGGTTCCTGTTTTCCTCTTTTTTTGACCCTACCTCAGTCCTTCCTTCTCCTCCCTGAGCTCCCCTCCAGCTCTGATGGTCTTCATTACTCTCAGGACAATCTCTATTCATAGCCAGTGCTTATGGTGATTGTGCCAAGTTCTCATAAACTGGATAGTATGCTCGCAAGGGTGGCTGGACCTCAGGCTCTGGCGATGGTCCCTTGCATTCTACACAGTCCCCAACGGAGAGTGGTTAGCCAGAAACACGATATGCTCGAGGCATCTGGGGCTTGAGGTACCTGCTAATCTGTGGGGAGCGGTCTCACTCGGGGTTCACCGGGTGAAATCGTGCATAGGCAGTTGGTGGGAAGACGCAGTTGGACCTGTGTGTACCTTGCTCATAGAGTAATCCGACCTTGGCCCCAAAGCTGGGCACACAACCAGCCCCAGTAGGAGGCCACACACCATCAGAAAATGGGCTCCAAGAAAGGTGTACAGATGCCCCCCACATGCCCCAGCCTGGAGGAGGGCTGGGACCCCTCACACACCTTCTGCATCCACTGTCTCCTTCATGATGATCTCTACCCGCTCTACGTGGTGTCGGCTCCAGAGATGGTCCAGGGCCTTGCGGTTCTGGTCTCGGAAGGGCAGGATCTGGGCCACGGCCTGTCGGGAAAGGAGACTGACTGTGCTCGAGACTCATATCGGGGTGAAGAAGGCCTCTCACTCCACAGGACCCCCAGCTTTGCTAGTTCCTGACTGGAGGACAAGGTAGGATCTGGAGTAGGTGTTCAAGGGCCTCATAGCTTCACCAGCCAAGAAAGTCTCCAGAAGATCTTATGTGACCTCCACAGGGTCCAAACTCAAAAACCTATTGCTGTGAGTCAGAATAGACTCACAGGTGACCCTCCACTGGGTTTCCAAGGTGGTGAATCTCACGGGAGGAGATTGCCTGTCTTGCTCCCAAAAACCCACTTTCTATCTTGCCAAGAAATCAAAACATTTGGAAATGTTTTTTCCATTAATATCAACTTTTCATAAAATGAAGATGTTTTAAAATCAACAACGCAGCCAGGAAACCTTCCAGTTGAGAACATTCAGTCCTCTTCTTCCTTTTGCCTTAAATGCACAGAAACCTCCTCAGGACAAGCACGGGTCTGAGAGCTGACATTAGGGAGCCATTGCTGTGGGCTCTTACAGGTGGGAAATGTCTCAGTTCTGGGTTATTACCTGCGCCCCATGTGAGCTGCATTCACCACGTAAGCAGGCACCGGGCCTGGGAAGCCTTACACTGACATATTAGAAGGCAGGTGTGTATTATCACTGCTGTACAATGGGCAGGAACATGAACTCGAGAGCTTGGTAAAGTTCAAATGAGAACCCAGACCGAAGGCTACCAGCCAGGGCTGACTCCAGGTCTCCTGGTGGACTAGCACAGATGCCTTCCTCTACTGTCTACCCCATGGCCCTGCAATCAGCAGCCAGCTCAGGCCCAGAGGGCTGGGACTTTGCTCTCTGCCAGGGCTTTGGAGAAGAGGCCATGCAGGGTCTCCAAGGGCTGGGCTGGCATAAACTGGGGGTGAGAGCACTGTTGATGTGCTGATTCAGGAAGTCAGTCCCAGGCTCCTGCTATACGACTTGGCTGATAAGCATGGTCTTAGGGACCCACTTGCCCTGCATGGTTTTAAGACCTTGTCACCTGGATTTTGGCTCAAAACAGGAATCGGGGGGAGGGAAAAAAACAAACCCAAAATGAGCAGACAGGTGCTGGACAAGAAAACTAATTCTAATTCCCACTGCACATGTAACCAGAAGCGGCTCCAGACCCCAGAGTTCTGGAGCCATATCTCTGCAGAGGATGCCCGGCAACCCTGACTAATCAGAAACCAGAGCCCAGAACCTGGTGAGGGACCAAGGAGGGCTGGGAGGCCCAGAAGAACACAGCTTCTGTTAGCAAGGCTGGACATGAGCACATGGACCAGGCGCCCTGCCCTTGCTGCTCACGGCCTTCCCTCTGTCCTCTCAGTGCCCACCACCCTCAAGACCATGACACACTCAGGTTTCACAGTCTCCTCGGGGCTCTCTGTGGGGTCTACCTGCAGCCACCTCCCCCCAATCAAGGCAGGCCCCTCCCTGGCAGAAGCTCACCTGCTTGCCAAGGTAATGGTCCACTCGGTACATCTCCTCCTCCTGGAAAAAGCTCCCAAGTTCCGTGGCCAGCTGCTGGGCTGAGCTGTGGTCATGGCCAAAGGGTTTCTCAAGGACAACCCGCAGCCAGGCACCTGGGCCCGGGCGACAGCTGCTATTGATGTTGCGGGCAATGTCTGCATAGGCGAAGGGTGGCACCGAGAAATAGAAGATCCTTCCAGCCTCTCGGAGGCCCTCCTGCTGGATGTGTGCCTCAATGTCCCTGCTCAGAGCCTGATAGTCCTCAGGCGTCTTCAGCTGGCGGTACTGGCTCAGCTGCAGGAACTGGTCCTTGAGCTCAGCGCAGTGGCTGGCGGCCATGTCCTGGGGGCAGGAGAGGGTCTCCAGGGCCTTGTCCATGAGCTGCTGGCCCTGTGTGGGGGCGGTGAGCGCAGCCCCGTGGAAGCTGAAGCTGTGGCCCTTCCCAGCCTCATCCAGGTAGAGCTGGAACAGCCCCTGCCATAAGTACTTTCTGGCCAGGTCCCCAGTTGCTCCCAGCAGGATTATGGAGACATGCCCCTGGAGCTCCTGGGCCTGCAGGCAGCCCAGAAGGGCCATGCAAGCTGCCAGCGCGAGCATCTTCCGAATGCCTGGGTGCCTATGAGTGCAGGGAGAGACAGACAAGGAACAAGGAAGGATCAGACTCGGTTCAGGTGGCGGCACTGGGGAAACAAACATAGTTCTAGGGTATCAAACATTTCCTGCCTGGCAAGACACAGCCATGAGTTTCTTAGGAAAACGCTATAGCCCCACAGTTGCCCTCCCTCTCTCACTGCCCCACATCCTGCCCTCAGCTGCTTGGCTGTGCCAAGACGCCAGGGGGTGGGGAGCCTTCCTGCACACAGGGACCGTGCCTGCAATGGCTGTGGGCCACCCGCTACACACAAACCCTTTTGCTCCCGGGAACATGGAAGGCGGCACAAGCCACCAGGCAGGCCCATGACGCCACTCGGGGCCTGAGGTTAGAGTTGTTCACTTTATGACCAAGGCCGGATCTACCCACAAGCAGAGGTGGCCTGGGCCACGGGGAACTCGTGGGGGGCCAGGAAGTTATCAGCCCTTAGCTGGCTGCTTGGACTGAGAAGATATGATCCCCTCCTCTAGCTTCTCTGCTTTTCCCATGTCCTCTGGACCCCTGGTACATGAGCAGCACAGCCATTAAGGACACAGACCCTAGAGCCTGCCTGCTTGAGCCTGAATCCACATTCAACCCCTCAATAGCTGACACTGAAGAAGTTATTTACCCTCTCTGTTCTTCAGTTTCCTCCACTGAATTGGGGGACTAGTATTCTATCACCAATTCAACTCAACTCATTGCTGAGGAGTCAGAATAAATTCCTAGCTCACCTTCCAGCGAGGGGGGTTTCAGAGGCTGTATACTGTGTGGGAGGAGACTGCCTGTCTTCCTTTCGCAGAGCAGCTGGAGGATTCGAATCAATAGGCACCACCTTTGGCTGCAACACAATACCCTACAGACTACATCACCAGAGTATTTGCATCACGGTTGGTGTATGTGGTTGAATCAACGACCACTCATAGCAACCCTATGCACCACACGTCAGAACCCTGCCCTAGCCTGTGTCATCCTCACTGTCTCTAACACACGTGAGCCATTGTTACAGCTACTGTGTCAATCCACCTTGTTTAGGGTCTTCCTCTCTTTCTCTACCTTTTACAGCATGATGTGCTTTTCTAGACTGGTCCCTTCTGAAGGAGCTGTGGTGGTACAGTCCATAGGGAGTGCACTGCTGCCCCATGATGACGCCTCTCTAGTGGTTCAAATCCACCATCGGCTCCAAGAGAGAAGGAACTGACTCCTAGCTGGCTCTCCAGCAGATTTTTGGAGGCACAGGAGGAGACTGCCTATTTTTCTCCTGCAGAGCAGCTGGTGGATTCAAACCACATGCCTTTATGTTGGTAGTGCAACTCCTTACCTCTAGGACATCAGAGCTACCTAAACATTTGTTGTTGCTGCTGTTGTTGTTGTTGTGCACCATCAAGTCGGAATTGACCCATAGCTGACCCTCCGCTAGGTTTTCAGAGGCAAATCACACAGGAGAAGATTGCCCATCCTTCTCCAACAGAGCAGTTGGTGGCCTTGAACCGCATGCCTTTGGGACTACAGCACAGCTTCTTGGCACTAGACCACCAGAAAACATTGTATAGTGGTAGTTATTCTTACAGAATCAACAGGAGCGGCAAACACCGTGCCATATAATGCAGGGTGGTGTGTGTCCAACAGTGAACTAAGAACACATGTGCATTCAATCTTAATGACCCATAGGGGGTTCTATCATGCCCCTTTTTGCAGACAGAGGTTCAGGTAAGAGAGCAAGGCCTGACACTAGGCTCCCTGGCTGCACAGCCAAGTGGGCGGAAGTTGGTGCCCTGGCCTCTTCAGGGCAAGGCTGGCACCCTGTGGTGGTTCTTCCAAGCCTGAAGCAGCTGACAGGTGTGAGAGGCGAGAGTCTTAGGGCTCATCACAAACGCACCCGAGGGTGTTTTTTCTGGCTTCACTCTCTGGCTGAGGTTGTGTCGCTTAATGGACTCAACTCTTACGTCACGTCTTCCAGCCAGTTCTCCAATTTCCCACCATGGCTGGTACACTGAGAGAAAGGTAGAAGTAAAGTATCCCAGGTCAGCAGCACCGACCATCGGAGACAGATGGGAAATGGACGCCTGCTGGGGGCTGGAGTCGGAGCAAGGAACTGAGATGATGATGGATTCAGCACTTACCTTTTGTACCATCCAGGGTTAGAGAGTTAGAAAAATTGAGTTTTAAAGAGAGAAAGTGATTCTCAAAGAGTCCTGCATGAACTGCCAGCTTCCCCTCCCATTCCCCCCTTCTCCTCTAGAGGGAGCCAAGTCTACCCCTTAATTCTAATGTTAGACTCCTGCACCTCTCCCCTTCACTTCTTAGCTCTTTGAGATAAGAGACCCCAAGACGGCCCCCATTAGTGGCCAAACTCCGATGAGAACGCAGCACCAGTGCTGGTGCCCGGGGCTGTCACACACTCTTCCCATCAATTGGCTCAAGGGACCACACTCTACATGATCCTGCTAATCTTCAACCTCATGATCCCTCCATCTGCATTCACCCCCAAATCCATAGCCAGGCTACAAGACCACTCCTCACTCCTCACTCCCCGCCCTTGGCCCTGCCAGCGTTTCTTCTTCACTTCTTCTTCTGCACTCACCCCTGTCTAGAGGGAAGGGAAAGCTGCAAGGTCAGTGCGGGAGAGGCAGAAACCTGAAGCCGAGAGAACAGCCTGGTGAAGGAGGAGCCGCCAGCTGGCTGGCGCCTGAGCAATTCTGCCAGCCAGGGCCCTAGACCAGGCCTGTACGAGGAGCGCAGGAAGCTCAGAGCCCTGGGCAGGCAAGTGGGAGAGCTCCGGAGGCCAGCACCCTATTCCACCCCAGAAGACTGCAGCTCTGCATGATGGATGGCCGCCCAGCCTGAAGTGACTCAGGGCCTCAACCAGATCCAGTTCTGACCCTGAATTCTGTTTCAGTCTTCCCAGCTCAGCCTGTTCCGTGTTCACCTCCCTGATCTCCCACTTACATTCCCCAATACAAACAAGAGAGCCAGGCATTGCCACACAGTTGTTTACTATATAGTTGCTAACTAACTAGAAGAAAACAGCTCTTTCCCGAGCTTGTGTGGGTAATGTGGAGACTTAATTTTTTTTTAATTACCATACTTTTTATCGTGGTTGTTGTACCATGTACCATGGATGTGGAATGGATTCACAGCTGACCTTCTAGTGGGTTTTCAGAAACAGTTAATCACATGGGAGGAGACCGCCCATCTTTCTCGTGCTGAACAGCTGGCGTACTTTAGGACTGACAGTGCACCTCCTTACCACTAAGCAACCCTTCACATGCATTCCAAAGCCCTGGGGAGCTTTAGAAAATACAGGCTTGAGGTAGAAATGGGGACAGGCCAAAGATGATGCTTCGAGTAGCAGACTCGTGAGTTTTGAGCAACGAAGTCCTGAGCCAAGGCTTTCCAGCAGAAGAGGGTATCAGGATGTATTAGAGGGTTTTTCTTGTATAAAAGCACACACATCTGGTCTCCTACTTTCTTCATCAGGACAATAAAGCTGATTCAGTATGTCCAGGACAGCTCCAAAGAAGGGTATTTCAAAAGAGCCATGAATGATCTGGGTTTCTTATTTCCTGTGCAAAACCTGGATGCAAACTACTGACTTCATCTCACGTGCTTTGGCCATGTCATTAGGAGGGGCCAGTCCTGCGGAGAAGACGTCATGATGGGAAGGGTAGCGGGTCAGCAAGAGAGAGGACAACTCTCACCAAGATGAGCTGTTAACAATGGGCTCCGGCACGATTGTGAGGACGGCGGCGCAGGATAGAGAAGGTCCAGCTCCGTCTCACAGGGGAGTTGTCGGCACCTAACAGCAACTGCCAGCAGTTCAATCCCTGATGTTTACCGAGCCTGCTGTGGGCCAGGCTCTGCATCGAGTGTTTCAGATGTGTGGTCTCAAAGCTCCCTCACAACAGTCGGAGCTGATTCCCACTCTACAGATGAGTAACCTGGAGCTCAAGCAGACTGCCATGTCACAATATCGCTAGGCTCCACAACTTCCTTAGTCAAGCAGGACACGTGTGTTTGGGTCAGAGCTGAGGTCAAGGTCACTCCCTGGCTGTATGACTTCATTAAGTCAGCTAATTGATTTGAGTTCCTGTTTCCTCATCTATGAAGTTGGCTTTAAACCACCAACCTCAGTGAGCAGCTGTGAAGAACTATGATCCAAGTGACAAAAGGCTGGACAAATGTTAATTAAGCTAATGAAAAAAGTGTCTCCTGGTCCCCACGAGTGGCATAATGCTCCCACTGCTGTGAAAAACAACACAACTTCTTTACCTTCCAGGCGCTGAGCTGAGAATCAAACCGGGTATGTGTGTAACACACCTCAAGGCCAGTTCTTATACGCTGCCCTGGGGCGACCTTCCCCATGCCCAGACAGGAAACAGACAGGCCCAGAGAAGCCCAATTAAGTCAGAGTCAGGAAAAGCATCCCAGTTCCTGGACCAGGGATGATGTAACATCCATCTGTGGTCAAAACCCTCCTCTCTCATGCTTCAAACCTTCCATCCTTGAAGGTGAGTCCCCACAGCCCTGCTCCCTCCTGCCTCCAAGTCTGCTCACTCCTGACAACCCCACAGGACAGAGCAGAGCTGCACCACAGGGCTTTCCTAACTGTCATTTTTACAAAAGCCGATAAGCAGGCTTTCCTTATGCAGCACTGCGAGGTGGGTTTGAGGTATGTGGTGTCAAAAGGTTTATTGTTTAAAATGTCTTACCTAGGCAATGATTAACTATTTGTGTTTCTTGTATAAAGTATTTCTTAGTACAAGTATTTCTTGTATTGAGAAGAGAGAATTAGAGTGGGATACAAGCCCTGTTCTTATATGGGCTTATATGGGACCTCCATGGTAGCTCCCTCTTTTTGGGACACCCTTTTTCCAGCTACACTGCAATTGGGAATCTACAACGCTCACCAGTCTCTGCAAAACCGGCCTGGGTACCTACAGTCCTGTAAGTCATTCCCCTGCTGGGCCTGAGTCTATGGGAGACCTTCCAGTGAGCCACCGACCCAAGGAGCACAGAAGAATTAGGGAACCGAATGAAGTAAACCATGGAGTTATACAGCAGATCAAATATTTGGGACACTGTTGACTCTGCACTTCTTGTAACTTGTCTATGACTAATCTCGGCAGAGCGAATTATAAACACAAGGCACCAACCTTTAGGTTAGTAACCTCACCGCTGTCAGGTCAGTTCCAGCTCACAGACACCTTCCACGGGTTCCTGAGACTGTAAATCGTTACGGGAGAAGATTGCAACCTTTCCTCTCACAGAGCGGCTGGTGGATTTGAACTGCCACAGATGCTTAGCCCTTGGGCTAGCCATGTAATTCACTCCAGACTACACCCCCAGAGCTCCTTTTGAGGTTTGATTCTCACTCTCATTGTCATTGAACCAGAGCTGACTCATAGCTGACATCAAGGTCACAGATCACAAGGAGGAGGCCCACCCTTGGGCCTCTGGGTCAGCAGTGCAACTCCCGGTGGAAAACACCACCAGAGCTCCCTTGTGAGTTAACGGTCACACCATTTGTACCAGGCAGGAATGGCCTGTGAGATAAAACTTTGAAAAGCACACGTTTGAACTTAACCTAAAAGCACACAGGTAGTTTCAGTGGCTGATCCTGTAATGAATCTCTTCTATCTTTCATAAAATACATAAGAAAACCCTGGTGAGAAGCTTAGGAAGCTGCAGGACAGGAAGTGTCCATTACTTGACTGGGAATTGAACCGCTGGGATTCAGTCCAGATCCTGATGTGAAAAAGCCACATCACTTAATCGAGTCACTTAACCAGAATGTGCCTCAGTTTGGTTTTTTTTTCTCATGGAAAATGAAGGAATTAGGCAAAAAGGTATATGTAACATGTCATTGCCCCTAAACCAAAACCTACTGCTACTTAGTTGATTCCAACTCACAGCGACCACATATGTGCACACATATGGAACTGGGGCTCCATAGAGTTTTCATTTCCAAGGTGCTTACAGGTATTAAGCCTCCAACATCAGTTAATTATTGGTTGCTCAACCATTTATGTTACCCAAGAACTCTTAAGTACTATGTTTTTCAAGGAAAGGAGAGGTGTTATTGTTGCTAAGCATTGTTGAGTCGCTTTTGTCTCTTAGTGACCCTGCACGACAGAGGAGAATCACTTCATTGGGTTTTCCGGGCTCTAATCTTTACAGTTGGAAGCAGGAGTGGCATCCACTTCCTAAACAACATGCCTCTGGAAACCCTATGAACTTTGGTAAGTGATTACAGTTACAGAAAGGCATCAGGCCTTCTGTTCATAGGGCTGTTATGAGTCATGCTTGACTCGACAGCAATCAACAACAGCAATCTTTGCAAAAACAGATCACAGATCTCTCTCTCGCAGAGCAGATGAGTGGGTTTGAAACACCATCCTTCCAGTCAGCAGCTGAGCATGTGACCATTTGGACCACAAGGCTCCTAGAAAGGAGACGAAGTCCGCTGCTGTGAAGTCTATGCTGGCTCATGGAGAGCCGTCATCAAGTTTCTGAGACTGTCAGACTTTAAGGGAGGACATGGTCCTTCTTCCTTCTGTGGAGTGGCTAGTGGATTTGAACTGCCAACCTCTTGATGAGCAGCCCAACATGTCAATCCCTATACCATCAAGTCTCCTGGGAGAAAGACAGTCACCTTATCACAGGGGAAGACACCTACACTTTCTATAAGGCCAGCTAAGTGCCCAGAGTCTCAGAACTCTACAGCAGGACAGGGAAAACTCCAACTAAAATAGACCAGGAGTTCAAATACAAAGATAACCAGAGGTCATTCTGAAGTTAAATTTCTTTGGGACTATAACTTCCACCCATGGAGTATGGGATTTCATTTACAGTCATTCTAATTCAGAAGAATTGTCAGAAATATATTACCCTTGCCTAGTGGTCTTATGGAAAGGAGCTGGACTGCCAACTCAAAGCAGACAGTTAGAATCCACCAGCTGTTCCACAGGAAGATGATAGACAGTCTCCTCCCATGTGATTTGTTGTTGTTGTTGTTGTTGTTGTTGTTATTGATTCCTGTCCAGTCAAGCATGACTCATAGTAACTCCATGAACAAAAGATCTAATGCCTTTCTATAACTATCGTCGTTTCTCCAAGTTCATAGTTTCCATAGGCATGTGGTTTAGGAAGTGGATGCCACTCTTGCTTCTAAACCTATTTTACAATGGGGAGCTCCACCAAACACTGTCCACCATGGGAAACATTTATAGCATTTCACACCTCAATGGCACACGGTTCTACATCACAGCAAACCCAGATTATCTCAGTCCAGCAAATTAACAAAGAGTGATGTACAAAGTAGAAGAATGTTCCTCCAAAATATAACAACACTAGTCTCACTTAGCAGTGGTTAAGTGTTGTCAGGTCGAATACAACTTGTAGCAACCCTATGAACAAAAGACCTGAACTCTGTTCTATAATTAACATCATTTCTTTATGTTGATAGAGTTTATAGAGTTTCCAGAGGCAACTGGGTTAGGAAGTGGGTGCCACTCCTGCTTCCAAACCTGAATCAATCAATCAATCTTGAAGCTCCTCCAAACACTATCCATGATGGGTAAATATTATGGTGTTTGACATGACTATGGCACAGTGTTCAGCATCACAGCAACTCCAAATTATTCAGTACAGCAAATAGACAAACCACTGCTGTACCACTTAAAGAATGTGCATCCTAACATTAGTAAATGTGGCTGTTGGCTATGATAAACCACGTATTCCCTCTATCCTTGGGCCCCTGTTGGCTAAAAGGGGCAAACAGAAGTTCAGCTAGCTAATACCTTCTTGTGGAGGGGGGGAAAAAAACCAGTAACACAAGCTAAACACAAACCTACACAAACTCCAAAACTTTGCTTAGGTGACGCTCATCAAAACGTGAAAAAACAACTTCTAGAGTGGAACCACTGCACAGGAGCCTCCAGGCAGACTTAACCCATCACTATGGAATTTACAGCCCCTGAATACCCGCTGGAAGGTCAGTTGTCAACTGGTTTCAACTCAACAGTACACAACAACAGAAAATGTGGTGCCATCGGGGTCATATCCCAGCTAGATGAAAAGACACTTTTCTAAAAAAAAAAAAAAAGACACTTTTCTGACAGACTTCCTTAGTGTTCAGGCTGATTCTGGGCAACTGCACACCAACTGGGGCACCCTCTGCTGCCTCACTTTGAATCTGAGAGGTTCCTACCAACCCTCCTGGGAGACTCACCTTCTTAACATGGGCTCTGCTGGCATCACAAAAGGTGTGAACACTGGCTTGACCAGCCGGAGCATTTGCATGAAAATTGGGCTTCAATCTGTGCTTTTCTCCAATGATGGAGACAGGCTATCAGCCCACCTTGTGCAGGAGCTCCAGTGGCAGGGCAGGTTCTGGTCAGCCACAGGACTGGAGGACTTTTCCCAAAAGAAAGAGGCAGCAACCAGGATAAAGTTCAGCAGCTGATCCTGCCAGGTCCCTTTCCCAGCACCATGTTGCACCTTTGACCTCTGCCCGGAAAGGGAGGATGAATGCAAATGTCACAGTCCATGAGTTTGGAATTGTTTTAAAGACTGTGTGGGAGGAAAACAAGAGTTCAGATTAAAACTCATCTGAACTAAAGCACAAAGCAACATAGTCATCCTTGTTTTAAGAGAGAGCTCAAAAGTTTCTCCTGTCCTCTTTGCTTCATGATCTGGCTGGGCCAGACACATTGCTGAGGACCCAGGTCAAACCTTTGTCAGTGATCTGCTTTCAGTTTCCTTGGGACTGGACTAGGGACATAAGAAGAGAAACTGGGCTCTGTTGTCCTTTTAAAGCCTCTTGCCAAGACAATTCCAACTTACAGGAACCCAGTAAGACACAGCAGAACTGTCCCAAAGGCTTCCATGGCTGGGGATATTTACTGAAGACCACAGGAGTGGCTGGCTGGTAGGTTTAGAACGAATGAACCACCCAACTTTCAGTTAGTATCCAAGTGTTTTACCCACGATGGCACCAGGCTCTTTCCTGTCACCTTTATCCCTCTCCTGGGAATTCTCACTGTTGTCATTTTTTCAGGTCCCTATAATCAATGGTGTGGTGGAGTCAGTTGATGCCTGTACACAGTTCAAATTACTTCATTCTCAGCTTTTCAAGAGAGTTGTTAAACATAGTACTTAAAATAGAACCATATGTAGTAACAAGTGAATATGTTTTAAGAAAAACAAAGGTAATAAATACTCAAATTCACTGCTTTTTAATTATTTCACTATGTCCTACGCTTTTAATATTCTTTATATCTGTTTTATCTGCATGGTAAAGACATTCCATACGTTGGGTTGGAATATTGACCAAGATAACAGTATTTACACCATTGTTGTTGTGTATTTACACCATGAGTTGGTTGTGACTCATACCAACCCTATGCACAATAGCTCCAAACTCTGCTTTGTCCTGATCCAATCTCACTGACTTCAACACACCTATTTCCACTAGCCCCATTATTGTGTCAATCCATCTCATCCTCAGTCTTCCTCTCTCCTTCACTGTTCCTCTACCCTTCCAAGCATGATGTCCTTCTCCAAGGACTGGTCCCTCTAAGCCACATGCACAAAGTGTATGAGACAGATCTACAAAATCCTTGCCTCCAAGAAGAAACTTGGTTTCACCCTCTCCAAGACAGACCTGTTTGCTCTTTTGGCAGTTCATGGTATGTTTAATACACTTCTCCAGCACTACAACTCAAAGGCATCGGTTCTTCTTCTGTCACCCTTAGCTCTCTGATACAAAGCAGGTCACTATAAAGACCATGGCCCGGATCGGGTGTACCTTAGTCTCTAGAGTGACATCATTGCTCTTTAGCACTCTGAAGAGGTCCCTGACAGCAGATTTTCTCAATGCAAACCTCTTTTCCTGGCTGCTGGTGCAAACGGTGTTGATGGTGGAATGAAGCAAGCTGAAAGTATTAACAATCTCAATCGCTTTTCCAGCTATCATGAAGCTGCCGATTGGCCCAGTTGTGAGAATCTTTGTTTTCTTGATGTTGAGCTTCAATCATATTGGAGACTGCAGTCCCTACCTTCTGCAGCAAACACCTCAGGTCTGCCTCAGTTTCAGCAAGCAAGGTTATCTCATGCATAACACAGTTTGAGTCTTCTTCCAATCCTACTTTCTCCTTATAAAATCTAGTCTCCTGAATGCACTATTCCACATATAGATTGAAAAGGCTGGAGACTGGATGCATCCCTGACACACTCCCTTCCTGATTTTGAACCATGCAGTGTTTCCCTTGCTCTGTTCTGACGACTGCTTCCTAGTCCAGCTAAAGGTTTTGCATGAGCACAACCATGTTTTGGGATTCCCATTCTCCTCAAGGTTAGTCACAATTTGTTGTGATCCATGCAGTCAAATGCCTTTGAATAGCTTATGAAACACAGACAGACATTCCACTGGTACTCTTGGCTATCAGCCAAGATCCATCTGACATTGGCTACAATGTCCCTAGTGCCACCACTTGTTCTAAACCCAGCTTGCACGTCTGGTAGTTCTCTGTCAATATACTGTTCCAGTCATTTTCGAAATTAGCTAATGCTATAGAATAGAGGTCCCCAAAAGGCCTCAACCTCCTGCAAAGTCAGTTACTTACTGGCATTTAGCTGTTGAGACTCTTAAATCCTTATCTCCAATCTCAATTTCAGACTCATACAACCAGTTATCTACAATGCCAGCATTATCTGGATTCCTTGGAGGCCTAACACATTCCAAATTGGACTGATGTTTCTCCCAAGAAAGAGCTCTAGTCATGCTGTGGCTAAGGCTGCGCTAACAAAAAGATCAGCTGTTCAAGCCCACCTGCAGCATTTTGGAAGAAAGATGAAACTGTTTCTGTAAAGATTTATAGCCTTGGAAACTATGGGGGCTCTACAAGGTCACTAGAAATCAGAATTAACTCGATGGGAGTGGGTTTTAATCTCTAATTAGATGCAAATCATTTCCCCCATCTTCAATGTCAACTCTATCCTTCCAGGCTTTCAGACCAGACATCTGGTCATTTTTATTTAATTAGGAGTTAGTTGGGGGCTTGAAACCTCTTAAACCAGTAGATGGGCCTGTGTGATTAAAAGTTGGTTGAGCCCTGCCTGAGAGCCTCTTGTTTGAAGCAGTTAGATTCTGGAACCTAGAGATTGATAGTTCAAATTCATCCAGGAGCACAGTGGAATAAAGGACTGGCAACCTGCTTCTATAAAGATTTCAATCAAGACACTGAAAAATAATGAACTTGTAAAATACAACATGGGTGACTCTGGAGGACATTATGATGAGTAAAAGATCTCAGTCACTAAAGGACAAATACTGCATAAAACCACTGTTATAAAACAGAACTGACATGGGAAGTTGAGGGGGAAACTAGGAAACGTGCAGGTAAATAATGAACGTTGCACTCGAATAGATGAAGGAAAGAACTGTTTAAAAGGAATATGTGATTAGGCATTATTTGTATTAAACAGTCCGGAATAAGAGGTGCAGTGCAAAGTGGACTGGGGGAAGGGTAGAAAGGAGGGAAGAAAATGTGCAACAATTAATGAATGAAAATGCAACTTTTCAGTAAACTTTTGTTAAAATCACAATTTAAAAAATATTTCAATCAAGAAAACCCTAGGGGGTCGCCAAGATGTCGTTCCCCAAGTACAAGCCATCACTCCTGGCCACCCTACCTGCTACCCTCAACCCAGCCGAATATGACATCTCTCCAGAGACCCGGCGGGCTCAAACTGAGCAGCTGGCCATTAGATTCTGGCTTAAACAGGAGTATCTGCTTCAGCTCAGTGACCCCAACCGGAAGACGATCATTGAAGATCCTGCCTTGACTCGTTGGACCTGTGCAAGATCAGCAAATGTGTATCCCAATTTCAGGCCCACTCCCAAGCTCTCCCTCATAGGAGCTGGGTTTGGCCTTGGGCCCCTCTTCTTCTGGTACTATGTTTTCAAAACTGAGAGAGATAGAAAAGAAAAACGTATCCAGGAAGGAAAATGGGAACGCCCATTTAACATCTCATATTAAGTGTGACAGAGATGACTATGTATTATTGCTTAAATAAATCTTCTATTAATCATTAAAAAAAAAAAAGGAAACCCTATGGAAAAGTATTACATTAACATGTGGGATAAAGTGATACTCTTCTTTGTTTTAGTTTTTGGTGGTACATGTCATTTTTTTCTAATATAATGTTTATTTTTAGTTTGTTAACCTTCCCCTACCACCCATCCCAAGAATGTTAAGTGGCAAGAAGGGTAGGGATTTCTGTCTGTTTCATTCGCTGCCATAACTTCAATACCCAAACAGAGTCTGGCACACAGAGGACAATCTATACATACCTGCTAACTGAACAAACTCCATTTGTGCAGGACCACCAGTTTCTGAAGGAGTGTGCATTTGAATGGTGCTCAGAGGAGTAACTCTCTAATAGTAACGACAAGCACTGTGACCCAACAGCAGCTTCTTACTTGTAACAAAACTATTAACAGGCAAGGAGGTATTTATAGAATATTTAACAACCTGCCAGCTGCTAAGTTAAGAGCCTGGTGGGCATCATACCATTTAATTCTTGCTATAAACCAAGGAGGCAGGTACTAGTATTACCCCTACCAATAGCAGCATGTAAAGCAGAAACCAAATCACCAAAGAGGTAAAATAACTTACTGAAGTGCTGGTAAGATTTAAATACAAGGAGTCTGTCTCCAAAGCTCGCAATTTGAGAGACGCATCCTACCTACTTATATGTGTCCTCAACTCCAAATGGCAAAACTTTCAACACAGTTTTAATGTTACCCTGGTGGTGGGTAGTGGGATGAATGCTGGGATTCTAACCTGAAGATCTTCAGTTCGAATCCACCAGCAGCTCCGTGATGGAAAAATGTGATAGTCTTTCCACCGCTCCTGTGGAGATGTATAATCTCAAAGACAGACCTGACAGGGCAGTTCTATCCTGTCCCATAAGGTCTCTATCAGTCAGAATCAGCTCAATGGTTGGGGACTCGGCTTTGTATTAATGTGGACACTAAAGAAGGAATCAGCAGAGGTTTAAGCAGAGGCTATCTGTCTCATACTTGCTCTGAACATACTGCACTGCTGTAAGCTGCTTTAGCCTCACTGATTCACTTAATCCAACAGTGAATCTCCCTTCTAACATCATGGTTAAGTCTGAGTTACTTTTTAAAAACTCAAAAAGCCATGATGGAAGAGGAGCCTAGTTTCTATAAAAATGGGTAAGTACTTGAATTTTTAATTTAAATCTTTGCTTTGCTACAGAGCAGGGAAACAGTGCATGGTTCTCCATACCTTTTCAATCTGTAAGCAGAAGAGATCATTCAAGAGGCTGGACTTCATGAAGAGAAATGTGGCATCAGGATTGGAGGAAGACTCATCTGTGCTATGCAGATGACACAACTTTACTTGCTGAATTTGAGGAGGACATGAGGCATATGCTGCACAAGGTCAAGGACTATAGTCTTCAGTATGGATTGAAGTTCAACATGAAGAAAACAAAGATTCCCATCACTGAGCCAACTGGCAGCATCATAATAGACAGAGAGGAGATTGAGATTGTTAACAGCTGAAGCTGTTTTTACACAATCAACACTCCTAGCACCAGCAGTCAGACAAATTGCATTGAGAAAGTCTACTGTCAGGGAAGTCTCTGGAATATTGAAGAGCAATGATGTTAGTTTGGAGACTAAGGTGTGCCTAATACAAACCATGGTCTTTGCAATTATTATGTGTAAGCCAGCTGAACAATGGCTAAGGATGATAGAATCAATGCCTTTGAGTTGTGGTGCTGGAGAAGAGTGTTGAACATACCATGGACTGCCAGGAGAACAAAAAAGTCAGTCCTAGGTAGAGTAAAACCAAGCTGCTCCCTGGAGTAAAGAATTTTGAAGCTCCATCTCACATATTTTGGACATGTGGTCAGGAGGGACCAGTCCTTGGAGAAGAACATCATGCTTAGAAGAATAGAGTAACAGTGCAGGAGAGGAAGACCCTGGATGTGCTGGATTGACTCAGTGACTGGAGAAAAGGGATTAGGTGTGTCAGAGACGATGAGATTGGCTCAGGATAGGGGAGGTTTCAGAGCCGTTGTACACAGAGTTGCTATGAGCTGCAGGGGATTCAACGGGACATAACAATAAGTAACTGCGTTATCTTACACAACTTATTTAACGTTTTTTGGGCTTCAACCACAGAATAGAAAACACTGTTGTTGTTGTGTACCATCCAGTCAGAACCAACCCATAGCTGACATTCCAGAGGTTTTCAGTGACAGTTTAATCACAAGAGACGAGATTGCCCATTTTTCTCTTGGAGGGTAGCTGGTGGATTTGAACCATGTGCCTACAGAATTGCAACACAGTACCTTATCACTAGACCACCAGGGTTAAGTAGGGCCTCATGGAATTCACAAGGAAGTCCGGCAACAAACAGCAGCAACGTGCTTTGTTCAAATTTGGTAAGTAATGGAAGAAGGAAGTCAGAGCTGATCAAACATGCTTCTCACTTTTCCTGGTTGTTTGCCCAGAGATTTCATTTCCAATTGAAAAGTTGTTGGTTCAAACCCACCCAGCAGCCTGGCAAGAGACAAGCATAGGGAGTAATCTGCTTCCATAAAGATCATGGCCTAGAAAACCCTATAGGGCAGGTCTACTCCATCATTACCGTGGCTTTGAGTGGAAAATCCGTGAGACAGCACCTCGCCACAACAAAACCATCTGAAAAACACTAACTCCATAAACTCCAATCTTCAGATACCACGTCTTTTTAAATATGTTTGCATGGAGCTAACAAATTCAACTCAAAGAAACAAGCAGCTGTAAAAAGCTACCTCAAATAGAAACTCTGTTCACGCCAACACGAGACATTTTCACTCAGGTGCCCCAATGTTTACCAAAAGAGCCACCTCGTAAAATTCCATCAGTCATGCATTGCTGTAGAGAATGTAGCCCATAATTTAACATAAACCACAGGAGTTTCTCCTCACCTGGGGGGGGGGGGGTGGGAAGGGGGAGCCTTTTCAGAAATTGTCATTCCCAGCTAAGCATTCAAATTGGAGTGTGAGCTGGTTTCCCAGCGACCCAAGAAGGTTCATTTTTGGCAAATCATCCACGAACCAATGCACTGGAAACACCAGTAGAGAAACCTGAGCAGGATGGCAAAGATTGCGCAGATTCCAGGGGAGGGGAGGACCCACCGAGTCCCAACACTCCTAGACATAATTCCAGAAAGCTTAGGGAAAGAGATGCCTTTGGCCCCGTGTACTCTCCAGAGAAGGTGCCCAGGTGGCGCAGTGGTTAAAGAGTTCAACAGCTAACCAAAATGGTCAGGGAGTTCTATTCTGACTCAGTCTGCTGCCATGTTGCACTGTTGAATGCAAAGTCTGAGCGATTCTGGTAGTTCGAATCCACCAGCAGCTCTGCAGGAAACCCATGTGTTGTCTCTGTGTTGAAAGAAAAACCCAAAAGGTCAGTCGGGCGTGGAATCTATCAACTAACCCACGTGTCAGAAAGTTAAGGCAGTTTGCTCCCCTAAAGATTTGCAGTCTAGGAAAACCCTACTGATAGTTCTACTCTGTCTATAGGGTCACCACGACTGGAATGGACTCAATGCCAGTGGGTTTGGGACTGCTCTCAAAGGGGCTGGCCTTCGCCACAGAACAATCACCAAGCAGAACTACCGCGCCACCGGAATCTTCACAAGAGGAAGTGAACACTAATTTCTTTTGCGGAAGGAAGGCAGAGAGTTGGGGTTTAAGGACCGGATCTGGCCCAGCCTGGGTCTGAGCTGAGCAACGGGTGGGTGGGTGGCTGGAATGACTCTTCCGAATGAAATGCCCAAGGATTTTAGCCACCCCGGGATGGCCGGCCTCCAGGGCAGCCTGGCCTCGGGCTCCGGCGGCGCGCGCACGCACAAGCGGGCCGGTTATAAATAGCGCGGCGGCCAACAGCGCGGGAGTGCAAGCGGGGGTGCAGCTTACTTCATCTCGCTCGCGGGGCCGGGCGCTGCTCCGTGAAGTGGCAGGGGCGGCACGGGCACCGCGGGAGGGCTCAGGCCCGCCGCGGAGCGCGCTCGGAGGGGGCTTCCCGGCGCGGGCCTGCGACGCGGACCCCACACATCCTCTCCCCGGGGCGGGCGGCCGGGGCCTCTGACAGGTGCGCGCGTCACGCGGCCCCGCTCCTGATGGACGGCCCGCTCCGATTTCGCCGGCGGCTGGAGGGGAGGGCACGAGGCCAAGGCCGGCCCCAGGCCACCTCCCCTTCCCTGCACCGCGCTCCTGTTCCACCCCCAACCAAAACCCTAAGGTCCCGGGCCAAGGGGGTCCCTCCACCAAGTCCCGGCGCGCGCACGCCGAGGCAGCCCTGGCCCGGCGAGGAGCGCGCGCGCAGTAGGGCGCCGGGCGCGCGGATGGCGCGCAACTAAGTGGAGGCGGGGCGCCGGCGAGGTCACGCCCCCTGATTTAAATTCGAGGGGGGAGGGGGGACAAGAAGGAGGGATTTCCAGGACGATCTTTTGGTTCTGGAGGAACCGCAGCCTTTCAGAGTGAAGTGGGCGTGCAAGCGGTAGTCTGTCTGCCCTCACAGGGACAGCGTTTCTCTTTTCCCGGGGTTTTCGTGTCCCTGGTAGGAGTTGCCCCTCTGACTCTGATACACAGTTGAGTCCCCAGTGACCAAGAGCAGTGATTATGTCATGGTGAAAGTCCAGAAGCTGGATGACATCTCCCCACGATCCGGCACCAGCTCTGGGACCTCCCCAGGCCTCACTTTCCCCCATCTGTAGAATGAGACGCTTGGTTCATGATTGTCAATACTCGAAAGTCATGGTTTTACGAGTTGGAGACAGTACACTCCTATCACTCTTTCACCAGAGAGCTTTATGGTTTGGTGACCTTGCAGATACTCACCTGAGACTTAGTTTTTTCATCTGTACGATGAGAGCAACGGGAGGGCCTTCCGAGTGCTCAGTGAATGATAGCGTGTCCCTATGTGCCTTTAATAGGCACAACCTCCGTTTCCTTATTCTGTAAATTATCTTAATACGACCTCTCTGTAAAGTATCTAAATAAGGTAACACGGGCCCGCCACCCCTCCCAGTGCTCTGTGAATCCAGTCCTCTGCTCACCCCTTCACCTTTTTCATGCAGCATCTGGCTTTTACCCTGTGGTAAACTCACTTCCATGTTTCTACAAGCCCTTCAAATTGGTGTCATTGTCCCTGTGGGGTCTCAGCCATTGAACGGGCTCCTTCCAAGGCCCTTTTACTCACCAGAGCCTCAATTGCTTTGGGTTTAAGTAAGCACAGCCACCTCTTGGTCTTAAGTCTTTCATCCAACACCTACCTCCCCACACCTCAGAGACAAGAAGAAATGTTACCTTCTTCTTCCCTCTCTTCCTGCTGAAAACAAGAGCCTGGTCCCCCAGGAAGAGGAAATTCTGACCTGAGTGAGGACTTGCAGCCACTTTTCACTTCAGGAAGGTTCCTTTGAGGCAGGAGTGTTGAGAACAAGCTGAGTGACCTTGGCAATCACCAGCAGGATGAAGCAAGGCCACACTAGGTGTGATTGCCACACAGAGTGTTAGGCAAGGAGCTTCCAGAAAGACTGGGGAGCCCAAGGCCTGGTGGGAGGCTGCAGTGGGGTGCCTGCCTCAGGAAGGAGTCAGGATACCCCAGAAGGTCCAGGAGCCAGGCTCCCTACACAGCAGAAGTGGGCAGGAAGGTGTCTCTAGCCAGCCAAACCAGATTCATGCCAGGCCAGGACTTGACCTCGAGGTCCCTCCCACATTTCATAACCCTGGGTGTGCCATGTACCCACACAGCTGTGGGCACCCAGGCCAAGGGAGGCACAGGTGGGAGGAGGCAGGTGCCCAGGGTCTGCTCCAAGTCCAGTAAACACTTCCTAGGCCTCTCTGCAGCAGTCACAAAGGTGATACTCTTCTTTTTTAAAAGTATGATTGTGGGTGGGGGAGGGGAATACATATCAAAGCATATGCCATCTCAACAACTCCTAGATGTGCAATTCAGTGACATTCTTCTAGTGATGCCAACATTTTCGCTGTCATGTTCCAAATCGTCCCATCACCATAAGCATAAACTCATTGCCTAATTAAATGAAAACTCCTTCCTGCCACCTCCCTCCCACTCCAGTAGGGGCACCTCAGGAACCACTCAAAACCTTTGATTTCTGCTGCCTGTTTATTTTGTGTCGACATGATGATCCTACAATATATGCTCTTCTGTGACTGGCTTTGCTCAGCATATTTTCAAGTCTTGTTCATGTAGTGACATTGTGTCAGGACTTCTTTGTTCTTAGTGGAGAGCAGTATCCCTTGTGTGCATGAACATTTCATTTATCCATTCACCTCCTGACAGATGTTTTGGTAATCTCCAATCTAGGACCATGATGAAAAGTGGTTTTTTGAGGGATCTGAAAAGAATATGGCCAAACCAAATCACCTGAGATCAACTTAAGGAGATCCACATGTCTGGTTAAGTGACATCTGAGTGGGGTCTAAGAAGTGACAGGAAATGAGCCTGGCTGTCCTACCCACTGGTGCTTCTGCTCCACACATCTTCCAGGTCGTGTCACTTCTCTGCTGCTCCTTCTCCCTGTCCCAACCTCTGAATCTTCTTGTCTGATTTGGGCAATTTGCTCAGAGAGTTTCCCCAATCCTTCATGTGTGACAGCCACCTATTGTTATGGATTGAATTGTATTCCCCCAAAAGATAGATTGAGATCCTAACCCCAGTACCTGTGAATGTGACTCTATTAGGGAGGAAGAAAAGTCTTTGAAGATGTTATCAGTTAGAATAATAAGAGATGTACTCAAGTAGGATGGGCCCTGATCTAATCTGAGCACTGTCATTATAACCAAGCCAAACCAAACCCCTTGCTGTCAAGGCGGTTCAGGCACATAATGACCCCACAGGACAGGTTAGAATTGCCTGCCTTGTTCCAAGGCCAGACTGCCACATCTTTGTCTCTCAAAGCAATTGATGCATTCCAACCTCCAACATTCTGGTCTCAAACATTTAACCATGGGGTCACTAGGCACATTTCTGTCACTGTACAAGAGGAAAAGAGAACAGAGACAGGGAGGCAGCCATGTGACTGTAAAGATTGTAGAGCTGCGGTTACAAGCCAACGAACACCAAGAATGGCTGGCTGTCATCAGAAGCTGGGAGACAGGGGTGAGACAGATCCTCAAAGCCTCAGAAAACACCCACACACTCACGTTTGAGTTAGGGCACCTTGCCTCCGGGAACATGACAGAACGCATTGCTGTTGTTTTAAGCCACTCATTTTGTGTTCCATCGCTGGCAGCCATAGAAAACAGGACCTGTTGCGGTTGAGTAGACTTGGACTCACAGTGACCCCATGTGTTACAGAGAAGAACTGCCTTGGGGCGTTTTCTTACTGGTCATCTTTACAATCTCTCTTCCCAGGTGCTGGGATCAGGGAGCGTCACACCTCTGACTGTTCACACCGGTCAGGGACTCCTGAGAAACTGAGGAACAAAAACCACCAAAGCCCCAGCCGGACAGGCAAATGTGACTAGGAGCAACCCAGTGGGACAGAATAGAGCCACGCCCGGAAGTTTTTCCAGGGGACAGGGATCTTTATGGAAGCTGACTCACTAACTGCTTCATCTCCCTCCCTGGGAGGAGCTAGAAGATTCAAACTGCTTGCTGGACTTGGTGTTAGCAGCCTAACACTCACTGCACTTTAACACCAAGGCTGGAAAAAAACAAAAAACTCCCCCAAAATGAAAACGTGTGTATTTGGGCCTTGTGAGTGCTTTGGCACTTTCTTTAATCTGAAGAAGTTTTTCTCTCTTGTGTGCTAACAGCACTGAGGAGGCACCTCAGACCTGGTCCCACACCCCACGGTGTACCCACTTCCCAAATCGGAGCCAGAGAAAGCCAGCACACCGTGGCCTGTGGCTGTACTGTGCCTGTAGTTTATCTCCACCAGAGAGGAGCACCCTGGGGCTTTATTTGTGAAGCGGATTTTTCTAATCTTCCTAGACAAGGAAAGGGAGACCCAGAAAGATGAATGACTCACAAGAGAGGTCTGTTAGAAATAAAATCCAGTTGCAGTTTCTATTTTCAGAAATCACTCACTAGCGCAGCTTCTCTTGTTCACTGCTCTCCAAGGAGCAGGGAGGGGGGAACAGGTGTCAGATTTTCAGCCTTGGGGAGATCCCAGATAAGAGAAGCCTAGGAAAGCTTTTTTCCCCCTTTTGGATTGACCTCATAAAGCCTGTAGTTATAGATTAGTTTTCTGTTACTACCATAACAAACTGTCATAGATACAGTGATCTTTTTTTTTCTTATTTTATTATTTTTGTGTGAGTGTACTGTCAAATCAGATCTGACTGGTACAGGAGGCAATTGTCCCTCCTTCCCCGGCAGAGCATCTGGTGGATTTGAACCGTGCACCTCTGGGATTGTAGTTGCAGCTCCTTGCCACTAGGCCACCAGAGCTCCCCCAGATACAGTGATCTTAACATCACAAAGTTACCATCATGCAGTTTTGAAGGTCAGACATCCAACATGGGTCTTACAGGGTATAATGGATTAAATTTTGTCCCTACTATGCTCCCCCTCCAAATATATGTCCATTTCCTTAGTCCATAATTGTCAATATTATACAATTATTCTCCATTTACAATCTGAAGTGATTATCCTGTGCATTGTAAACCTTAATCTCTGAGATGTTGGTGATGCAGAATGAGAGGCAACATTCCACAGAAATGAGATTGGATCTTAAGTCGATCTCTTTTGAGATATAAAAGAGATTAAACAAGAGAGGAGAAATCAGAGGGACGAGACTACCACCAAGAAAAACGAGCCAGGAACACAACTCGCACTCATTTGAACCTGGGATCTTTATGCTTAGAACCTCCTAGACCCAGGAAAAGATTGATGTCAAAACACATGGAGATGTTGATAGGACAAGAACCCTCCCCCAGAATTACAGAGAAAAATCCTCACCTAAGCTGGTGCCCTGAATTTGGACTTCTAGCTCCCTAATTTATGAGAAGATAAATTTATGCTTATGAAATCCACACTTTGTGGTATTTCTATTACAGAGAGCTCTGATGGTATTGTCCACAGGGACTTGCAGTGTTTACCCAAAGGCCAAACTTCTTTGATACTTTGAATCCACCAGTGGTTTAGAGGAAATAAGATGGATGGTCAGCAATTGACAGCCTTAGAAACCCAAAGGAGAAGAGCTATGATTTCCTTCTGATTGGACAATGAGTTTGAGCTGAGTATGATGGTAGTGCTGGGGACACTGAGACACAGGGTTAAAGCCAAGGATTGGCATAATTATCTTCTATGGAAGCCATTTTCTTGTTCACTTAGGCTGGAGCAGAATTCTTCCGAGGTTTTAGGATTAAGAAGCCAGGTTTCTTGCTGGCTATCCACTGTAGCCTCTTCCCAGTTCCTAGACTTTACTTGGCTTGTGGCCCCCTTTCTCCACCTTCAAAGTCAGGATCTCCTTTGTTCCATCTTCAGAGCAACAAAGGTAGGTCGAATACCTTGAATCTCTCCTCCACGTTCTTCTTCCAGTTTATGTCTCAGATCCAATGGGGAAAGGGTCTATGCTTTGAACTCAAAACTCATTGCTGTCATATCTGAACCAACTCATACCTGTTGCCCCAGTGGATTTTCCAGAGGCTGTAACTCACACAGGAAGAGATTGCCCATCTTTCTCCTGTTAGTGGATTCTAACTACCAAAGAGGCCCCTCCTTTGGGTCAGCAGTGAAACGGCCCATCAGAGCTCATTTGAAACTCGTGTAACCAGATTGGATATAGTTCCACATCATCTCAAAGACTACACTCTTAACCACATCTGTAAAGTCCCTTCTGTCATGTTGTTAAGCACCATCCAGTAGACCCTTGACACATAGCATCTCTGTACAGCAACACGAAACCTTTCCCTATCTGTGTCATCCTCCTAATCTCTGCTGTGCTTAAGCCCATTGTTGCAGTCATTATGTCAACCCATCATGTTGAGGCTTTCCATCCCTTCTCTGACCCTCCGCCTTTGCAAGCAATGATGCCTCCTTCCAAGGACTCATCCCTCCTGAAAACATGCTCAAAGTATGTGAAATGAAATTTCAACATCCTTGCCTCTAAGGAACTGTGAGGTTGTAATTCTAAACTATAATGGTTTGTACTTTTGGCAATCCATGGGATAGATATTCACTAATCTTCACCAACACCACAATTCAAAGGCATCAATTCTTCTTTAGTCTTTTTTGTTCAAAGTCATTTTTCACAAGCATAAGAAGCAATTGAAAATAACATGGGTTAAGTCTGTTACCACTTCATCTTTATTGCCTTTGAAGCTGGAACTGACTCATGGCTGACCCTCCAGGGGGTTTTCAGAGGCTGTAAATCAGACAAGAGGAGACCACCCATCCTCCTGAGCAGCAGCTGGTGGATTCAAACCGCCTGCATTTGTATTGACAGCACCATTCTCTATCTACTATGCCATCAGAGCTTTTCCCCTTCATCTTTAAACTGGCATCCTTGCTCTTCACCATTATAAAGAGATCCTTAACAGCAGATATGCCAAACGCAATGAGTCTTTTTATTTACTATCTGCTGCTTCTATGAGCATAAAATGAAATTTTGACATTAATCTTTCCTCCATTTATTATGTTATTTCCTGTTAGTCCAGTTGAGGATTTTTGTTTTCTTCATATGGTGTTGTAATCTGTATTGAAGGCTGTGGTCTTTAATCTTTTTCAGTAAAAACTTCAGGTGCTCCTCACTCTCAGAAATCAAGGTTATATCACTTGCATAATTCAGGGTGTTCATTTTTCTCCAATCCTGATACCACATACTTTTCTAAGCTTCTAATGTGGCTGACTCTGAGAAGAATGGGAATCCCAGAACATTTGATTGTGCTTATGTAAAACCTACACTTGAACTAAGAGGGAGTCATCAGAACAGAGGAAGTAGACACTGCATGGTTCAATATTGAAAAGGGTGTCTGCCAGGGATGTATTCTGTCTCTATACTTTTTCAATCTGTATGCAGTACAGATCATCTGGGTCGCTGGACTGTATGAGGAAGAATGTGGCATCAGGATTGGAGGAAGACTCATCAACAACCCACATTATGCAGATGACACAACTTTGCTGGCTGAAACTGAGGAGGACCTGAAGCACTTGCCATAGAAGGTCAAGGACTGCAGTCTTCAATATGTATTGAAGCTTAACATCAAGAAAACAAAGATTCTCACCACTGGTCCAATTGGCAGCATCATTATGGATGGTGAAGAGATTGAGATTGTTAAGAGTTTTAGTTTGCTTGGCTCCACAATCAACATTCTTGGTACTAGCAGCCAGGAAATCAAGAGATGAATTGCATTGGGAAATTCAACTGTCAGAGACCTCTCCAGAGTACTGAGGAGCAACAATGTCAGGCTGGAGACTAAGGTGTGCCTGATTCAGGCCATAGACTTCACAATTGCATGCTATGTGTCAGAGATCTGAACAATGACTAGGGATGATAGAAAGAGAATTGATGCCTTTGAGCTGTGGTGCATGGACTGCTAGGAGAACAAACAGGTTTGTCCTAAAGAGGGTGAAACCAGGATGCTTCTTGGAGGCAAGGATTCTGAAGTTTCATCTGATGTACTTTGGACACGTTGCAAGGAAGGACCAGGCCTTGGAGAGGGATGTCATGTCTGGGAAGGTGAAGGGACAGAGCAAGAGAGGAAGACCCTCAATGAGACAGACGATTCAGTGATTGGGGTAATGGGAATAGATGTGTCAGAGATAGTGAGGTTGGCACAGGGTTCAGGGCTCTTGTACATAGGGTCACTATGAGTCTCAAGCGACTCTGCAGCATGTAACAACAAGAGCAGCAATGTATTTGTCAGCATACAGATTGAATAGGTACAGTGACAGGATACAATTCTGATAGCTTTCCTGATTTAAAACCATGTTAAAGTAGCATATTCACAGATTCTAGGGACTAGAGTAGAGACATTGTTGTCATGCTACTTAGATAGCATCCCACCCATGGGAGTTGCTGTGATCCCTAGGAATTTCACTGGATGATTCTGGACTATTACCAGGCCTTTCTTCCTAATCTATTTGACACTGGAAGCTCTGATTGGCACCAAATACACAAGCCTACATTGACAGGTGATGGCTGTCCGTGATGTCCATTGGCTGAGAATTAAACCTGGGTTTCTGTCATTGTGAGAGTTCTACCACGGAACAGTCACTGCTTCTTTCAACACCTTTACCCATTGCCAGTAAGTCAATTCTAAATCATAACAAACTTTCCACCTTGTTTCTGAGATTGTAAGTCTTGTGGAAGGGGACTGACTGCCCACCTTTCTTCCTCAGTTCAGCTAATGGATTCAAATTACTTATCTATTTTTCAGCTAGCAGTATACCATGAGATGTTCTATGCCATCAGAGTTGCTTTCAACATCTTTAGGAGTATATCGTTCTGCCCACAAGAAGTTGTAAGTTTTCAGATTCTCAAATCCTGTTGATTGTCTAGGGTGATTGTCTTATAATTTTTTTTAAAAGCTGTATTGTACTTTAATTCACAAACCACACAATCTGTCCACTTAAAATGGACAATATTAAAAATTAACATCTATTGTAACATTGAATTGACTATGACTCAGAGAGACTCTAAGAACAATAGAAGGTGAGGAAGACCTTCAGTCAGATCAATTGCCACAGTAACTGCAACAATGAGCTCATACTACTGTGTCTTGTACATTGGTTTGTAATAAGCCTCTTGCTGTCTATTCTATCCTGCACCATCCTCACAATCTCCATCATGCTCAAGCCCATTCCTCTCTTTCACTGACCCTCTACTTTTTTTAAACAATATTTTTTTTAATTTTTCTTTTATTTTTTTGTGTGTGTACCGTCAAATCGGATCTGACTGGTACAGGAGGAGATTATCCCTCCTTTTCCAGCAGAGCATCTGGTGGATTCAAACCATGTATCTCTGGGATTGCAGTACAGCTTCTTGCCACTAGGCCACCAGAGCTCCCTGACCCTCTACTTTTTGATGATGTCTTTTTTCAAGGACTAGTGCTTCCTGACAACATGCCCAAGTATGTGAAATAAATTTCATCACCCTCGTTTCAAAGAAGCACTTTAGTTCTATTTCCTCCAAGACAGATTTATTTGTTTGCTCTTCTGGTTTTTGTTAGGAGCCATCCAATTGAGTTCAACTTATAGAGACTCTCTGAGCAGCCAACCTGAACTCTGTCCTAACCTGTGTCATCCTTATCATCTCTGAGACACTCAAACCCATTGCTGATGTCACAATGTCAATCATCTCATTAGGGATCTTCCTCATCTTCACTGACTCTCCATCTTTCCTACAATGATGTCCCTTTCCAAGGAATAGCCTCTCCTAGCTATGTGTCCAAATTATGAAAGATGAAGCTTTGCTATTCTTGCCTCCAAGGAGAACTCGGCTTCACCTTTTCCAAGATGTAAATGTTTATTCTTTTGGCAGTCCATGGGATATTCAGTATTCTTCTCTAACACCATAACCCAAAGGCATCAATTTTTCTGTTGTTTTCTTGTCTAGCTCTCTGATGTATAACAGGTGATTGAAAAGACAATGGCCTGAATCAGGTACACCTTAGTCTACAAACTGACATCATTATTTTTCAGCATTTTGGAAAGGTCCCTGGCAGTAGACTTGGCCAATGCAGTATGTCTCCTGATCTCCTGACTGACTGTTGGTACCAAAGATGTTGACTGTTGATCTATGGTATATTCAATACTCTTCACCAACACCACAATTCAGAGACATTTATTCCTCTTCAGGCTTCTTTATTCATTGCCCACCTTTCACATACGTAGAAAGTAATTGAAAATACCATGGCTTGACTCAAGCATATCTTAGTTTTTAATCTGAAATCCTTCCTCTTTAGCACTTTAAAGAGGCCTTTGACAATAGGTTTTCCTAAAGCAACATGTCTTTTTGTTTTTGACTGTTCCTGCTATGGGTGTTGATTATGGGGAAGATGAGGAAGTCAGTCTCCCTAAAATCTTACAGCCTTGGAAACCCTATGAGACAATTCTATTCTGCCCTACAGGGTCTATACGGGTTGAAATCAACTTTATGAGTGTGGTTTCGGTTGTTTTTTCTGTTTGTGATAACTCTATGCTTAACATTTTGAGGAGCTACCATATTGCCAAGAAATCTGGAGAACGACCACTTGGCCAACTGACTGGAAGAGATCGATAATTTGTTCCTATCCCAAAGAAAGGTGACCCAACAGAAT
>NW_006399795.1:4715543-4715998 GCF_000299155.1 Elephantulus edwardii
GGAAGGCCCTCTATGAGGTAGATTGATTCAGTGACTGGGAAAATTGGATGGGAGTGTCAGAGACAGTGTGATTGGCACACGACAGAGTGGAGTTTAGAGCTGTTGTACATAGGGTCACTATGAGTCGCAAGCGACTCGACGGTACATAACAACAACAACCACCATATTGTTTTCCAAAATGGCTATACCATTTTACATTCCTACCCCTGGGACCAACTTTCACTCAAATACCAGACTTTCTGCAAAGTAAACAATAGCCTCAGGAAAGAATGTACTGCTTGGTACAACCCAACATGGAAGATCAAAAGGGAAACATTCATCCCATAACAATGTTCAGAGGGCAAAACTAAAAGACGAATGGACAACTATGAGATATCATCTCACCCCAGTCAGAATAGCAAAATTTAACAGAACAGCAAGCAACAAATGCTGGCGAGGTTGTGGAGAAACTGGAA
>NW_006399795.1:4716716-4731315 GCF_000299155.1 Elephantulus edwardii
GACGGAACTGCAGTCGATGTTACAAACCAAAATGTGCATACATTGAAAATGGGGAGGACTTTAAACATTTGCTGCAGAAGCTTACCACTAGACCACCAGAGCTCCCATCACCAAGGACTACAGCCTTCAATATGGATTGCATCTCAACGTCAAGAAGACGAAAATCCTCACCACTGGACCAATAAGTAACATCATGATAGACGGTGAAAAGATCAAAGTTGTCAATGATTTCATCTTACTTGGATTCACAATTAACACCCTTGCTTGGTACTAGCAGTCAAGAGATCAGGAGACATATTGCATTGGGCAAATCTGCTGCCAGGGACCTTTCCAAAATACTGGGGCACAATGATGTCAGTGTATAGACTAAGGTGCACCTCGTTCAGGATTTGGTTATCTCAGTCAGTTGCTATGCATCTGGAAGCTGGATAATGAATAAGGATAACAGAATAATTTATGGCTTTGAGTTGTAGTGTTGGAGAAGAGCACTGAACATCTTGTGAACTGCTAAAAAAGACAAACAGATATGTCTTGGGGAAAAGTGCAGCCAGAATGCTCCTTGTAAGCAAGTATGACAAAGTTTCTACTCACATACTTTGGGCATGTTGCTAGGAGAGGCTATCCCTTGGAAAGGGACTTCATGCTTGGAGAGGGAGAGAGTCAGTGAGAGAGAGGAAGACTATCAATGAGATAGACTGACACAGCGACTATAACAGTGGGCTCAAGTGTGTCAGAGATGATGAGGATGGCACAGGATCGGACAGGGTTCAGGTCTACTGTTCATTGGACCGTTATGAGTTATACTCGATTCAATGGCACCTAACAACTATAACTCAACTTTCACCTACCATATTTTTTTAAAGAAGAATGCTTAGCAAATGAATATCTGCAAACTGGAGCCCTCTTACTATCCTCATGGCTATGGGCAAATCTGAGAATTGTCTCTAACTAACTGCTTGACCACAGTCTGAAGAGATGCCTTTGTATCCTCTGTTTAAGTTTAAAGTATCAGTAATATTATTGCCTGAGCCAAACCTTAAAATAAAATAGGTGAGGGTGAGGAACTCCCTAGGGTGAAGGAAAGAGGCCAAGGGAAAAGAAAAGATGAGGCTGGAGAACATTAGCCTGGATGTGAACCAGGACTGGGGACCCAAGGGGGGAAGCCAGAGGCACTGTCCTCAAGGTCGCCATTTCTTGCCTAAACCTTCAAGAAGCAAAAGCAGGGAAAGCTCTTGGCTGGCAGATAAAATGAGAAGATAAAAGTGCTGGCAGCCGCCCCAGACATCTCTGCAGCAGCAGGAGCTGCAGCGTATCCTTTGGGCCAAGTGGAGAAGCAGGCTGGGCACGGCCCAGGTTCTAGAGCAGAGATGGAGAGGCCGGGGAAGGACAGGGCACCCTTGGAGGAAAATGAGGTGGTCAGCAGTTGCTCAAGAGACAGCCCTGTTTGTGTGCTTGCTTCTCCAGGAAGCCAGCTCTGTCTGTGTCGCCCAGTCCTCACCCTGCAGTGTTGGGGTGGGGCCAAGAGCAGGGAGCCTCCAGAGAGCCGGCAGCTCCCTAGTGGCTTCAGGCGATGCCTCTGCACTCAGCAGCCCCTTTGGCTTTCCAGTCTTGAAAACACAGGTAAGGTCCCCTCAGTCATTCAACTAAGCTGATGCACCAGACTCAGGGCCACAAATGTGAAAAGAAAGCCCCTATCCTTAAAAACACCCCACCTCACTGCTGTTGAGTCAGAATTGACTCATATCTGATCCTTTACTAGGTTTCCAAGACCATAAATTGCACGAAATGAACCTGCCTATCTTTCTCCTTGGGGCCAGCCATTGGTAGATTTGAACCACCAGAGAAGCAGGGCTTTTGGGTTATCAGCACAACTATAGGGAGTATAGACTATAATGTAAGGGGTTTAGGCACCCCTATTCTTAAGAACTAGTTGAGTTGACTTTGATTCACAGTGACTCCATGTGGGTCAAAGGAGAACTGTCTGTCCTCCATAGGAGATTGCCAGGCCTTTCTTCGAGGTGACTCTGGGGGAACTCAAACCTCCAACCTTTCCCTTACAGCCTAGCACACTCATTGTTTACACACACACACACACACACACACACACACACACACACCCCACACACACCCGTCCCAGGGACTTCCTGCCTGTTTTCAAGGAGCTCATGTTCCAGTGTGACTGGATGTGTATGGCAGGGAGAAAGACAATAAACCACTCACTCCTTAAATGAATAATTACTGAGTAAAGCAGATAATTACTGAATAAAGCAGAGTGGCATCTACTTCCTCTATCATTTTTTAATCATCCACTTCCTCTATCATTTTTTAATCATCCACTTCCTCTATCATTTTTTAATCGAGTTATCTGTGTCTCTGGAAACTCTATGAACTTATCATTTATCAAATGATGCTAGTTCTAGAAAGGGTTCAGGTCTTTTGTTTATAGGGTCGTTATGAGTTGTGCTCGACAGGATGGCAATCAACAACAACAACAACAAATGAGTAACGTTAGTTAAGGAAGTCCAGTGCGTAGTTACGGAAGACTTCTCCAAAAGGATGACATTTGATTAAGGAAGTGAGGCTGGCTGTGTAAAAGCTGGAGGGAGTGTTCTGAGCAGAGAGAACAGCAAGTACAAAGGCCCCAAGGCAGGAGGTGGCTTGGCCTCTTTGAAGAGCTAAAAGGAGGTCAACCCGGCTGGAGCGCTAAGCAAGAGGTGAAGAGTGTTGCAGACAGAGGCAGAGGCCAGGGTGCTGGGGACACAGAGGCCATGGGGACGACACGGACATTATTCTTACTTGTCCCTGGAGCCTCTGGGGAATTTTCAATAAGAGAGTGACATGATCAGCTTTCATTCTAGAACTGCCCCAGTGGCTTTGAGGTTGCCAACCTTGGGGGAAAGTATGTTGAGTGAGTGGCAGGTTATGGTGGAGACCAGGCTGGCTGGGCTGCAGAGCCCCCAGTACCAGGATCCTACAGAGGGAGACTGAGGAGAGAAAACTGACAAGATGTGACAAGGATTGAAGGCAGGTAACAAGAAAAAGAGGAAGAATGCAGGATGCTGCCTGGGTTTTTGGCTTCAACCAGAGTCACCTTGCTCTTGAAGAAAGTCTTGGGGCGGGGGCTTGGTGGGTGGGCTAGTTCCTGAGCACCAGGCCAGAGAAATAGATGCCCACAGGGAGTTTAAGGATGGAAAGATTACTAGCTTTGTTGGTGTTACGTTCCATGGAGTCAGAACCCACTGAATTTTCAGAGGCTATGAATCACAGGGTCAAGGACTGCAGCCTTCAATATGGATTGAGGCTCAATGTCAAGAAGACAAAGATTCTCACCGCTGGGCCAAGTGGCAGCATCAGGATGGATGGTGAAGAGACTGAGATTGTCCACAGCTTTAGTTGCTTGGCTCCACAGTCAACACTCTTGGCACCAGTAGCCAGGAAATTAAAAGATGCATTGAGGTGGGAAAGTCTGCTGTTAGGGACCTCTCCAAAGTTCTAAAGAGCAATGGTGTCTCTCTGGAGATTAAGATGTGTCTGATACAGGCCATGCTCTTTGCAATCACTTGTTACACAGAGAGTTGGACAATGACTAGGGAGGATAGAAGAAGAATTGATGCCTTTGAGCTGTGGTGCTGGAGAAGAGTATTGAGGGTACCATGGACTGCTAAGAAAACAAACAGATTCATCCTAGAAAGGGTTAAACTGGGCGGCTCCTTGGAGGCAAGGTTCTGAGGCCTCATCTAACATACTTTGGACATGTTGTAAGGAGGGACTGGTCCTTGGAGAGGGACATCATGCTTGGGAGGGTGGAGGGACAGTGCGGGAGGGGAAGGCCCTCTATGAGGTGGATTGATTCAGTGACTGGGATAATTGGGATGGGAATGTCAGAGACAGTGCGATTGGCACAGGACAGAGCAGAGTTTAGGGCTGTTGTACATAGGGTCGTCATGAGTCGCAAGCGACTCAACAGCACACAACAACTAAAACATAAATCACACAAGGTGTGATTTTGTGATTTTGCCCAACTTTCTCCTGTGGGACAGCTGGTAATTGAACCACATACCCTTGGGTTGGCAGTGCAGCTCCTTACCACTAGGCCACCAGAGTTTCCTGGTGGCATTAGGTTTTCTGAAGTATAAGAGTATCTTGTTTGAAGTTGCAAATAGTTGCTAAATAGTAATGCATAATGTAAAAATTCATATTAACCATTTTGTATCATAAAAATTTATATTAGGCATATTACTACATCTTTGGGGTAGTTATATGTTGGTAGGTTGAAACCAACTCACAGATGATTCCCATAGGATGGGAGGAGATTATCCATCTCCGCAGTGCAGCTGGTGGATTTGAACCACATGTCCTTAGGTTGGCAGTGCAACTTTTTATTTGCTAGACTACCAGAGCTCCCCTACTATATCAGAGCTGTTAGAAATCATAGATTCCACATGTATTTGTCATCTTTTCAGCAAGCATGGTTTTTGATTGACTGTCACTTGCCTGAGGACCAAGAGCTTTCCTTGATGAGGGTCTTTATGTTGCTATCAAGGTGATGTTGTGGTTAAAGAGTTCAACTGCTAACCAGAAGGTTAATGGTTCAAATCCACGAGCTGCTGGCTCTATGGCAAAAAGATGCATTAGTCTGCTCCAGGAAATAAGGAGATGCATTGCGCTGGGAAAATCTGCAGTTATGGATCTCTCCAAATTATTGAGGAGTAGTGATTTCAATTTGAGGACTAAGGTGTGTCTGATTCAGGCCATGGTCTTTCCAATTACTTGCTATGAATCTGAGAGTTGGACAATGAATAAGGATAACAGACAGAAAAATAATTGATACCTTTGAACAGTGGTGTTGGAGAAGTACAGTGAACATCACATGGATGGCCAAGATATCAAACAGATATATGTTGTGGTGAGTGTACAGCCAGAGTGCTCTTTGGAGGTGAGAAGGATGAGGCTTTGCCTCATGTATTTTGGACATGTTGCTAGGAGGGACTATTCCTTGGAGAAGGACATGATGCTGGGAAGGGTAGGGGGTCAGCGAAGGAGAGGAAAAACTCAACCAGGTGGATTGACATAGTGACTACTGCACAGGGCTCTTGTGTGTCAGGAAGTGTGAGGATGGTGCAGAATAGAACAGGGTTCAGATCTTTTGTTCATAGTGTCGCTATGAGTCATACCCAACTTGATGCCTCCTCACAACAAGAAGCCTGCTCCATAAAGATTTCCAGCCTTAGGAACCTTGTAGGCAGTTCTACTTCATCCTGTAAGGTTGCTATGCAACCTGTGGAATTGCTGTGCAACTCTGTGGCAGTGGGTGGTTATTTGTTTGGTTTTGATTTGTATTGTCATTGTTTGTTGCCTTCAAGTTAACTACAACACATGTTGACTCCATCACCTCATCCTTTGCCATCTTCATGATCAAGTCTGTTATTGCTTTGTTATGATCCATCAACTTTTCATTGGCTAACTTTTGGGAAAAGAGGAAGGCCAGGCCTCCAGTGAGATGGTTTAACATGATTACTGAAACAATGGGCTCGAACATTGTGATGATTGTGTAAGATTGGGAAGATGTCCATTCTGTTGGACATGGTGTTGCTGGCTCAAAAGTATCCATCATCAACTTTTGGGAGGTGATAGCCAGGGTTTTCTTCCTCTTCTTAGTCTGGAATTGCTGGTGAAACCTGTTCACCATGAGAGATCCCATTGGCATTTGAAATGCCAGTGGTATAACGTTTGACATCACAGCAACATACAAGTTACCATAATATTACTGTAAAAAGAGTGGCCATGTGGAGGTGACCATATTTGACCTTTACCAACTCCACAAAGTGGAACTATCTCCATCAACTGCATACCTTCGGGATCGGGATCGCAGTGCAGCTTCTTGCCATTAGGCCACCAGAGCTCCTTTAACAATTAGCCCTTAACATCACAATTACAAACTGACGGGTGGTAGCAATATCCTATAACCTACATCATTTGGTGTTATCTCTTAAAAAAGAATTTAAAGTCTTCCAAACATGTAGACTCTTTGACCATGCAAATAACTGCCTTTTAAGTTTTCTTCTTTATAAAATCTCATCATCTTAAATTTAACTGTTGTTGAGTTGGCTGCAACTCATGCAACAATAGGATTGTGATCCTACGTAAACAGAAGGAAACCTTCCTCAAACCTCACCATCCACATGATCTCTGCTGGGCTTTAAACCAATGTTGTTGCAGTCTCTGTGTCAATCCTTATTAACGTCTTCTTTTTCTATTTCTTTTTTCCGCTGGCCCTCTGCTTTTCCAAGCATGAGATCCTGCTCCAGCAATTGGCCTGTCCTGTTCATGTCCCCAAAGTTGTGAGAGAAGATGACATTTCATCATCCGTGTCTAAGGAGCGCTCTGGCTGCACTCCTTCCAAAATGGATCTGTATGTTCGTTTGGCATTTTATGGCACATTCAATATTCTTCACCGTCACCATGACTAAAAGGTATCTGTCCTTCTTCAGTCTTCCAGCGAGTCATCGTCTAACTTTCACAAGCATATGAAGCAATTGAAAATGCCATTGCTTGGGTCAGGTAGTTACTTCTACATCAGTAAATAGATGTTGTTGTTATTGTTTTAAAATCAGGATTTAAAAAGTGCAACAATGAATGAATGAAAACCCAAAATCTCTGTAAATGTTCAATAAAATTAATAAAGTTTTTAAAAATCAGGATTTAAAAAAACAACAGAGTGACTTTATTTTATGAAAAAGGTCTTTAATAAAAGTGGCACATAGTGTGTTTTGGTAGGGTTGTCATTAAGTTGACTTTTAAAAAAAATTTTATTTTATTTTATTTACATAAAAGTTTACAGAGAATGGATTTTTCATTTATTCATTGTTGCACTTTTCTCCCTGCTCACCACCCCCCACAATGCACCTTTCTTTTTAAAAAGTGAAAGAAAAAAAATTCTTTCTTTGTTATTCAATCCCTCCCTCCAAGTCCACTCCTCTATGCTACTTCATTCTGGACTCCTGCCATAACAATAATATCTAATCATATATCCCTTTTAAACAATTCTCTCCCTCACCTGTTTCAAAGCAGTATACATTATTTATCCCATCTCTTGGTGACCAACCCCATGCCACAGAATAGAATTGCCTCCTAGGATTTTCTTGTAATCTTTACAGGAGAAGATCATTTAGTTCTTCTTCCAAAAAGGCAACTAAGTAGTTCAAACCAATAACCTTTGGCTCAAAGCTAGCTGAGCCCTTAACCATTGTACCCTGGGGGGCTCTGGAAGGCAGGTCCAGAGAAGTTTTAATATGTATTGAAAAACTAAGAAGGAGCTCTCTCCCTAGACTATACCCTTGACCTGAAGTGGGACTGAATGAGCTAGGAATGTTATAACACCTGAAGTTAGAATTTTCGAGTTTGCACTAATTCTAGATGTAGCACAGCCATTTGCTGCACAGAGGAAGCATTGATTGCTTTAAGAAATCTGGTTATGTGGTCTGGGACAAGTGACAAAGAAACTGGATGGCTTTCCCTCACCAACCTCCTGTGACATTCGAGCACGCCATTCAACGTTAACTGGAAGTCACACATTTGTAATGACCACAGGGCACCTGCAAACAGGCTTTGTTGTTTGTCAGCCTTTCTCTTCTGTGGGGTGCATCTTGTCAACCACACTTTGTCAGTGGGATGCCTGAAGGTTATTATCGTAAATACACCTCACCTCAGCCCCTGCAATAGTACCTCTTCAGTACACGCTTGATGGTTAAATGGATAAATTAACCCATAAATCATAGCTGTTAGCTAGCAGATTAAGGAGCCCAGATAGTGCAAATGGCTAAGTGCTGTGCCACTGACCAAAAGCTGGTTGGTTTGAATCCACCCATCAATGGTGTGGGAGAAAAACCTGGTGATTTACTCCTATAAATTTTGTTGTTGTTAGGTGTCATTGAGTCTGTTCTGACTTATAGCTCTTAGGGGTAAGGAGTTGCACTGCAACCCTAAAGGCATACAGTTCAAATCCACTAGCTGCTCTGGGCGAGAATGATTGGCAGTCTCCTCCAGTCAACTATGAGTCAGTTCCAACAGGACAATACACAGCAACAGTGTACCATGGATTGCAACACCACTCAGTCCTGTGCCATCTGCATAACGGAGGATGAACTCATTATGGGGTGAGCTCATTATTGCAGTCCCTGTATCAGTCCAACTTGTTGAGCGTTTTACCCTTCCTGATGACCTGCTCTCTATTCCAGGAACAGATTAACCAATAAGCTGCACACACCATTGGCCATACACTGACTTAGCTGCACTTGGAGAAAAGATTGTTAATGATTTCATTGTGCTCGATCCCACAATCCCTTGGAACCACCAGTCAGGAAATCACAAGACAAGTTGCACTGGGAAAAATATGCTATCAAGGGCCTCTCAGAGTGCTAAAGAGCAACGAAGTCAGCCTAAAAACTAAGGTGCACCTGATCCAAGCCATGGTCTTCTCAAATGCTTGCAAGGCATCTGAGAGCAGGACAATGACAAACATGACAGAAGATTCGATACCTTTGAGCTGTGATGCTGAAGAAGAGTTTTTGGTTCATGATTATTGAACGTAACTGCGGGCTGCCGAAAGAACAAACAGATCTCTGTTCTGGAGAGAGTGAAACCAGTGTGCTTGCTGAGGCAAGAATTTTGAAGTTTCATCTCACATACTTTGGATGTTTTGTCAGGAGAGACTAGTCGTTAGAGAAGGATGTCATGCTTAGAAGGATAGAGGGCAGCGCAAGAGAGGAAGACCCCAGCTAAGATAAATTGACACAGTAACTGTGGCAATAGGGACAGGTGTGTCAGAGACAGTGAGGTTGGTTTAGGATAGAACAAGAATCAGAGCTGTTGTTCATAGAGTTGCTATGAGTAGTATCAACTCGATGGCACATAACAACAAAAACATCTTTAATAAACATTGCACCTTGTGTGACATGGTGAAATTCAGATGAAATTTTTCACTACATATTAGCAAATAAATTTGTGTTCCTTACTTAATGGGCAATCCATCCCTGCTCTAACCTATAAAGATAACAGCCAAGAAAAACTTCTGGGTCAGTTCTACTCCGTCACATGGCATTGTTAAGAGTTGTAAATCGACAGCATGCCACCTAGCAACAGCTGGCAGATCTAACCCAGATCAACATTTCTTTTCTCCTATGAGCGAAAATCCCTGTTTGGGGCCAATAGAACAAATGAGGGGAAGAGCTGTCCGAAATGAATATACGATTAGGCATTATATGTATGACAACATTCTGGAACTAGCAGTGCATTTTAGGGTAGACTAGGAGAGGGGAAGATGAGGAGGCGAAAAGGTGCAACAATGAATAAAAAAATAAAATTGAGATACTTATAAAAGTATAAGAGTGAAAGACAAGTCAAAACATTGGAGAAGATTATACATTTCAAATAACTTATATCCAGAAATACATAATAAATTTAAAAAATTTTTAAATATCAAGAGACAAATACTAATAGTTAGATGTGACACACTGTTGACATAGTAATGATTCTCTCTGTGGTTTTCTTTGTCAGAGATTGCAAGTTACTCTTAATGTTTTTAATCTTTAACTGGTAGTGTTTTTAGTTTTTCTACTGGTAAATGCTTTTATCTCTCAATGAGTAAATGTAAAAAGAAAAGTAAGACAATTTCTAAAAAAAGAAAAGAAAAGAATGGCAGCCCAGCTTTCCTACTTGGTCACTTTACGAGGCACCCAACTACAAGGAGGATTGTTGTTGTGTACTGGAGAGTTGGAACCAACCCATAGCTGACCTCCAGCGGGTTTTCAGAGGAAGTTAATTGCACAAGAGGAGATTGCCCATCCTTCTCCTACAGAGCAGCTGGTGGCCTTGAACTGTGTGCTTTTGGGATTGCAGCACAGCTTCTTACCACTAGGCCACCAGAGCTCCTTACAAGGAGGATGTCGTTGTTGTCATTGTTGTAATGTGCTGTCAAGTAGCCTATGACTCATAGCAACCCTATGTACAACAGCCCTAAACCCTGCTCTATCCTGAGCCAGCCCTATTGTTTCTGACACACCTACCTCCATTACCTCAGTTGATCCATCTCATCAAGGATCTTCCTTTCTTGCACTGTCCCTCCACCCTCCCAAGCATGACATCTCTCTCTAAGGACTGGTCATTCCTTGAAACGTGTCCAAAGTATGTCAGACAAAGCTTCAGAACCCTTACGTCAAAGGAGCAGCCTGGTTTCATCCTCTCTGGAATGAACCTGTTTGTTCTTCTAACAGTCCATAGTATATTCAAGACTCTTCTCCAATGCCACAGCTCAAAGACATCAATTCTCCTTTTATCATTCCTAGTCATTGTCCAGCTTTCTGATGCATAGCACATAACTGCAAAGACTATTCCCTGAATCAGGCACTCCTTAGTGTCCAAACTTTCATCATTGCTCTTCAGTACTTTGGAGAGGTCTTTGACAGCAGACTTTCCCTATGCAATTTGTCTTAATTTTCTGGCTGCTGGTACCAAAAGTGTTGATTGTGAAGCCAAGCAAACTAAAGCAGTTAACAAACTCAATTTCTTCACCATCTATCATGATGCTGCCAATAGGCCCAAGTGGTGAGAATTTTTGTTTTCTTGATGTTGAGCTTCAATCCTTATTGAAAGCTGCAGTCCTTGACCTTCTGCAGCAAGCACTTCATATCCTCCTCAGTTTCAGCAAGCAGGGTTATGTCATCTGCATAATACAGATTATTGATGTATCTTCCTCCAATCCTGATGCCACATTTCTCCTCATAGAGTCCAGTCACCCAGATAATCTGTTCTACATAAAGATTAAAAAGGTATGGAGATAGGACACACTCCTGGAGTACACCCTTCCCAATTTTGAACCATGCAGTGTTTCCTTGCTCTGTTCTGATGACAAGGAGGATAGCCTTTTATATTTTGTGTCTTTTTTTTGAGACTGCTGTAACAATAGCAAAGCTCACATGGAGCCTATAACCACAGGAACGAGTTTTCTTACATTTCCACAAGTCAGGAGTCACAGTCAAAGGTGTTTGAGTGTGAGGTGCTGTCGGCTGAAGGCTCCAGAAGAAGTTCCTTCCTTGTCTCTCCTGGCAGACCAGACTTCCCTCACAGGGAGCTGCCTCTTCCAAGGGCCTCTTCTGTGTTAGTATTTGTTTCTTTGTTATAAGGGGGCAACCGTGGTGGCTTAGTCCACAGGGAGTTGAGCTGCTAACTCAAAAGCCAAACATCTCTGACAGTTCAAATCCACGAGCAGTTTCTCTGGAGAAAGATAAGCAATCTCCTCCTGTACAATTTACAGCCTCCCAAAACTCACTGTGAGCTCTGGTAGCCTAGTCTGTAAGCAACTGCTTACAAAGGCTGGCAGTTCAAATCCACCAGCTGCTTTAGAAACATGGGAAATCTCCTCCCATGCAATTTGTAACCTCCAAAAACTCACGGGAGAGTCAGTGATGAGTCAGTTCTGACTTGAAAGCAGTGAGAGTGGTGTTTTTTAATTATTTTGTAAGGACACCATTCTGACTGGATTAATACTCCCTCCATGATGTTGTTGTTGTTGGGTGCCATCCAGTCGAGAACCACTCATAGTGACCCTCTGAACAACAGATCTGAACCCTGTCCTATCCTGTGCCATCATCATCATCATCATCTCTGACACACTAGAACCCATTTCTGCAGTCATTCTGTTGATCCATCTCTTTGAGGGTCTTCCTCTCTTTCTCTGACCCTCCACCTTTCCAAGCATGATGTCCCTTCCAAGGAACAGCCTGCCCTCAAACATGCCCGAAGGCAGAGAGATGAAGCCTTGCCTTCCTTGCCTCCAAGGCACACTCGCACTCGGGTAGTACTCCTGAGATCTATTTATTCACTGTTTTGGCCATCCGAGAGATATTCAGTACTCTTCCTTAACAGCACAGCTCAAAGGCACCAATTCTCCTGTCATCCTTATTCATTGTCCAGCTCTCACATGCATAGCAAGTAATTGAACAGACCGTGGCCAGAATGGGGCACACGTTAGGTCTGCAGCCTGACATCATTGTTCCTCAGTATTTTCAGAACACTTGCCCAGGGCATCACCACCTGACTGCTAGAACCAAGGGTGTTAATTGTGGATCCAAGTGAAGATTAAATCTTGTGTCAACCAACAGCCTCTTTAAAGGTCCTATTTCCAGACAGGTTGGGGATGAGGATTCAGTTCTAGGGAACACCATTCAGCTCATAACACATTTGTGAGGGAAGAATTAGCGATGTGGCTTCACTCCACAGACTGACGCCTGCAGAAGCTGGAGCGCTGTGGATTTGCTCCTGTTACATTGTCTCCTGCTTCTCTATCTCAGTCTCATCCTGACTGTCCCAAATGAAAATTAATTGCCAAGAGGAATTATGTATTATCTTAAGTTGTTGAACCTTTCACCTCAATCACTGTTATAGGAAACTCCCGAGTACCTGTTGCAAAATAAAAGGCTTAGGAAAGTTAAGTTGATGAAATACTCTATTCCTAGAACCTATACAATTGGGTAACGCCATAAAGATGCTTTCCTAACTTCTAGAATTAAACGTCTCCTCGATGGCTCCCCAAATGAGTTTACCGTACTCTGTTCCATGACACTGGTGACTTAGCGCAAGGCTCCCAGGTACTTGAAGAAATCCGAATTACAACTGGAACCCTAATGAGAACACCAAAATAAACACATATTTAGAGGTGAGGCTGGAAGTGTAAATGGAGCCTTCATTAGCGCACTTGCTAATTGTGCTTCTTAGCAATTGGGAGATGAACCCTGGCATCTATTTCTAAAATATGTGTAACTGGTATGTTGAACAAGTGGAGGCTCACTGTGTGTAATAGAAAACAGTTTCCTTCCCCCCCACTCCCACTGCTTAAACCTTCCTGGGTACACTTGTTCTCTGCCCCCTGGATGAAATCTGGGACAAGTCTCATGGCTTTACTGACCACTTCACGTCAGGATTGAAAATGTGCATTCTCCTGTGATAGTCAGAACTCAGGGTGACAGCTTCACCCCGCCTCCAGTGTGTGTGTGGGGGAAAATTGGGGGGACTGGGAGTGGGCGGGGGTGTGGCCACCGGCTTCCCTGCTGATTCCCCGTTTCCTTTCTCCTCAGCCCCCTGCTGTTTCTGCCTCCTGACAGATGGCAGTAGGGATAGTAAGGTGTCCTTGGAAGGTCATGACTAGCTTCACTGCTTCCAGGCTTTCCCCAGAGACCCTGGGTGATGGAAGGGTTTAAGACTTAGCTGCTGCCCCAAAGGTTGTATGTTCAAATCCACTCAGAGGCTCTTCAGAAAGTTGAAAGATCTCATAACAAAAATGAAACCCATTGTCCTTGAGTTGAACCAGCTCATAGCTGACCCTCCTGTGGAATTTCAGAAGCGGTAAATTACACGGGAGGAGACTACTCATTGTTCTCTTATGGGAGCTGCTGGTGGATTCTAACCTCCAAAGAAGAGAGGGTCTTAGGTTAACAGCACAACTCCCTGTGGACTATACCACTAATGAAACACTGAAAACCTCAGGGAGGAGGGTGAGAGAGAGAGAGAAAACGCTCGAGAGAGAGCTGCCGTCAGTAAGAATGACAGGAAAACGGTTCGGTTTTTCACTGTTTCTCTCCCAGTTTCAAAGACCCATAAAGACACCTTCAACGCAGAGGACCTTGTACTTGGGCTCCAGTGACATCAGCTTCTGCATGTGGTCTTTTGCTATCCCACCTTCAGCCCCTGGAAAGCACTGGGTAAACCTCAGAGTTCTTCCTCTGAGGTCCCCTGGCCCCTCCAGCTGGAATCTGAGACTCCCAGACCCACACTTGGCCCATGGGAAGCATCTAGCATAAACTAGAATTTTCCCTCCCTGGTTGAGCTGTATCCGGATTATTAATGGCCTCGTGCCTTCAACCCTATTCCTCTCAGGCTATGTCAGTACCCAGCTATAACCTTGCAAAAACCCTGCATTGACGGTCATCCCTCAGCCATTGTTTTATTCCCTGATCGTAGTGCCCCACCTGACACATAACGGGCTCTAGGCAGAGGCTGCATGGACTCATGGCCCATGCATGAGGTGGGAGAGCCACAGAGATCAGGGGTTTATTCCTTGAGGACTATCCTTTTCTTCTTAAAAACACTTTTTAATAAGATTTCAGATGTACTTTTTAAAAAATTCAATCCACTGCTTTGTTATATTACTCTTCCGTTATATTAGATTGTGCCCTTAGTGGCTTAAAGCAGTAATAAATAAAACCTGTAAAACCAAGTAGCAGACACATTTAAAAGCACCTGTCAGCTGATGTGCTTGGAATCACAGAAGCCATGGAAGCTTCATACTAGATGGAGGGCTGGTCAAAGGGAGATAGATGTGAAGAGAGTGGGTAGAAGTGGATGGGTATCCTGATGGATGGTGGAGCAAGGAAATAAGTGGGTAAAGATGCGTGTGAGAAAGGCAGGGACAACACTGACACTAAAGTTAACTCTGCAATAAGGGATATACGTTTAACTTGCTGGTGTGTCTGATACTTCTCTAAATCTGAACATTCACATTAAGACAGACTAGGAAGAAGGATTGGCCATCCACTTCTGAAATAGC
>NW_006399795.1:4734835-4750819 GCF_000299155.1 Elephantulus edwardii
TACTTTGGACATGTTGTGAGGAGAGACCGGTCCTTAGAGAGGGACATCATGCTTGGGAGGGTGGAGGGACAGCGCAGTAGAGGAAGGCCCTCTATGAGGTGGATTGATTCAGTGACTGGGATAGTTGGGATGGGAGTGTCAGGGACTATGCGATTGGCACAGGACAGAGCGGAGTTTAGGGCTGTTGTACATAGGGTCGCTATGAGTCGCAAGCAACTCGACGGCACATAACAACAACTAACAACATTGAAGTAAGTGTGGTAGTATTGGTTGAGTGGTAGAATTCACACTTTGAACGTAGGAGACTGGGGTTTAATTCCTGACTGGTGCACCCCAAGCACAGTCACCACCCAGCTGTCCATAGAGGCTTACATATTGCCATGCTGTTGAACAGTTTTCAGCAAAACTCCCAAGCTAAGACTGGGAAGAAAGAATTGGCAATCTACTTCCAAAAATCAGCTAGTGAAAATTCCATGGGCCATAACAGCCTGATCTGCAATGCATCATGGGGACGCTTGACTGGGCAATGTTTCACTCCACTGTGCGTGAGGTTACCGGAAGACGGATCTAATTCCAGGAGGGTCAACAACCACATATTTTCATAAAATGAGTATTTAGTAGCCTCCTGTCGAAAAGGTCAGATTTCCTAATCTGTGCGGTAAGATAATTTAGTATTCTCTGGAGGCTCCTTGCCTGCTCAATATCCATCTCCCTCTTGAATTTTCTTGACAGATCTTTGGTTTTTATGCAGTGTGGTGATACACACGTTACAACATCACATTTTCAAGCTTCTCTTGCAGACAAATATGACCATATGACATAAGTTTCAGCAAATGAAGTATCAGCAGAAACTGCTAGGTAAAAATATCTAAAAAGAGAGACCAACAACTGGCATGTGCTTTTTTATATTCTTTCTCCTCAAACTCGTCTTTCTCCTGTTTCTTGCCCAGTATGCTGATGTGACAGCTGGAGCTCTGGCAACTTTTTTGGCTCAGGAGGTTATTGTGAGGACAGATGCTACATGCTAAGGAAGGCAGAAGAGAAAGCTGGAAGGAGTCAAGGTCCCTGATGGGGCAGTGGAGCCACTGTAACACTGCAGGACTGCTTACGTCTCAATTTTGTTGAGGGAGAAAAAAAACTTCTGTTTCATTTCACTCTATTTCCTACTTCTGTCATTTATTAATACAATTCTTGTCTATTCATACTGTTGTTGTTGATTGCTGTCAAGTCGAGCATGACTCATAGCAGCCCAATGAACAAAGGCCTAAAGCCTTTCTATAACTATCGACATTTATCAACGTTTCTGGAGGCATGTTGTTTAGGAAGTAGATGCCGCTCCTACTGCTACAAGGATCACATCCACACTAGTCTTTTTATCCTATCCATTTTGGAAAGGAGCTCTCTCTGGAATGCACTGTGTTCTCCCTTGCCTTTCTAAACAACACATCAACTAGAGTTACCTGATAGATGAGAGGATGCTGGTTAAAGTGCCACTTCAGACCCATTGTTATGTTGTTGTTATGTGTCATTGAATCGCTTGTGACTCATATATGCTCTCCTACCCTGTGCCAACCTAGACATCTCAAATGCACTTATTCCCACCTCTCTAGTCACAGAATCGATCCATCTCTTCAAAGGTTTTCCTCTCCTTCACCACCCCTCCACTCTGCCAAACATGATGTCCCTCTCCAAGGACCAGTCCCTCCTTGCAACATGCCCAAAATATGTTGGATGAAGCTGCAGAATCCTTGACTCCAGGCAACATTCTGGCTTCAACCTCTCCAGGACAAACCTGTTTGTTCTCCTAGCAGTCCATGGTATATTCAACACTCTTCTTCAGCACCACAACTCAAAGGCATCAATTCTCTTTCTATCTACCCTCGTCACTGTCCAACTCTCTGATGCATAGCACGTAATTGCGAAGACTATTGCCCGGATCAGGTGCACCTTAGTCTCCAGTCTGACATCGTTGCTCTTCAGTACTCTTGAGAGGTCCCTCACAGCCGACATTCCCAAAACAATTCGTCTTTTGATTGCCTGGCTGCTGTTACCAAGACCCATAGTAAGTAAGGTAATTTTTTAGTAAAGTGGTGTCCCAAATAGTGTAGAAGACATGTTGTTTCTGTTAGTTGCTGTTGAGTCTGCTGTGATGTTTAGCAACCCCGTGTATGGCAGAGGGCCCCCCTGCCCTGTCCTGCACCATCCTCACAATTGCTGTCATCTCTTTGAGGCTATTGTTGCAGCCCCTATGTCAGTCATTTTCACTGAGGGTCTTCATCTTTCTTAATTGATCTTTGAAGCATGAGACATATTTAAACTTTTTTTAAAAGTTGCTTATCTGAATGTAACAGAATGTCCTGTGTTTTTATTTGCTAAATCCACAGCCTTAGCTGAACAGAATTCCTCTGCTGCTCTTTCTGCTCCTGCAGTGCTGTGTGGAGTGATGTGTTTGAAGCCAATATGGAGGCATGTGGGGCTCTTGGCCCTTAAAGAGAGTGAGGCCACACTGCCATCGTTTTATTCCTCCTCTTTGTCACACTTGCCGCGCCTTTCTTAACCAGGTCTATCGATCACCCTGTTCTCAAGCTGCTCTGAGTTTTCCTGCCTGTTGTAGCCCCTCTCCCACTCCCATGGGTCCCCCCATCTCCTTTGTCTTTTATTTACCAGACCTGATGACCCTTCCAGCGATTAATCCCTCCTGACAGTATGAGAGTTGGACAATGTAGTCTTTTCATTGGTTTGATTTTTGGAAGTAAATTGCAAGGCTTTTTTTCCCAGGCCTGTCTGAGTCTGTGAGTGCTTCTTATAACTACGGCCAAGCCCATGCCCTGGAGCTAGGCATCGTGAATTTGGCTCCAGAAGTCCAATATTTTGCCCCATCATATTGGGAAATCTAAGCCCGAGTCTCCTGTGTAAGAAGGGGTGCACCAAGCTGTCCATGGGGTCGTGTGAAGGTTACTACATTGACTGTGGCACCTGGCACATTTGGTGTGTGGGAGCAATTACTGTGTGGTGGACTTAGCAACTGGACAGCCACGCTGGGAAAACCAGAATTTATGGGAAGACTTTGTATGAGTAAAGCATGAGCAGTAGGGATGTTGAGGTGACTCAGAGGAGCTGAGAGGAGCAGGCGGAAGGGACACTGAGCTCATCCGGACGAGGTCAGGGCTCTGCACGATAAGCGGATACACAGATGTTAGAGCAGAAGGTTGTGGAAAGATAGCAGTAAACCAAGAGCTAGAAGAAGTTATCTAGCTAGAAATACAGTGAGGACAGGCAGGTACAAACCAACGGTGTTACTGACAGTTTGATTCCGACTCATAGTGACCATGTAAGAAAGAGTAGAGAGGCCAGTGGGCTTGAACTGCCAACCTTTCTGTTAGCAGCCTAGCACTTAACCATTGCACCATCATACCCCCTAAGACAGAGAGAGCGGGATATAGATAGATAGCACCCTGCTTCTTAGAGAAAGTTTCCCACCATTGAGTGTACCCAGGTCTTCATCTCACCACCGGTCCCCCCATCTCATTGGTCCTCTATTTACCAAACCTGATGACCCTTCCAGCGATTAATCCCTCCTGAGAGTTAGACAATGTTCTGTAGCGATTCATAGTATTTTCATTGGTTGATTTTTGAAAGTAAATTGCCAGGCTTTTCTTCCAAGTCTGTCTGAGTCTGGAAGTGCTGCTGAAGCCTGTCCACCCTGAGTGACCCTGCTGGTATTGGAAATACTGGTGGCACCACAACAACATGCAAGTCATCATAGTGTGACAGAAACACAAATAAGTGATGATGTCAGCCCTTCACCCAAAAGCTAATGGTGATGCTAGAACTCCTCCAGGTACAGGGAGTTCAGCAATGGGCAAAGCTGAGAAGGTTCTGCCTCAAAGTGCTCCCATTTTAGTGAAGGCAAATACAGCATTTGTAAACAGGTCAAGCTGAGAATTGCTGGTAGGGACAAATGCTGGCCTATAAGGATAATCTGGAAAGGGGCGAGAAAGGGAAAGTAAGAGATCCCTCTAGAGAAGATGGTCAAAAGAGGCTTCTCCTAGGACTCCCAGGAAAGGGAGAAGGAGAAGGTCAGGGAGAGGGAGAGGAAGAGGGAGAGGGAGGGGGAGGGAAGAAGGGAGAGGAGAGGCCTGACATGAGGGAGAGGGATGTTAGGCTGACATGAGGGTGAGGCCAGTCCTGAGAGGGCCAATTCCAGGGAGAATCTTCAAGGGACACAAGGGACATTTAGTTTAGGTTGTGGCAAATACATTTGTGCCAAGCCATTAACCAGTTCAACAATCTTCACGTGTATAATGCAGTGACCTTTGTTATGTTTATTCTGCTGTGCAACCAACACCGTTATCCATTTCCAAGTGTTTCCATTCCCTTTAGCAAAGGATTGCTGTCACCTAAGCAACAAGTCCCCCGTCTCCTCCCTCCCACCTCTGTAACCACTAGTGAACTTTACTGTCTATGTATTTGGCTATTCTGGATATTCCTACTCTAGAGGGCACTCTGGTGGTATAGTCTGTAGGAAGTTTCCCCACTAACTCGAAAGACTGCATCTCTCTGGAGCTTTGAATCCACCAGTAGCTCCAAGGCAGAAAAACAAGCAAACCTCTTCCATGCAATTTATAACCTTGGAAATCCATGGAGGGTCAGTTACTTGGTTCTAACCCAACAGCAATGACAATGACAGAGAAATACTTCATATAAGTGGAATCGTACACGATCTGTCCTTTTCATCTGACTTGCTTTCACTCAGTATGATGTCTACAAGGCTCATCCGTGTTCTGTCAAGACTTCACATCTCTTCGTGGCTGAATGCTGTCCTCTTGCATGGATAACCACGCTTTGTTTGGTCTGTTCAGCTGCAGAAGGACGTGGAAGCTATTTTGCCTTGTGGCTATTGTAAAAAGTGCTCCAGCAAGCACTGGAGTGGAAGCTTCTGTTTTGCATGCCTGCTGTCAATTATTTTGGGGCCTGTTCTTAGAAGCTTAATTTCTAGTACTTGCATTTAACTTTTGGGGGAACCATTCAACTCATCCATGGTAGCTGCACTACTTGACGTTCCTATCAGCATTACAGGGGGTTCCAGTTTCTCCATATCCTGAGAAGGGATTTGAAAAGACTTCAAGAAGCCCAGAGCTCAGCCAGGGAAGGAAAGGGTAGCTGAGGAGGCATGGTGCACAGAGGATTACAACCTGAAGAACATGACCTGCTCAAGCCAGTCCTTCTTCCCAGGGAGAGAGCATCAGGAGATGGCAGAGTGACTCTCCCCAGCCATGATTGCAGACATGGGGCACCCACTGTTAGTGGTGGGGGAATTACAAGTCATCAGTGGTCAAAGTCATAGATTTTCCTTGAACTGGAGGAGAGTTCCACTGGGCACTATTGCACAGGCTCACTGATGGAGAAGGAAAAAAATGTGTTCATTTGCCCATTCATTTACAAATATTCATGGAGTCCCCACCGTTAGCTGGGCTGGGCAACAATTAATGCACTTTGCTGCTAAGTGAAAGATTGGGGATTTGAGTCCACTCAGAGATGCCTTGGAAGAAAAGCCTAGTAATCTATTTGGGGGGGGGGGAATCAAACTTTGAAAATTTTATGGAGTACAGCTCTACCCTGACTCACATAAGTCAACGTGATAACAACTGGTTTTACTGTATGCAGACACCACAACTCAAATAGATGCATTTGCTCTATGGTGTTGGAGAAGAGTGCTGGATAGTCCATGGGCTGCCAAAAGAATGAATGGTTATGTCTTGGGGAAAGTACAACCATAATGCTCCTTGGAGGCAAAGTTGATGAAACGTCATCTCATCTATTTGGGACATGTTGTTAGGAGAGGCTATTCCTTGGTAAAGGGCATCATGCTTGGAAAGGTGGAGATTTATTTATTGATGCAGCATCAGTGGCAATGAACACAAATGTGTTGAGGATGATACAAATGATGCAGGACAGGACAGAGTTCAGGTCTATTATACTATATATGGCGTATTATATTATATGGGGTTGCTACGAGGCATACTCAACTCAACTGCACTTAACAACAACAGACACTGTTCTAGGTGTCAGGGCCGAGCAGTGCACAGAGCAGCCAACTCCTGTGTGTCAGGGAGCTTCCATTCCGGTGCAGGGAGACAGAGGGTTAAGCAATAAACCAGTAAGTGTACAGCATCAGGTGCTGATAGAAGTACTCACAAGAAAAGTAAAGTAAAAAAAAATGATAAAAGAAAAGTAAAGTAAATGAAGATTAGCAAGCTAAATGGGTACTGGGTGCCGTTTTTAAAGAGATTGATCAGAGAGAAATTTGAGCTCAAACCAAGAGATATGAGTTCCAAGGACCAAGGGAACAGTGAACAGTGCTCAAGGGCTCCAAGAGTAATTAAAACAAAAACCAAACCCACTTAACTTCCAGTAGGTTCCAACTCATAGTGACCCTCCAGCAAGTTTCCAAGGCTGCGAATCTTTATGAGAGGACACTATCTCCCATCTGTCCCCCAAAGAGCAGCTGATGGATTTGAACAACTGACATTTTGGCAGTAATGTAAAAGACTCCAGAAAGAATTCCTTAGATGATGATAGAGATAAAGATAGAGATAGAGATAGATTTTTAGAGCTATATTTGTATTTATAGATATTTTATAGCTATAGATATATATATAGATTTTTTTATTATTATTCAGCTTCAAGGACCTACAAACACACCCCAAGCCCCTTTGCAGTTCAATAACCTTTCTTCTTCTTTTAAACACAGACACCTCTAGGAGAATCTCTGCTTAAATTTTGTCAACCTGTGTAATTTTAGGAAGGCTGCATTTGCCATTAATGGCTGAACCTGGTTCAGCCCAGGGCCCATTGTTTTTTTTTGTATGTAGTAGGTGCTTAGTAAACAGATGGTGCATGGACAAGTGAGAAAGTCCAAAGAATGCAGACATGAGCTGACTTCTTTTCTTGCTCTGTTTATACCACAGTCAGTCAGACTGGGAGGGGAAGAGGTTGCCATCCCATCATGAAGGATGAAGAGGAAGGGGAATGTTGCAGGAGGAAGCACTCTTTCTAATTTTCACACGGGAAGACATCAGGCTTTGTAGTCATTGCACCTCACAGGGTATTTCTCAGAGTACAACAAAGTTCCTTATAGCATGGTTTTATCAGCAGGAACTATGTAAGAAATTTGAGGTGGGGACAGCCTTTATCTGCTGGTGAAGGTGAAAGCTGGGGGCTCAGGCCCCTCCACAGTATCTGTGGCTTTGTGTTGGTGGAGGAAAGGCCAGGGGCGTTGAAGTCATCCCAGAAGGCTTTACTCATCCGGAAAGAAAAACCACCATGACTCGGTCCGCCCTCTCTGGTGCCTATGAGGTTTGGCTGACTGGAGGTCAAGGGACTTGGTATGATTTAAGTCACAGGAACTCTCCTGCACAGCCTGATATTGTTGTGGTTAGGCGCCTCTGAGTCAAGTACGACTCATGCTGACCCTATGACCAACAACTCTGAAGCCTGTCCTGTTCCTGTGCCGTCGCATCATCTCTGACATATTTGAAGACCATTGCTGCCCTCACTATGTCAATCCATGTCCGTGAAGGTCTTCTCCTCTTTCACTGACCTTTCCAAGTATGAAGTTCCTCTCCAAAGGAATAACCTCACTTAGCAACATGCTCAAAGTATGAGACACAAAGCATCATCATCTTTCCTCCAAGGAGCATTCTGGCAGCACTCTTTCCAAGACATATCTGTTTGTCCTTTTGGCAGTCCGTGAGATATCCAATATTCTTCTCCAATGCTACAACTCAAAGGCATCAATCCTTCTGTCATCCTTATTCATATAATTGGTATCCTTCCCCCATTAAATCCATGCACTGAGCAAGTCCTTCAAGAAGCTCACACCAGACTGATATGTAACATCACAATAGATGGAGAAAAGATGGAAATTTTCCAAGATTTCATCTCATTTGGATTCACAGTCAACATCCTTGGTACCAACAGTCAAGAAATCAGAAGATGTATTGCTGTCAGGGACCTCTCCAAATTACTGAGGAGCAATAATGCTAGTTTGAAGAAAAAGTTGCATCTGATCCAGGCCACGGTTTTTTCAATCACTTGCTATGCTTTTTTAAAATTCAGTTTAATAGCCTAGCACTTACCTAGACCAGCCTTTGGCCTCAGGTGGCACCACAATCAACTGCTTATAAATGAGGCTCTGCTTTATCCTACTGGGGGAGGGTGGAATCCATAAATCAGCTCTAAAACCCTAACCTACTATGGCCTAGTCAATGACAACTCATGGGAACCTCATGGGATTTCTGAGGCTATAAATCCTGCAGGAAGAGACTGCCTATCTTTTCCTTCAGAGCAACTGGTGGGTTCATACCACCTCCTTTCAGTTGAGCTCTGATAGCCTAATGGTAAGGAGTTGCACTGCCAACCCAAAGGTACACACTTCAAATCCAGCTGCTCTGTGGGAGAAGAATGTCAATCTTCTCCTGTGTCACTGCTGAAGGATCAGCTACGAGTCAGTTCTAACTTAACAACGTCACCACCTAGTTCACACCAGAGCTCCTTGGAATCAACTGTAGAAGAATCAATATTTTCTAATGTCTTTCAGACAGAACACTTTCCCTTATTTCTCATTTCTTTAGAAAATGCTAGTTTTTTTCCTCCTGCTGATAAACATAAGAGAGATCTTGAGTTTTGTTGAATATTAATCTCAGAGAAGATAAATGGTTTCGAGGACTTGGCCATCCGTGGCTGCCTTCTACTCTGAGTGTGTGCACTGCTGGTTGGCAGTGAAGGCAGTGCTATGAACAATGTGTACACACAGTACAAATTAGAGATGACTTCTGGTATATCCAATACTCTGCCAACATCATAATTCACACAGACATCAACTCTTCTTCATTCTTCCTTATTCATGAACCAGCTCTCTACATATTTGAAAATGGCATGCACTTTAGTCCTCCAGTGACATCTATACTTTGTTGTTGTTGTTGTTGTTGTTGTTGTTGTTAAGTGCCTTCAAGTCAAGCACAACTCATAGCGACCCTATGAACAAAAGGCCTGAGTCCCTCTACAACTATCAATGTTTGTCAAACTTCACAGAGCTCCCGGAGGCATGTTGTTTAGGAAGTGGATGACACTCCTGCTTTCAAACTTGTCAAAGAATGTTATTGATTGTGTCACCTGTGATGCATAGCGACCCTGTGTACAGCAGCTCTGAACCCTTCCCTGTTCTGAGCCAGTAATACTGACACACCAACCCCCATTGCCCTGTATTAATCCATTTCATCTGGGGTCTTCCTCTCCTCCGCTGTCCATCCACACTTCCAAGCATGATGTCCTTCTCTAAGGACCGATCTCTTCTGGCCATGTGCCCAAAGTAAGTGAGGCAGAGCTTCAAAATCCTAGCCTCCAAGGAGAGATTTGGTTTTACCCTCTCCAAGACAGACCAATTAGTTTTCTTGGCAGTCCATGGTATGTTCAAGACTCTTCTCCAGTACCACAACTCAAAGGCATCTATTCTTCTTCTGTCATCCTTAGCCATTGTCCAACTTTCTGAATCATAACAAGTAATTGAGAAGACCATGGCCTGGATTAGGTGCACCTTTGTATCTAGACTGACATTGTTGCACTTCAGCACTCTGGAGAGGTCCAAGACAGCAGATTTTCCCAATGCAATTTGTCTTTTTATTTCCTGAATGCTGGTGTTAAGACTGTTGATTGTGGAGTCGAGCAAGCTGTAATTGCTAACAGCCTCAATCTCTTCTCCATCTATCATGGTGCTGATATTAGGCCCAGTGGTGAGAATCTTTGTCTTCTTGATGTTGAGCTTTAATCCATATTGAAGACTACAGTCCTTGACCTTTTGCGGCAAGTGCTTTAGGTCTTCTTCAGCTTCAGCAAGCAAGACTATACCATCTACATATCGCAGGTTGTTAATGAGTCTTTTTCAAATTTTGATACCACACTCCTCCTCATAAAGCCTTGCTTCCCAAATTATCTGTTCTGCATACAAATTGAAAACGTATGGGGACAGGATGCATCGCTGACACACTCCTTTCCTGACTTTGAACCATGCACTGTTTCCTTGCTCTGTTCTGAGGACTGCTTCTTGGTGCAAGTATAGGTTTTGTATAAGCATGATCAAGTGTTCTGAAACTCCCATTTTCCTCAAGTTTAGCAACAATTTGTTGTGATCCACACAGTCAAATGCCTTTGCACAGTCAATGAAACACAGATAAACACTCTTCTGGTACTCTCTGATCCCTGCCAAAATGCATCTGACATTGGCAATAATATCCCTGGTGCCACGACCTCCTCTAAATCCAACTTGTATTTCTGGTAGCTCTCTGTCAATGTTCTGTTCAAGCCTTTACTGGATAACCTTCAGCAGGATTTTGCTAGTCTGTGATATTTGTGATATTGTTCAATAATTTTCACACTCTGTCAGGTCACCTTTTTGGAATGGGGATAAATATGGATCTCTTCCCGTCATCTGGCCAAGTAGTTGTCCTCCAGATTTCTTGGCACAACTTGGTGAGCACATGCAGGGCAGCATCTGTTTGCTGAAATATGTCAATTGGTATTCCATCAATTTCTGGGGTTTTATTTTTTGCCAAGTCCTTCAGAGCAGCCTGTACTTCCTCCTTCATCACCACTGCCTCTTGATCATAAGTTGTTTCTTGAAATTCTTCTGTGTCAGTGAATTCTTTTTGGTAAAATGACTCTGTATACTACTTCCATCTTCTTTTAATGTTTCCTGAATTATGCAATATTCTGCCCATAGCATTCTTAAGCATCGCAACTTGTGGCTTGAATTTTTTCTTTTGTTCTCTCAGCTTAAGAAATGCTGAGCGAGTTTGGCCCTTTTGATTTTCTGACTGCAGCTTCTTGCAAATTTTATTATAATAGTTTGCCTTGTCTTCCCAAGCAGCCTGTTGAAATCTTCTATTCATAGCAGAATCTAAATGTCCACCATGGTTCCTGAGTTTCTTCCTCTTTATTGATTTAAAAGGAAATGCTCATTTGATGTTCATCATGGACCTGGGATGCATCTGGTTTATCACTGAGGGCAATATCAGGTGTGCAGTGTGTCTGCCCTCTATTCTCAGGGTGACCCGTGCACTTAGCTGGACACGTTGACTTGACTAAAGACTCTTCCGTGTGTCTTAACACAGCGGAGGTCATGCCTGGTAGATTAGAGTTAGATCAGCCCAGGGTCCACGTCTGAAAAGGCTCAATAAGTAGCTGTAAAAAGAGCAAGTCAGATATGTGGGTTGGATAGAAAATCAACGGTGTCAAGTTGAGAGATGGGGAAATCCACAGGCACTGCTCATCTGTCGGTTTGCTGAGCTGTGGTGACTCTCAGGTTGCTGTGATGTTGGAAGCCATGCCCCTGATATTTCAAGTACCACCAGGGTCATCCATGGGGACAGGTTTCTGAAGTGCTTCCAGACTAAGACTAAAAAGAACTGGAGATCTGCTCCCCAAAACCAGCCAATGAACCCCTATAGATCATAGCAGCACACTGGCCCATGAGGAACTATTGAACAAACCCCTTAGGTTGGAAACTAACCCAAACTCATTGCGGTTGAATCAGAATGAACTCAGAGCTGATCCTCCAGTGGATTTTGGAGAGACTGTCAATCACACAGGAAGAGATTGCCCATCTTTCTCCCTTAGAACCACTGATGGCTTCAAACCAGAGAGATGCGGTCTTTGGAATAACAGTGCAACTCTCTATGGACTACGCCACTGGGGCTCCACTCAAAATATACAATGGCTGAGGGAGAAAGATGGACAATCTCCTCCTACAATAATTTGTAGTCTTGGGAACCCAATGGACAATCACTATGTGTTGGAATGGACTTGACAGCACCAATGGGTGAGTTACCATAGAGATATGTTCATAAGTATATTTAGGGAGCTCTGGTGGCCCAGTGGCAAGAAGATGCATTGGACTCCCAAAGGCACACGGTTCAAATCCAGTAGTTGATTATGACTCATAATGACCCTATGAATGATTAAACTGAACCCTCTCCTATCTTGTGCCATCCTCATCATCTCTGACACACTTGAGCCCACCATTTCAGTCACTGTGTCAATCCATTTTGTTGAGGGTCTTCCCCTTCTTCCATATCCCTCCACCTTTCCAAGTATGATGTCATTTTCCAAGGACTGACCCCTCTTAACAAACATGCCCGAAGTGTGTCAGATGAAGTTTCACTCTCCTTGCCTCCAAGGAACACCTTGGCTGTACCTTTTCCAAGGCATGCTTTTTGTCCTTTTGGCAGTCCATGGGATATTCAGCACTCTTCAACATCACAGCTCAAAGATATCAGTTCTTCAGCATCCTTATTCATTGTCCAACTTTTTGACGCATAACCAGTGATTGAAAAGACCACAGCTTGAATAAGGCACACCCTAGTCTTCAGCACTTTGGAGAGGTCCCTGACCTCTGGTTTTCCCCAATGAAATACATCTTTTGATTTCCTGGCTGCTGGGGCCAAGAGTGTTGACTGTGGATCCAAGCAAGATTAAGTCACTGACACTTTCTCTCTCTTCTGCATCTATCATGATGAATGAACCTGGTTCAAAAATAAAAACACTGGCCATAATCGGTGATGCTGGAGGACCTACCCAGCATCTCTAATGGAGAAAAGACTTGATAGCCTGTTCTGATAAAGATTCCAGTCTATGAAAACTGATGGGGGAGTTCTACTCTGATGCACAAGTGCATGTTGATTCAAGGACATCTAGAAACACGACAGAAAATGAATACAGGTGGTGTTCTGGATTCAGAGCTTGATGGGACTGAAGAAAAAAACTTCCTTTAGATTCTCAGAATCAGATTTGAACTTGCCGCTGGCTGAAACAAAAATCTTAGTAATTTTCCCACTTTGAAAGAATGAAAATTACTTTGCCTAATTTTTTATCATCTGAAGGTATAGGAAACCTATACCTAAACATATGCATAACCTGCTGGGCTGCTAACCAAAAGTTCAGTGGTTTGATTCCACCAGTCGCTATGAGGGAGAAAAAGGAACAATCTCCTCCCATAACCCAATGGAAGGTCCTTATCAGTTAGAGTCAATTCCACAGGTTTGATTTGGGGTGTATCATCAGTCACAGACTGAATTGTATTTCCTCCTCAATAAATGTGTATAATAATTATCATGGGAGCTCTGCTGGAGACACCTACAGGGAATTGCAAACCCAAAGGTGGCACCCCTGTGACGAATCCAGCTCTGCAGGAGAAAGATGGGCAACCTCTTCCCATGTCATTTACAGACTTTGAAACCTTTCTGGAGAGTCAGCTATGAGGCTGGTTGCATGGCAATGAGTGAATGATATAATGTGGAAACTATGTAAAGATCCCCCAAGATCTGATAAACCAAATAGTTGTAGGAGAATGAAAAGTGGAATGCAACTCTCCTTAATCCCATTGCAGCCCTAATGGAATGCAAGGGAATTTCCTCTAGGGTGTGGCCTATGATAACAAGTGGAGAAAGTCAGCCAAGATGATGGTACAAGTAGTATCACCAGGAGGAGAGTGTGTCTTTTGGGGGCCTTTAAAAGACACTTTTTTAACACCAAGGAAGGCCAGAACACACAGCAGTTTCCAGGGCCTTCAGATGCTGAAGGAAATGAGGACTTCTCCCCCCACCCCCCACAGCCGAGAGAGACAGAGAGAGAGAGAGAGAGAGAGAGATTCCCCTTAGAGCTGATATCCTGCACTTGAACTTCTAGCCTCTTAAACTAGAACACAGGTCAACTCAACACACTGCTATTGAGTCAGAACCAACTCAAGACTGACCCTCCAGCAGGTTTTTCGGAGGCTATAAATCACACAGGAGGAGGCTGCCCATCTTTCTCCCTTAGAGCTGCCCAGTAGATTCCAACCACCAGAAAGGATCTGGGTTTGGGTTAGCAGCACAATTCCCTGCAGACCTTGCCACCTGAGTTCCCTCTCCTAGACCATGAAAGAGTACATTTCTGTTTGCTAGCAGTGTTAGATAACTAGGACATCATTTACAAAGGGGAAACTGAGCCACCAGCAGAGAGGGGGGGCTAGGTTGTATGAGAATGTGGTGGGAGAAGGTAATAAGTGGGGGAAATGTGGCATGAAGTCTGAAATTCTAAGATCCAATTTGTGGTTAGTTGCTGTTGGGTCTGACTTTGGGCCACTGTAGGTACAACGGCCAGATACACAATAGAATATGTTGCTACATCATCTTCACCATTATGTTTATGCTTGAGCTGTAATTATGGCTATTATGTCAATCCATTTCATTGAAGGTTTCCTTTGTTTTCCTGGCCTGCTGCTTTACCAACCTCAAAGTCCTAAACTACCATTTAACCCCTAACCCTGACAGTTGCCATTGATTCTGACTCATGGCAACTCTGTGTGTATATCCTAGGTCTACACCACAGGGTTTGACCTTTCAGAAGCAGATTGTCAGGCCTTTCCACAGCAGGACTTTTACATAGGTTCCCTTAGTAGTTGAGAGATTAACCATTTATGCTACCCAGGGACTCCTCAATTCCAATTGACAAGTCTTACATTTTCACACTGTTGGCAGCAGATTAACTGCCTCTGAAAACTTGCTGGAGGAACAGGTAAGGGTCAGTTTTGACTCCACAGCACACAACAGCATTCTCTTTCAGACTCCTCATTGCACTGATGGATGCAACTAGCTCAACTCATTGCCGTCAAGGCTGAACTGATTTGCAGCTGACAGTCTAGCAGGCTTTCCAGGGCTGTAAACAGCATGGATTGCCCGTCTGTCTCCTGTGGAGCTGCTGGTAGATTTGAACCACCAGAGTCTCAATCTTTGGTTTGGCCGCACACCACTCTATAAACAAAATCACCAGAGCTTCCTTTGACTGGTGAGGCCCTGCCATTTCCAAGCTCTCAATGTTCTCATCTGTGAAATGGAAAGATTGGGCTGTGTGCTCCCTGGGTTCCCCTCCAGCTGAGATGTTCCATATGCCTGTGAACTCCCACCGAGGTGAACAGGGCTGCAGCACAGAGGAGGAGCATGACAGTCTGACCGCATAGCGCATACCACACAGCTCACCTGCCAGCCAAAGCCAGAGAGAGGGGAAGGTGGACAAGGGCAGCTGGGGAGAGCCAACCACACTGGCCATGGTGCACTGCAGCATCGTGGCTGTGTCCCAGGCAGGAGGCAGGCAGTCAAACCTCCCCTTTCAGCCTTTGCAGTCCCTTTAGAAACCAGTCACACACTCCCGCTTTACTTCCCTAATGAAATGTACAGAGAATTGATGCATTTGGCTCTACTGAACCATTTCTTTAGAGGGACGTCTTAGTCACACACCCCCCCCCCCTACAGACACATAGACAACTTTATTGTCCTTTCCTTGACTTTCACTTTACAATAAAGTAAAAACCTGGGAACATCTAGACCTTCCTCTGGGTTCTGCATATCTCCTACCTGGTCTGCAGGAGCCTGAATTCTATCAGAATACACTATTTTAACCACCGCTGTCTTCTAAAGCGCCTCTCTCTCCTGGTGCCTCCTTACCCTGTTAAATCCCTGTCTCAGCCTTAAAAGAGATGACACTTGTGTGGAAGCCAAAGCGAAAACTTTAAGACTTGCAGACGCACATGAGGGGGGGAAAACCCTACACTGTGGCCATCCTCTCAATTTCACATGTGTGCAAATCTTAAGGTGGAGTTTTCTTCAAGGAAAGCCAAATTGGAGCTTTTTCTAAGACAGGTGAAAACTGGTAAGCAGACTGAGAGGGGGAATACTAAAACAAAAACAAACAAATAAAACCCACCCCTTTTTCTTTTTTAGTGAATTGATGGTCTTTCTCTCTGCTTCCTTTCTGCCTAACAGAAATCCTCAAAGTTCAGAATAAGTTCCACCTTCTTCAAAATGTGGACCCTGAAAGGAAGAAATGAAGGATTCTGCAGACTCGCCTCTCTCTCTCTCTCTCTCTCTCTCTCTCTCTCTCTCTCTCTCT
>NW_006399795.1:4750919-4794760 GCF_000299155.1 Elephantulus edwardii
TCTCTCTCTCTCTCTCTCTCTCTCTCTCTCTCTCTCTCTTTTTGGCAAGAAAATCCTCTTCAGGTGAGCAAGTCTGGGAGGGAGCTGAGACCTGCTGGGAAGGAATGGGAGGGCGGAGGCTTTTGGAGACGAGTCTGGGAGCGGGCGTATTGCAGTGTCAGGGGTTTCAATTAACCGGGGGGAGGGGGAGAGACCATCCCGTCGCCTGCAGCATTGACTCCCGCTGCATTTCCGTGCAGGGACCCAGCTGACACTTGTGATTTCGGGTCTTGCCGCTCCAGCAGCAGTCTGCAACTTGGCGGCTCGGGGGGCAGGACGGCTGCGCCGAGCAGAGCAGAGAGAGGTAACTTCCAGGTAGAGCTGCCCGGGTTCCCCGAGATTGGCCAGGCTCGCCCGGCTCTCCTTAGAGACCCGGCAGGAACAAGCCTTTGCTTTGGGGCTTTCAAAAGCCGCCTCCTCGCACAAGCCGAGCCCTCTGCACTTTGCAGGAACTCTGCGCCTCCACCGGGCGAACTCCTTGCAGCTCAGTCTCCCGTCTCCGTCTGGCTTTCCTGCGGAGCAAGGTAAGGGAACGCTGAATCAGTTGCTCCTGGGCGTCAATTTCTAAAAATAAATTGCAAATATCGTCCGCATCCTTTCTTTTTAAATTTTTTTATTTTTGTGTGGGTTTCATTTCCATGTCAGTTTCATGTTTGCACCTATTGTTTTTCATTCTGCTACAAGGACTTTTAAGTTTGTGCAGGGATTTTTGGTGGGGGTTTTGTGGTGTATGTGGGGTTTAAAAAAAAAAAATCTACTCCATTGCGGTCCTGCGGCAGTCCCGGCAGCCCGGTTTAGCTGCAGAGGCTTGCACAGCCCGCCTGCCTCTCCTCTTTACCCTTGCCAGAGTCTGGCTCTCTGACTCCCACCCGCCCCACTTCTCCAAGGCCCTGTCTCCCTCCCCTCCTCGCCCACCCACCCTCTGCGAACGACCCTGGTAACGAGCGTGTGGCAGGCGGGCTTTGAAGGAGAATGTGGACACTGCAGCTTTAAGAATGCCGTACTGCGAAATCTTTCTCCTTCAAGTGACTGCAGAACCGACTGCAGCGGCTGGGCTGCGGGAGAAGGCAGCCAGGAGGCTCAGAGGAGGAGGAGGAGGAGGAGGAGGGAGAAGGGGATGCCCGCTCTGGACAGCCTGTTGGGTACCACATTGAGCGCTCAGCCCCAGGCAAAAATCCACAGCACACTCAGGCACCTCCACTTGGAGCTGGCTTCTCTCTCCCGCACGCTGGGGGGACAGGTGCCGATAGGCACCAGGGACTCGCTGATGAGTTTTTAAGCTCTGCCCTGGCCTTGGAGTGTGGCATTCTGCTGCGTGCAGCCGTGTGTGGCGAGGTCGCTCTCTAAACCATGTGCAACTGGGCTGGCAAATGCTCTGCTCTTTCCAGCGTGACCTTTCTGCAGCCCGACATGAACCCTGGGAATGGCTGAGGCGACCTCCCCTGCCTTACCCATTGGGGATTCATTCTTTGGGGTGTTCTGAGATGCACTTTGGAGGGAAATTCAAAACAGGATGATTTGTGCTCACAGAGACAGTGGCTGCAAGCTTTTAAGGACAGAGTGTTTCATAAACGGAAATAGCAGATGCTGACTGGAGTGCACCGGGGTGTCAGGCAGTGGGGAGTGCTATGTAGGGCTTCATGTAATGCACACAGTCGATAGGAAGGCACCCTTGAGACGGTGGCTCTTCTGAGGGTGTTAAAAAACCAGCTAAGGAACTCCAGTTATGGCCTCTGAGACTCAGGCTCCTTTGCACCCCGCCAAGGGATTGCCCCAAAGTCCCAAAGCTGCCGTGGCTATAGGTGCCATTGGAGGAGATCCCCAGTTGGCTGTGCCTGCCTGGCTACCCTAGACATGTGGTTCGAATCCACGTCTGCACTGGGGCTGATTTCATTCAGTGTCCATCTGCCCATGTGGTCCTAGAAGCCAGAATGGCTGTTTATGATTCTTTTCAAAGAAAAAAAAAATTAAAGTGTCATTTTGTAGAAATACTTCAGGTCTTGCAATAAATCAACTCAAAGGATGTGCCGGGAACCTCTCAGACATAAATTACCTGAAACAGCCTCCAGGCAGCGACAGCCCAGGCTCGCAGTGTGAAGATATGACTTGTGTGGGCTCCTGCTCTGCGTTCGGGTTCTTACTAGACCCAGAGCGAGGCTGGAAGGCTCAGCTGTGGAAAACCCTGCCTGCTCCTGGAGAGGGTTTGTAGGACAGGAAGCTCCTGAGGGCACAAGAGGGGTTTAAACCCAATACCCTGTCATAACTGGAAGAGCCTGAAGGTCAGACAAATATTTCCTAATGCTTTAGACCACATAGCCACCTAGACTGAGAAAGTGCCGGCTGAACTGAACTCCCAGCCCCCACCCCATTCACAGTGACTTTCTCCTGGCTACTTCACGGTCTCCATTCCCTCCCACCTCACTCCTTTTCTCGAGCCATTCTTTTTTTTTTTTAATGTTCTCCATATATTTAAAACCATTCTCAGTCACTGCCCACGAGCCCGTGGTATGTGTTTGCAGAAATCCCTTTGTGCTATGCAGCAACTTTAATTTTCCTGATGAACAGCCTTGGATGTGAGTGATTCAGAGCTGGTTCACCTAGGCAGGTCACGGGGCCTCCTGGGGTCTGCCTCCTGTGGTGTTGAGCATGGACCCTTGCTGTATGTTAGGTAGAAATCATCCCATCTCCAGGAGCTGCAAGTTGGCCTGAATGTCTAGCTTTCTTCTGCCAGTGGGATAGAGCTGGAGGCCAGTGCAAACTTCTCTCTCTGCAGATCCTAAGAGCTCTGTGAATAGCAGTGCCTCCTTGAAGGTCAACCCACCCAGCCTGGATGACAGAGGAGCACCCTCAGTATGGGCAATGGCTGCAAAGCAGATGCTATAGTTGGTCCCAGCAGCTTGTCTGTGTGCGGTTTCTGATCACTCAGGCATAGGTCAGGTGAGACAGAAATAGTATGAGTCTGCTCTGTGGGGAGCTGGTCACCCCTTGAGTCCAGCACTTTGACACTGCTGGGGCTGTGAGATGAATTACGCCCCCTGCCTTGTCATTATAAGAGGCCACCTTCCCTAGGCAGGAGCTGCGTGGGCCAAGATGGCCACATCATGCTAGTAACAAGGAGACTCTCAAATGTATGGGGGCTTCGTCCCTGCTCCCTGAACACCCTCACCTTCCAGGTAGCAGAGTAGCAAAGCTGATGAGTAGCTGGTGAGACAAGTGCTGGCCCAGGACAGTGAGCGGCCAGCATAGCCAGCAGAAAATCCAATGCAATGGGTAATGACCAGTCCCCATCGCCCTGTGTCGTGTCAGGCCTGTGAGCGAGTCCCAGAGCTGCCGCAGGGTGGGAGTGAGAAAAAGACCTCCCCTTGTCTCTGGCCACATGTCAGATCTCCACAGCCATGAGCTTGACCCCACAATAACAACTAGAGGGTTCTATGGGCCTGGGCTGGGCTCTCACAAGTCTCTATCTTCCCATGCCCCAGGGTGTATTGTCATGCCAGCATTGTCAAGGGGGACAATTAAGCCAGAACTGGTCCCTGAAATCAGTGAGGGAGGGTATGGAAAGGGACAGAGAGCTGTGGACAGGACTCCTTGGGCCACCTTGCAATGCACCAGTGCTGACTCAGGAGCCTTCACCAGCTCTGTCCTCTCCCACCCCCTTTGTCCTACCCCAGCTCGGCCCAGCCAAGCCCTCTCCTTGCGCAGGGGCAGTTGGGCCCCAGGCTGCTGCATGCCCTCTGCCCCGCCCCCACCATGCAGGCCAACTCAGCAGTGTGAGAGCTGCTGGCTGCAGCAGTAGTAGTAGCAGCAGCAGCAGCAGCAACAGCAAGCGATGCAGAGGCCCTGCACCACTGCTCTGGGCAGGCAGTGGCGCTGCTGCACGGAGTCCCAGTCCCTGCGGCCACCTCCTGGCAGCGACATGCAGATTAGCGTCGCTGATTGGTGCAGGGGGTGAGCCTCTGACTTGATTTATACCACCTCTTCCAGACTCCCGCACTTCCCTGGACTTTGGGGACCGCGGGCAGAAGAAGCTGGATCCATGAGAAGGTTGATACCTGGCGATCCTGCCTCTGGGCTTTGGATGGGTAGCTTTGCGCCTCCTCGGATGGACGAGCCACTTTCGCAGTGCTCTGGGGTTGAGTGTCCACTGAGTGTAGGGTGCTATCAGGAAACTCCATGGAAGATGAAGACTTGCCATGCCTTGGAGGGGTTAGAAGAGTTCCAGCTTTGAACTGAGCCTGGGGAAGCTGTGTCCAGGCCCTGTCTGCTACCTTTGACTTTGAATCTGGCTGCGAGTTTGGAGTCTGAGGCTGCTTTTCCAGTTTGGGGGTAAGGAAAGAATCCCTAACCTGGGGAACCTCTTGGGTAAGGGTGAAGGCATCTTCTCTGGTGATCTGCTTGACTTCTGCTTATGATTTCTGGGCCAGCTTATGGGAACTATGGACACATAAAGGCGATGGGAGAAGGGTGAGTTTTAAGGGGATGTCTTGCAGTTGGTTGTAGGAAGATTGAACTCGGATGTGGAAGGTGTCTGGACAGAGAGAAAGGAATCCTGCTTCCTCTGCAGAGGGAGGCTGAGCCAGCAAACACAGACAGGGCTCAGGAACTGCTGGCCCTCCTGAGTGATATGACGGGCTTGGGTGGCAGGAGTCAGGGGCCTGAGGTGAGAGCGGACAGCCCTGGGGCTCAGGGGGTCCAGACAGCACTTTCTACCCAGAATAGCAGCCTGGGACTGGTTTTTATTTATGCCAGTCTCATGGAAATGCTGCCTGACTGGTCCCCAAGGGCTGTTCTTGGCAAAAGTCCTGTCTCCTGGCAGGATGGGAAGTGATGTCACGCTGCGTCCACTTGCCTGCCCTTCCTGGGATGCTCAGGGTAGAGAGACAGTTTGGAAACTGACGACTCACAGTCCCAGGCTCTGAACTTCCACAGACAGCACCTCTGTGCTGGTGGCTGCCGCTTCTCACCCCCAGGCTCTCACGGAACCTCACCACCTTGTGCCTGCCCTTGGAGTCCTGCATTGCGCCGGAAGGGGGAGGGCAGGGGATGGCAGGGCCACGGGAATGTGCAGACCCCTCTCATTGCTGATGTCATCAGTTTGGGGTACTTGCTCAGGACTGTCCCAGACTGACCCTAGGATCCCATTTCTCAGCCTGGGACAGGCACTGCACTGCAGTGACTAGCCTCCCTGCAGAGGACGCAGGGAGAGGCAGCTCTCCAGGGGAGCTTCGGCACCCTCCAGGCAGAACCAAGTGACCATCCGAGTCCTGCAGCTGATCCTGGGGCTGCGGTGGAAGGACAGGCTGGGACTACATGCATAATAACCAACTTGGCTTTCCACCGGCGTGGTTCAGTGGGGTGCTCGTCTGGCCAGACAGCTGTGCCCAGACTCCTGAAAACTGTGAGGACCGGCAGGCAGGTGGGGGCCATCTCTAGGTGCTGCTGGGATCCTAGGCATCACGACTAGCTCCCGACCTAGGGGCTCCATCCACCTCACCATCCATTCTTGCTTTTCACCCAATGCAGGGTCAACAGTTTCTGCTGTTCTCATTCTCTGCAGGGTCAAATGAAGATGAACACTTGTCTTCGCTTTTCTGCATTGAACTTTACCTCTGGAGGCTGAGGCATCATGGAACCCTGCAGAAGCTATAGTCAAAGTCATATGATACTCAGAAATCAACTGGGTCGAGACCCCTGATCTCAAAGACAACAAACTGGCCCAAGGACATAGCAGCCAGGGCAAAGTTTGGACTCCCCAGGACATGATCCGACCTGGTGTGTGTATGAGACAAGATTGAGGTCATCAGTTCTGGACCCCTCAGACACCCTGGCTCAGGTGGAATAGGAGAAGGTAAGAAAATTGGGGTCTGGAGGGGACATAGACGTGGGGTCCTAAAAATTGAGAAAAAACTTACTGCTCCAGACCTGTCTTTACGGTTTGGAGTACAATTTTTACTGTGTCAGGTTCAGGGTAGAAAACACTAGACTTCTTTTAGGGGGTCTTTTCTTCTGGGAAATCCCGGTCCCCTAAAGCGGCCGGGTTATCTGCGCTGTAATGCAATCTCCCTCCAGCAGAGGTCTCCCGAGGACGGCAGGAGCAAAGGAAGCGGCTCGCTGTGGGCCCGAGCACTGTCTGTAATGGGGTCTGAGTTTCATTCATTCCCATGGGTTTAGGCCAAAAAGTTTTCAGGACTTTGGTCCCGCCACCCCCCTCCAGCTAATAAAAACAGAAAGTTGACTTAGAAAGTCCCCTGGACTTTCAGGATCTGTGTCATCTCCACTCTCATTTCCGCCTATTACCAGAGTCCCGTGGGGACGCAATGCGGAGGGTGTGTGTGTGTTGGCTTCCATTAGGGGGTCTCATTTGGAAGGAGACTTGGTAAGTCGTTCGTGCATCTGTTTGGAAAAGTCACCGTGGTCTCGGGGAGATCAGACCAGGCTGGAGGAAGGTAGCAAAGAACAGTGTTGTCAACACTACCCATAAGTAATGCGGAACCGGGCACGCTGGTTCCACTGCAAGGCGTTTCCGTTCATCTTTGTACTTTCGCGTGGGCCTGTGGCCCGCTTCTTGATCACGAAGTATTCCAGAATTATAGCAAAAAGCCGAGACCAGAGCCCATGTAAATCAGAGACTGGGATTCGAACTCATGCTTGCTCACAAGGATCCTCTTCCTGGGTGGGTCTTCTTTGTTGGAGGAGGGGAGGTTCCGTTCTGCGTCTCTAACTCTGCCTAAGAACTTGAACCACTCAGCTTTGGGCCCAGCGAGTTTCTAAATATTTAATGCTGATTTGGGGCAGCCAGGGGGCCCAGTCTGAATACCCTCCGCACTAAAGTGCTGCGTATGAATGACCTTCACGTAGTTCTCTATCACGGGCAAATTGCTGTAAGAATGTCTGGCAGACAGCCCGCTTCCCCACATCATGAGGTTAATTACCTGCTCCGTGGTGAAAGGTGCTTTATGGAGAACATGGTACCCAGGTGGGAACTTCTTAGGTCTCCAGTTTGGGGTAAACAGCCATCTTTGTTGTAAGAGCTCGTGTCTGTCTAGGACGCATGCTCGTTGGTCTGAATTCTGCAGTTACTGCAGAGAGGGAACTCGGCCAAGTCCGTTGTTAAGAATTCTGTTGACATGAAGAGTCCTTCGTTGATTCAGTGGTTAGAGTTCCCGTCTCCTAACCAAAAGGTTGGAGTTCAAGCCCTCCTTGAAATAAAAGGTGGGTAATTTACTTCCCGAAAATCAACTCTTGAAAACCTATCGCTGTACAATTCTACTCTGACGCAGGTGGGATTGCCTTGAAGTGGAACCACCTCAACCATAATTGTGGTTTTTGGGTTGACTTGAGAAAAGTAGAGAAAATTAATCAAAAGAGTTGACAAGGACCGCCCCAAAGGGGGCAAATAGGCAAAATATGCTTTGCTTTGCCTTCGGGTGGTTTAAAATTATTGTATCTGTCAAAGAATTCCTGATAGTCCCTTCTTGAGGCTTCAGGTCAACCCAGCAGGTATTTCTTGAGCGGTCACTGGCATGAGAAGTGGTGCTTCAGGTGTACATGAAAGTAGACTTGGCCCTTGTCCTTATAAATCAGAAATGTTTCACTGCCCTGCGGTGGAGGGTTGGTGGAGTTCGCAGTTCAGCTTCTCCCTTTACTTCTTTCGTCCTTACTCCAAGCCCTAGTGGAGGGTGGACACTGAGTCATTTGGCCAGTGAGCTGAATCGTTTGCATCCAAAAGTACTGTAAATTGATCCTCCCATCCTAGTTTCAGATTCCTAATCCAGTTCCTGTGTCCATGTCCCTTGCTTGGCTTCTCAGGGTATCTTAGTGGCTTTCTGTCCAAAAAGGAATCTACGGATTTTTTAATATCATCTCAAGTACTCAGTTAAATACTGTTTAGATTCTGGATATCTGCTCTTAAAACTTTTAATGTTACAAACACACATTTTTTTCTGTTTTGACATATCCTTCCAATTCCCAGTATGTGACAGTAACTTGGGTATCTCATATCCTCTGAGATGATGCCACACTCAAGACATTGCCTCTCTGTGACCTAGAGGCTCCCTTACCTGCAGCCTGAATATTGCAGTGTTCAAGGTCATAGAGAGACCAGGCAGCTTCCTTTTATATAATAAATGCACTTATTTCATGACAGGCAGTGGAATGAGAAAAAGAACAAAAGGTTAAAGTAGCAAAAGGAAAAATTATTTTGTTTTCCAAACAGGAAGGATAAAATAGAGCTAAAACGAGCTCTGGTGGCACATTGGTTACCAAAATTCATTGGTTCAATCCCACAGACCACGGTGGAGGAGAAAAATCTGGCAGTCTGATTCTCTAAAGATTAACAGCCCTGGAAGCCCTATGGAACAGTTCTGCTCTGTCCCATAGGGTCACTATGGGTTGGAATCCATTTGATGGCAATGGGTTCTTGGCTTAACACAACCCCTTGCCATCATGTTGGGTGGGTGACTCATGGTGACCCTCCATCAGGTTTCTAAGTTGTGAATCTTTAAGGGAGAAGACTGCCAATCTTTCTCCCACACAGTGGTTGGTAGATTCAAATCACCAACCTATCAGTTAGCTGTTCAACACATTATACACTATGCTACCAGTGCTCCTCTGAAGAGAGGCCTGACCCATGATAAAATTGCAAAATAGTCCAGACTTACCTTAGACACTCCCTTTCTGCTTTCACATTACTGGCTTCCCAGGCTGCTCCCTAGATACAAAGGGGTTCCAGGTTGTCTAGGACCTTTCTGCCTACCTCCGCTCAGTCTGGTGGCCTGAGCACCATGGTCCTCTTCTGAATGATTCATCTCTCTCTCTTGTCTTAAAAGTACACATGGAGAATAGCAAGCCCCTGCCAGATGTCCCTGGGGAGTGCAAACAGTTAAGGCGGTTGGCTGCTAACACAAAGACTGGAGGATCGAATCCAACTTGAGGCACTCCATAATAAAGTTCTGGCAATCTCTTCTTTAAAAATCAGCATTGAAAGCCCTGTGGAGCACAGGTTTACTCTTGCCCACATGGAGTGGCGGTGAATCTGAATCAACTTAGCAATCAATTCATTTGGCTTACTGTTTTAATTTAAGGGAATGCATCCCTCAAGGTAAAATCCGTCTTTGGAAGGATGGTTGGGGAAGGGATACCTTCAATGTGCACTTGGACTTGACATTGGTTTGGTTTCGTCAATGTGCGATTTCTTTGCTTCTCTAGGTCCCAAATGTGGCTGCTTTCCAGAGGGGCTCCTTCCAGGCAGGTGGAAGGCACACAGCTCCAGCAATGAAGTCCTGTAAGTAAGTGTCCTTTATCTCTTCTAGCCAGGAGTCCTTCCGCTTTCAACACACGGTTTTCTGAGGGCTGAGCTAAGCGTTCTTCCTATTTATAGACCGTCCTGGCTGAAGCTCAGTCACAGCTAAGTATAACAATGAAAGGCATGAGGACTGCACACACGTAACACGTCAGCACCCGCCAGAGGATGTGCAGACTCAGAGGGGGATCCGCAAAGGATGGTCACCAGCGTCACAGGCCCCAGGGTCTCCCTGTGTGAAGTAGTAATAGGCTTAAGGGGCTCCGCTGCTATTCTTTCTGTCTCGCTCTTTGTTGGCCTTGTCTGTCTTTTAGAGTCTCTATCCCTTGGGTGGGTGGAGCATTCCACCACATGCTGTACTTCTTTTACTTCAGCTCTATTTAGCAAAGGCTCTGCCTGTTCTGAGGAATCCTGGTGGTGCACTGCTAGCCAAAAGGTCAGTGGTTCAAAGCCACCACCTGCTTCCTGGGAGAACAATGTGGCACGGGGCTTCTGTAAAGACTACATACAGCCTGGGGAACTGCATGGGACAGTCCTGCTCTGTTATCACTGTGAATAGAAATCAATTCAACAGCAATGGGTTTGACTCAGTTCCACTCATTCTTGGCATTTCTTTATCATCCCCTAAGTGGTGTTCTCAAAACGCAGATTTAGAATTCTATTCAACCCATCCTTATTCACTTCCCAGGGCTGCCGTAACCTATTACTACAAAATGGGTGACTTTAAACTAGAGGCATTTTTTTTGCAGTGCTGGAGGCCAGAAGTTCAAATTTAGGGTGGTGTCAGTGTTGTGTCCTCGTCAAAGATTCCAGGGACAGATCCTTCCTTGTCTCCTCTAGTTTCTAGTGGCCTCAAATGTTCCTTGATTTGTGGCAGCCAGTTCTGCTCTTACCATGATCTTCATCTATCCCTCTTCCCTGGGCGGCTGTCTCTGGGCCTTTTTTCTCATAAGGATATCAGTTAGGAAGAGACTAGGGTTCATCCAACTGGCTTTATCTTAACTGATCACCTCTGCAGTGACCTCATTCCTTAAAATGTCCCATTTACAAGTACCAGGGGTTACGCTTGAACATGTTTCTTTTGGTAAGGCACAGTTCAGCTCATCCCGTCAGCCTCCAAGGGATAACCCTCCCTCTTGTAGACCTTTCCTCACTCAACAGCATGCCATTGATTCCCCCCTCCTTTTCTGCCTTATTAACTAATAGAATAACATGATTATCTACATAAGAAAGAGGAGCCCTGTTGGTGTTACAATTCAGCATTCACCCATTTGTTGAAAGGCTGGCAGTTTGAATCCATCAACCACTCCATAGACGACCCAGTGGTTTGTTCTCATAAGCATTAAATTCTAGGTAACCTCTTGGCAAAATTCTCTTCTGTCCTGTGGGATCGCTGTGAACTATAATCGGCTGGCACACAACTGCAGCATATTAGATACACATTAGGCATACAGTGGTTCTGTTACTGTTTTCTGAATTAGAAATTGGTTGTTGTTTAGTCTTCTCATGGTTCTTTGGTTACAAGAAATGAGTGTTGCAATGGCGGGCCTAAATGCCACCCTCGCTGGGTTATGCCATGCCCTCTGACATTTCCCTGATGTTCCAGAACAAGAGCTCAGTGCACTGTTGAATGATGATGATGGTGGTGATTAGTGGTGGTGAATCATGGCGATGATCGTGCTGATTCCAGGTTCTAGTTCTTTTGGGGAAGCTAATGTAATAGGTCAAGAGAAAGGAGTGCCAGCCATATGAAAGTGGGAACCAGGCTTTCCAAACCCAAGGCAGTGCCATGACCATCCTTGGCTGTGGCCAGTTCTGAATCCTCGTGCATTTGTTCTACTATTACTGAGCCTCAGTTTCCCCCTAGGCATCTCCTCATTTTGTCCTACTGCTCTTCTTCTAGCCCCTTGCCTCCCTACTCCCTGCCAAGTGTCTCTTTTCTCTGCCTCACTGATGGCTGCTTGTACTCAACTTTGGTTGACTCTTGACTTTGACCTAATTCAGACACACGGTAGCCCATCAAAGTAGCACTGATAGTGTCGTGGGTTATGTGCTGTGCTGTTAACCCAAATATCAGCAGTTCAAATCCACTAGCAGCTCTGCTGGAGGGAGATGGGCCGCCTCCTCCCATAAGGCCCTGGAAACCTGGTGGAAGGTTGCTATGAGTTAGAATACATTCAATGGCTGTGGGTGGATAGTTGTTGTTGTGTTAGGTGCAATCAAATCGAGTACAACTTGTAGTGACTCTATGAACAGCCAGCCTGAACCTTGCCCTGTCCTGTGCCATCCTCATCATCTCTGACACACGAGAGCCCATTGCTGAAGTCACCATGTCAATCCATCCCATGGAGGGTCTTCCCTTCCTTCTCTGGCCCTCCATCCTTCCAAGCATGATGTCCTTTTCCAAGGAATAGCCTCTCCTCGCTTTATGTCCAAATAGAAAAGATAAAGCTTCTCCATCTTTGCCTTCAAGGAGCAGCACGTACCTGAAGTTTCTACTGGTAACAGTTGTCTTCCCTTTGTATTTCTTTAGTCAAATCAGCCCAGTTATTTTTGTGCCAGGCTACATTATGGATCCCTGGCAAGCCCAAAGATTGGCTACCTATGGACAGGTTGTAAGTACCTGTGGACAGCACCCATGGACCCTGGTCCAATGAAATGACATGGAGGCAGGTTAAAAGACATATATTCAGAGATCCTCTTTTGTTAGAAAGGGAATATTTTCCTTAGGATGGATCATAAGAAGGCTAGACATAGGTCATCACAAAAAGCCTAAATGCACTTGACCTTATACTGTGGATAGAACAGTTATTGAATGCTGATTTGAGCTGGGAAATACGTCACAGCAGAGGAGGCCTTTCAAGTAGAGGGAGATGCTGAACAAAGATTGGGTAGTCTATGCTGAATGAATATTTGAATCGAATATTCATTTCAACAAATATTTTTTGAGTGCTTACTATACACAGGGCATTATTTTCAATGCTGAGATACAGCAGTGAACAAAAAGAAGTTTTTTCCACATGGATCTGAAATTTGAGTGCTGGTCAGGGAAGACAGGCAATAAATAAGGATGTAAAACTATAAATCATGTAGGGAACAGAATGGACAAACTATAAAGAGAGTAAAGAGGCTAGAGGTAACTTGGGAAGGTTTCATCAGTCACAAAATCTGGGTTTTCTAGAGAAGCAAAACGTGTAATATATCAAGATATAGATATAGATAGATAGATAGATAGATAGAGAAACATATATAGATAGATATACAGATATATATACACATACACGCACACATATACATACATGCATAGTATATGTATTTGTATATGTATACATATATGTATATGTATATATGGAGAGAGAGAGAGAGATATTTACTTCAAAGAAGTGGTTCATGCAATATGGGAACTGGACAGACCAGAATCTGTAGGTCAGGAAGGTGGCTGGAGACCTCTGCAGGTTTGCATTCTGAGAACGGGAAATCAGGAATGAGAAGGTTGTAAACTAGCGTGCATGGGAACTTTGCCAGGACATTAGTTAATATTCGGACAGAACACACCCCCTAGGAAACCTTCTTATCAACTGCTTGGCTGACAACATCAGGAGAAGTGATTACATCATGTTACTTTGTGGAAGAGCACACTATCTGTCACAACCACTGATACAGACTAGTCAAGTTGGCACTTGATACTAACCATCACATAGTTGATATCTGAATAGAGGTTGATATCTGGAGGAAGGGGCAGCAAGCTGTGTCATTATCAGGCAGATGGAACAACACACGCAAAGGCCCTGAGGGAGGAGTGTACCCGATCCAAGATCAGCAAGGAAGCTAGAGTGGCTGGAATAGAGTAAGAAAACTCCAACTTATTGTTGTTGAGTCACAACTGACTCATAGCCGCTGACCTTCCATTGGGTTTTCAAGGTTATAAATAACACAAGAGGAGATTAACTCTCTTTCTCCCAGGAGTAAGTAAGGGAGAGAGCAAAAAAGCAGTGAGATCAGAGAGTTAGTTGGGGCCCAGTTCAAGGACAACCTCTTAAAAGTCAGAGGGGGCAGGGAAGAGAGCCAGTGGAGGGTTTCTGAGTTTTCATTTTACTAGATCACTCTTGGATGACTGTGGGGAACAAAGAGTAAGTGAAACCAGCTAGAATGTCCTGATGAGGGCAGGAGATAAGGGCTTTTGAGACGAGAGTTGAGCAATGAAAGTAATAAGGAAAGTCAGAGAAGCATTTGGATTCCAGATCTATTCTGAGGTGGAGCTGTCAGTTTCTACTGATGATGTGTTCCTAGAGCTAGCCCAACTGCAAGGTGAAGGACACAGTCCTCCAGACTGCCAAGTCCACCCAAGACACTGGCCCCACCTGCAAGTAGTTAGGATCCAGTGACAAAGCTGGAGAAAAGAGTCTACATAAGACCACCTCTCTCTGATACCAACTGCAAAGGCTGAGATGGAGTAAGCAAGGGAGGGAGTAAAAGGAGAGTTAGCTGGGGGCCAGTTCATGGGGAGCTTTTCAGGAGCCGCTGGAGGGGTTTGGCCAGTGACTGAGGGAAAAGACCAGAACTCTCTCTTCAAGTGAAGTTAAGTCTTCATTAAACGGATTTTCAGTGTGGGGTAGAGGAGGAGTCAAAGGTGAACTGCAAGGCTATTGGCCAGAAAGCTGAATGATTGAAGGTGTCTTTTGTGGAGCTGGAGAAGCAGTTCTGGATAGGGTCAATCTTTCGGTTTTAGATCTATCACATTTGAGATTCCCATTACACATTCACAAGACTTTATGCTGACAGTTGGCTGTCAGATCTCAGCGGTCAGGGAGAGGATGTGGCTTCAGGAATCAATTTAGCAGTCATTGATACATAGATGTTAAGTAAAGCACAAGACTAGATGAGATCACTAGGGAGCTTTTGTGGCCTAGTGGTAAGGAGCTGTGCTGCCATCTGAAAGGCATGAGGTTTGAATCCACCAGCTGCTCTGTAGAAAAAAGATGGATAATCTCCTCCCATGTTCTTTACAACCTCCAAAGATCCTCAGGAGGGTCAGCGATAATTGGTTCCAACTTGGTAGCACATAACAACAACAACAACAACAACAGATAATTCTAGAGGCAGTGTAAGTAGAGAAGAGTCCAGGGATCCAGCCATAGGATCATCCAATACAAAGAGGTTGAGGAGTAGAGAAGCCAACTGAGGTGTCTGAGGAGTGACAAGCGAAGTAACTGGGAACCAAGAGAATGGTGTCCAACAATCCACATTAAAAAGAGTTTCAAAGATCAAGGAGGAATTGACTGTGTCATATGAAGCTGATGGGTCAAAGCGAAGACTTGGGCTTGACCACAGGATTTAGCAATATGGAAATCATGTGTGTCCTTCATAAGAGACGAGTAGAACAAAGCCAGGCTGTAGTGTTACTCCCTGGACCCAGTGAGAAAGGGGTGGATTTCTTGGACACAGGGTTATGGTGGGCACTGGCCAGGCAGCCTTCAGGCTGTACTCAGGGGATGCCCACCCTTCGGTTCTGCCATAGGTCCGGGCAGGTGCTGCCACTACAAGACCCAAGGCGCTATGATTTATCTCCAGTGAGCTTCAGAGACCTGGTCCTTGGCTCCTGGGGCAACCATAATCTAGTTCTGTCATACACTGTGGACATTCAGTGCTATGCTAGGCTGTCCAATATTAGAGACCCCTCTAACCTTTTAAAACACTGTCAGTCACTCTAATATTGCCTACACGTAACCTTTGTAGTCATGTGCAAACTGTTGCATTACCATTTCCATAATATTGTTGTTGTGGACCAAGTCAGAACCGACCCAGAGCTGAGCGACCAGTGGGTTTTCACAGGAAAGAAGATTGCTCATCTTTCTCCTGAGGAGCAGCTGGTGGATTTGAACTGCATGCGTTCAGGATTGCAGCACAGCCCCTTACCACTAAGCCAGCTCTTTTCATTCCATATAAAGCCCATTAAACCAATACCACTGTCACCAAGTCGATTTTGACTCTTGACAAACCCTCCAATGGGTGTCTGAGGCTGCACATGTTTGGAGAGAAGACTGCCCCATCCGTCTCCTAGTGAATTTGAATCTTCAACTTTCACCGTTGTTGTTGTGTGCTGTCAACTTGGAACCTATGCATAGCAACAGGTTTTCAGAGGCAGTTAATTGCATGAAAGGAGATTGCCCATCCTTCTCCTATGGAGGAGCTGGTGGATTCAAACTCTGTGCCTTTGGGATTGCAGCACTGCTTCTTACCACTAGGCTACCAATTGTTGTTATTATGTGCTGTTGAGCCACCAGAGCTCCCTTTTTAATTTTTATTTTATTTTATTATTTTTTTGTGTGCGTGTACCGTCAAATCAGATCTGACTGGAACAGGAGGAAATCGCCCCTCCTTCCCCGGCAGAGCATCTGGTGGATTCGAACCGTGCACCTCTGGGACTGTAGTTGCAGCTTCTTGCCACTAGGCCACCTGAGCTCCCCTCAGAGCTCCCTTTTTTAAATGGAAAGGCTGCCAGTCTCCAACCCATTTGAAGGACAAGTTAGTGGCCAAAGAAAAATCTCTTTACGATGTTACACTTATTGGGGGGGGTGTCTCAGAGCCCGCAAATGGATTATCATGTACCACTGAATATAGCTCATAGTGACCCTAGGAACAGCAGAACTAAAAACCCTGTCCTATCCTGTGCCATCTTCATCATTGTCATAGAAACTATGGTTACATAGCATATTTCATGTAATGGACAGTCTAAAGAAGATCCTTGGAGAAAGCTTACATGCTAGGGTAGCTATCATAGGTCTCTTTCCTATAAGGCACCTCAACACAAGCTCGTCACAAGAAGATGTAGCCCAGGTGTGCAGCTTTCTGATGCTCTGGCTTAATTTAAGATAGGTATTAGAACCGCACTTCCCAGACTGATCGCCCCTAATCCCATTAATCAGAAGAAAGGCTTGTGGTCTACTTAAAAGTCCCGTGTAACACAATTCTACTCTGACAACCTTGGGCTTGCCAGGAGTCAGAATTCACCTGATAGAAACTGGTTTTAAAAATAATTTACACATATTAGGTATCCATCTAGCTAGCTAACTCATCTCCTAAGAATATGTTGGGCTCTGCCCTCAGTTAAGAAAAATGTTGATTCTATGACTGAAACTTTAAAAAAATAATCAGAACTGTAAAGCTATATGTAGTTAAAATGCCCAGTCAGCAGAGCAATACGCAAACACTTTAAAGTCCTTTTCCCCTTTGTACAGTCTTTCAGCTTCTTACACTCACTCATGAGTCAGACTAAAATTACAGTAACTAACAAGAAGAAGCAATTTCTTCACCAGCCCAGCCAGTCAGACCAGACTTCCCCATCCAGAGATGGGGCACAGGAGACTGCTTGCTTTCTCCAGCCAGAGCTTGTAAGTATTATGTAGTAGGACACACACACACACACACACACACACGTGTCACTACACCACACACACATACGTACAGAAACACTTGGTCACCCACCATCACCAAGACCCCCACTCAATCTCCTTCCCATCACCACACTAGACCACACTACACACACACACACACACACATCATCATCATCATCATCATCACTACAGCAAACACACTTACTTGCCATTGCCATACCGTACACATATAAACACTCATCCACCCACCATCATTCCCCCAACACACATAGATTCATCCATCACAATATCATACACACATAATGCACTTTCACCATCCCCACACACATAAACATCCACCATTACCACTCATATACACGCATATACACTCACCATCCCCAAGCCACACCTCCCTACACACAGACCCATTCTTCCATCCACATCAGCACACCCCTCATACTCATCCACCATCTACATACCATGCTACACACACACACACACATTCACACGTCAGCCCATCACCATTATACCACACACCAACTTGACCATCTACTATCACCACTTAACTAAGTTATCTAGTGCTGCTATGACAGAAACACCACAAGTGGAGGGCTTTAACAAGCAGACCTGTATTCTTTCACAGGTTAGGAGACTAGAAGACTTAGTGAACGGCAGTAGCTCTAGGAGAAATTTTTCTTTCTCTGATCTAGTGCAAGATCCTTGCCTCCTTTCAACACCCATGGGCTCAGTGTTCCTGGGGCAATGTCTTTGGTATCAGTCTTCCTTGGGTCTAGGAAGTTCTCAGGAGGGGGGACTCTGGGTCCAAGGACATGCTCCAATCTGAACTCTTATTTCTGATGGTACTGAGGTCCTTCCTTCTCTGCATCCTCTTCTCTCCTTTTATCTTCTGTAAAATAAAAGGTGATACAGGTTCCCTGGGGAACCTTACTCACAGAGTACCCAGGGGCCATATTTTAAGCTTATGTGAGCAATGCCTGCACCCTTTCCCCCCATAGTCCCCTTTTTCTCTTGTTAAAGACCAGTGTTAGCGTGTGTGAATTCCCTGGACAGTGTAGATAGTTAACACACACAGAGAGGCTGGCAATTGGAGTATGCACAGAGGTGCTGGGAAGAAAGGCCTGGTGATCTACCTTTGGGGGGGGGAAATCCCATTGACAACCTTATGGAGCACAGGACTACTCTGACATATGTGAGGTTGCCACAAGTTGGGGTCAACTCAACAGCAACTGGTGTGGGTTGGTTGTACCCCTGTGATGATGGCAATCTCTCCTTCAATATTCTTATCTGTAAACAAGATAGTGTTGCCATCAAGTTGGTTTCAAGCTTCGGTAACCCCTTGTGTACAGCACAGAACCGTGTTTATTAGGGTCTTCAAGGCCTTTCAGAAGCAGATTGCCAGCCCTTTCTTCTGAAAAATAGGATGGTAGCAGTATCCTCTCTCTTGGAGCTCTGCTGGTATAGGCCTTGGAAGGCTGCGCTGCTAATTCAAAGGCCACAACCCTCTGGCTATTCAAATACCACTAGTTCCATAGGAGAAAGATTGGCAGTCTTCTTCCATGCAATTTACAGCCTTCGAAACCCCAATGGAGCATCAGCTAGCGATTTGTTCTGACTTGACAGCAAAGACAAGAGTACCTATCTTGCAGGATTGTTGTAGAGATTGGTTGAGATTATCTGCAGGAAGGCATGGAATGATTCCCCAGCACACAGGAAGCACTGGATGCAAGTTCATTCTTTTGTTATTGTTGTTGTTGAAGTTACTTCTGACTGCCATCAAAGGTCACTAGCTCTAGGGTTTATATGATTAGAACCTGTGTTTATCCGGCTACTAAAGCAGGTCTTTCTGTTCCGTTTCTGGGGCTGTGGGCTTCAACTCAGCCTCCTAAGTCTGTGGGACTGTGGGAATGCCTTTTCAGCATCCAGGGTGAAGGCCCCCTAGAGGTGGGCAAGGAGAGCCAGCTCCCAGTTCCCAGTACCGAGGATGTCACAGAGGAGCAGCTCTCCGCCAGAACCTGGGCTCCTCCCCTGCCAGCCTTCTCACACCTCAAAAATTGTTCTAGAATCCCAGGAGGAGGGGAACACATTGGCTCTCTGCAGACCTGTCCTGAAAGTCTCGCTATCAAGAGGGGGCAGCTCATGTCTTCTCTGGCATCTGGTACACCCGAAAGCCCCACACCTCGCGACAGCAAATACTTTCGGGTCTTCCTGTAGTCCAGGGCTTTTAGTCTCCCGCCTCCCATTCAGGGAGGCAAGGAAACTTTGCTCCCTACCCTCCAGATGTGTCCATGTTTACCCTCAGGGTATACTGTAGGACCCTCTAGCGGGGTGGGGAGCCAGCCTGGAAACTGTCCTATCAAGGGGGCTGTGAGTGTGCTACAGTGGGTGTGAGAGAATTTACTTCCGATTAACTGATTTCCGTTCTGCAAGAAGGCGGCTCAGGTGATTCTGAGTCATACCTGAGCCGAGCAGCTGGTCCCAGAAAGGTCCCAGGTTCAGCCTTGGACAGACCGGGTGAGGATACAAGATGTTTGAGGACGAAGTGGTGGCTGGAGAGGAGCCTCTTCCTCACAGTGTTGGTGGTGGATGGGGGTGGGGGGTCTTGGGCACGCCCCAGCGTGTGCGCACTGGACAGTGCACTGGACGGGGGCAGTGTGGACACAGTGAGGAGTGGCTCCTTCCGGCAATTCCCTGCTTGGGGCTCTGTGGGTGGGCCCCGCGGTGGGGCTCAATCTCAGCAACCAGATCCCACGAAAAGTTGCAGTGCTATTGGCCGCACGATGTATAAAGTCACCCCTTGGTGACTTGATGTGGCCTAGACCTGGGGCACGGTAATAGGGGCGGGGCACAGGACGGCATGGACAGTGTGGGGTACAAGTTCCCGGCCCCACAGGTCTTTTCTTTTCTGGAGCCCAAGGCGGCATGGGAGCTAGGAGCATTCGGGATTGGCATTGTCTTGGAGACGATTCATCTGGACACGGGGACATGATCGTCTTTGCCCAGCACCCAGACGGTGGGTTTCATCCTCCCTCTCTGGGGGAGACCCGAGGGCCTGGCATCGCTGCGAGGACCCCGTTGCCTCATTTGCTCTTTCCTCCAGGACCCCCATGTCTGCCGCGGAGGGGCGCTCGGGACCCCCTGGAAGGGTCGTGCTTGTCCCCTGGTCAAGGGGAGTGCGGCTTGGAGATGGGCGCCCCGCCCAGGCTAGAGGCTCCCGCAGACTCGGCTCTGTCACTTGGGAGGCGCCAGCCGAGTCGGGAGGGGCGGTGCAGGCTGGGTTCTCGACCCAGGCCGGGCGGTCGGGTCCCTGCGTGGCTGTGCGCCCTTCCTGCTGCGCGCCCTGCACTGCGTCCCGCGAACTGCCAGACCCGACGTGCGCGCGTGGTGCCTGAACCCCGGCCGGCCGAACCCGTGGCTGGCCACCCGCCCCCACTAGCTCCGTTTCCTTTGGGGTAGTGAGATGCCGCATCGGTCATCATGTGGGGCGAACCTAGCTCCCCGGTTACCCCTCTGGAGAGACGGGTTCCCAGGTCGAGCCTGTGGTGCCCGCAGGCAGGAGACCCCGGCGGCGTGCTCTGCCCGGGCTTGCCTGGGCTTGTTCAGGCCGGGCGCTTCCTCCGGACCCGGCGCTGCGGGAGGCATTGCGAGATTGCTCTTGAACCCTGGCGCCCGCGCCACCTCGCCCCATCCAGGGGTGAGCGCAGGTAAAAGTTTGTGTTGGGAGCCCCCTTCTCTCTCTCCCCACGTCTGTCTGAATGTTTGTACCGAAATATGCAGGGACTAGACCAGTGACTCTAGCGATAATAATTAAACTTTTGAATGGGGGCGCCTCCGAGCCACAAGAGAAAGAATTCCCAAGAAGCAACAAAATAAATGCTCCTTTGATTTAATAATCTCTAGAGAGAAAGGATTCCTTTTGGGGGGGGGTTTGCCCAGCCGCTTCGTTCTTTCTTACCCAGCCTCCGTCGTGGTCAGAGGGGGTGGGGACGGTGGGGATCCCTCCTCACTAACCACCCGACGCCGGCAGCGAATTTCCACCCACCCCAGACGCCTTGGGAAGTGGGGCCTTTGGTCCTAGTTTCCCAGGGTGGTTTGGGGGAGTGGGAGAGGCGAATTTCAAGAAAATGCTTGGACACTGAAGTAGGCGGCTGGTGCCTTAGAAAGTGGGCTGAGATGAGGGCTTCCAAAGTCCTTCCTGCCTCCATGGGAACATGAGCGCCCCCACCTGGCTTCTGCGTCCAGCATCTGGGCTGTGAACGGACTGGGAGTTGGGGGAGGAGTGCTCGGAACCCAAAGTCGCAGCTGGGAGCACAGGGGTAATGCGGCGGTGGGGGCGCTAGTCCCGGGTGGGTGGACGGGCCTGCCTGCCGGGATCTGAGCAGCGGCCCAATTGTGCTCACTGATTTCTGTGTCTCCTGGGGCATGGGCAGCAAAGTGACATCATAGGTCTGTAGAAAGACCCAGGCCTCGTGCATTCACTGGGATAAATGGCTTTTTGTAAATAGTCATGGACGGGCCAGGGGAAGTGGGGCAGAACGGCCCAGTGCAGGTTAAATAGGGCCAGTGCTGCTGCCACCCCCAGTTCTGAGAGACTTCCGGGACAAAGGCCTCTCCCCTGGGCTTCGGTCTCTTCCTGCATGAGCCACGAGTGCTTGGCAGTGGTGACCAAGATGGGTGGGCTGAGGAAGAGGAGGAACTCCTATACCTGCTGAACTCTTGTACCTAGCCAGGACCCAGCGTCTGATGGGGCCCGGGGGCCATTAGCATCAGCTGCCATATGAGTAAGTGACTTGTCTCTGGAGCTTTCCAAGCCTGGGGAACAGCTGCCTTGTCAATACATCTTTCCTTCTGGCCCCAGGGATCCCCTGGTTAACTGCCTTGGCAGCCACAGGGACCAGCATTTACCCTGCCTTGTGTTTTTGGTATGCATTGCAAATCAATAATGCTAAATCTAGACCAATCTTTGAGCCTTCTTATCCCAGCTCACCAGGCAGCTACCTCCCATCATCCCGTTCCAGGAATGCTCCCAGGCCTGGAACTGCCCTAGTAACCTGTCCCTGGAGCGGGGAGCTGTAAGGGGATGAAAGGACTCCTAAGGTGCTGGCTTTGTTCATATGATCTCGCCCTCTTGGTTGGAAGAGACCAGACATGCCATCTCCATGTAAGAAAATCCCTAGGCAGGACTCATTTATTCATCAGTAAATATTTATTGAGCTCTTGCCATGTGCTAACATTATTCTAGCATTGGGAAAACAGCAGTTAACCAAACAGATGAAAATGCTTACCTTAGTGGAGGAGAAAAGGTAATAAAGGAATCAATGTAAATGTTATGAAGAGGTGGGGAGGCGAGGGAGGAGGGGCATATTGGGGGATGTTTAAGCCATTAGGAAGAAACTTGAATGAAGATGAGGGGAAAGTTTTTCTGGCAGAAGTATAAGTGCAAAGGCCCTGTCTTTGGTGAGTTTGCAAGAGTGCCAGGAATTGAGTGAGGCGAGAGGGAGAGTCAGGATACATAAAGTCAGGTAGGTAGTCAGGAATCAGATTGTTTGGCACTTGTACCTGCTAAGAATTTTGAATAAAATCCAAGGGGTGATTCTGAGTAGGTGTGCAAGACTTAAAATTGAAACTTCCAGGATCTAGCATTTTAAAACTATCACTCTGTCTGCTCTGTGAAGAATATGAAGTTAAGAGTGACAGTGGGGTGACCAGTTAGGAAGCTGTTCCCTGGTGTAATTAGAAAGGACAGTGGCTTAGAGGAGGATTGTAGCAGCAGGAGGGGATAGGAAGCAGTAGATCTTGAAGGTATCGCTAGCAGATCTTATGCTAAATGAACAGGGATGAAATAAAGAGGCGACAAAGGTAACTCCAATGTTATGCCCCGTGAGAGTGATTATTGAGATGGGAAAAACTGGGAGGAGTTGGCTTGCTTCAGTAAAGTGCCCTCTAGACACCCAAGTTGAAAAAGTGTGTTGGAACCTGGAGTGTTGTAGAAGAGAAGTCAGAACAGAGGACTCATCGGTGACAGTGATGGCACCTAATACATACCATGAGACTGGGTGAGATCATCAAGGAAGTGTGAAGGTGAGAAGAGGTAGGAGAATGGGAGAATGAAAGGACAAAAGAAGTGATAAAACAGTACCTGGCAGGTGGCAGGCTGGTAGTAAATATTTGTTGGATGGATGGATGGATGGATGGATGGATGGATGGATGGACGGACAGGAGGTTGGCTTAGTGTATGGATGGCTAAGTGGATGGTTGATTGGTTGGTTGGCTGGACAGTTGGGTGGATAGGTGGACGGATATATGGGTGAGTAGGTCAAGAAGCAGATAGGTGAAATGTTACAGGATTACTGTGCAGCATTGAGTATCTGAAGGCCAACTGCGAATTGTAATAGGATAGTCAAGTGTCTGAAGTTTCAGAGGTTCTTAGTGCTGTAAAGAGGCCAAGATGGTTTTACAGGCTTTCAAGACAGGGAATCTGAGCCAGGAAGAACAGTCAAGATTCTGAGAAGGTTGGAGAGAAAGGAAAGAGGAGAAATGTCATTAGCAAAATAAGAAAGTTACAAGGTGTTTTAAAGACTCTCCGTAGGTTGAGGAGCAGGGCTGGATGGGAAATTCTTGCAAACCTGGAAGTTGGTGGAGTGGAGCACCTAAAGAGAGGGAGTGAGCCTGTCATCATTCCCTGGCCTCATCCAGACCGATGGTGGGTGACTCCTGCAGATCCCCAGTGGATGGCTATGCACCCTGGCTGGAGGGCCTCACAGAGTCTTCTCGAAGCCCTGCAAGTAGAGGGAGTAGAGGCAGAGACTTCTGTCTTCATGTTTTTTTTTTTAAAAAAAAACAACCAGTTTTCTTGAGATGTAATTCATATGCCACCCAGTTCACTCGTTTCAGATGCACAGCTCAGTGGTTTATAATGCATTCACAGAGTTGTGCAATGATTGTCATAGGCAATTACAGAGCATTTTGACCACTTCAGTCAGAAACCTCATGCCATTAGCTGTCCCTCTCCATTCCTCTCTCCGTTCCCCAGCAGCCACTATTCTGTTTTACTTTCTGTCTCTAGACTGGTCTGCTTCGGACAGCTCATGTCAGTGGGGTCACATACTATGTGACCCCTGTGGCTGACTTCTTTCCCTCCCAGAATGTTTTCAAGGACCATCCATGTTGTAGCAGGTATTTGAACATCACTCCTTTTCATGGTTGAACAGTAGTATTTCATTATGTAGATAGACCATATTTTATCCCTTCATGAACTGATGGATCTTTGAAATGTTCTCACTTTTGCACCGTGATGAATAGTGCTTGTGTAAACATTGGTGTAGAAGTTTTTGCATGAATATGTTTTTGTTTTCCCGTGTATATGCCCTTGCACGGACAGGAGAGGAACTGGAATTGGTGGATTACGTGGTAATTTCGTGTTTCACCTTTTAAGGAACTGTTGGACTTTCCCTAAGTGGCTGCCCTATTTTATTCCCATCAGTAGTGTATGTGGGTTCTGGTTTCTTCAGATCCTCGTGGTTTGCTGGTAACAAAAATGACACCACGTCTTTTGACTGTTCTCTGCAGATTAGTAAGCGAGCACAAGTGAGTGGTACTTACCTTGCTTATTGGGTAACATGGCTCCGTTGGGGATTGTAAATGTGAAAAGAGGCTGTGATTCTGTAGGAAGGTGTTGTGGGCCTGGGAGAGTTATACCGAAAAGTGGAGTCTTTGAAGTGGTGAAAAATAGGATATTGTTCACATTAGTTGTTGTTGTATACTTTGAGTCAGACTGTCCCATAGCTCACTCTCCTGCAGGTTTTCAGAGGCAGTAAAATCACATGGGAGGAGATTGTTCATCCTTCTTTGATAGAGCAGCTGGTGGATTCAAACCATGAGGCTTTGGGATTGCAGCAGTTTCTTACCAATGGAGCTCCCTAAACATGATGAACTCTGCTTACTTTGTTTATCAGGTAATCCAACAAGGCTGCCATCTCCCACCCAGCCTCTTGGATCCCCAGCTCAGCTTTTGTTGAGCTCACACTTGTGGCCTTCACTGGAGAAGTTGCCTGCCATGCTGTGTACTAGGACAGGTAGAAACAGAAACATCTGTTAGTATAAAGCCTTCAGGAAAAGCATTCCAGCTCCAGCTGGGCCACACAACACACTGAAATCGGCCTCTTATCCTTTCAGGCAGCTTAGTAACGGGGGTGGCCATGTCTGTGCCCTTAGGAAGGGCTGGCGGGAGCTTTCTCAGGTGAGAAGGGCTTTGTGTTTTGTGAATTGGCGTGGTGACTGCAACAGTGGGCCTAAACACAGCAGCAGGATAACAGTGCCCATGGTGGGGATGGGGGCTTAGGTGACTTCTCGAACAGAATTGATTCCTAATCCTGGTGTAATAGATTCTGAAACTGTCCCATTATCTCAAGACAAAATTAATTAAAATGCACTTGGAACAAAAATGCCCAAGAGTGGCTGTACCCTCTTTTATTATGACATGCCCCAGAGCTGGGTGAAGCAACTTTAAACTTGGGGAGGGGGGTGTTATTGATCTAATCACTCACTTTAATCCCTCCTTGACATGCCCTTAGAGAGAAGCGCATTTCTCAGAATTATCAGCCCCAAAGGAAATGAACAGCTCTCTTTTTCTGGCTCTGACCAAACTCCAACCCTTTGTGGTTGAGTTGATTCCAATTCATAGCAGCCCCGTAGAAGAGCTTCATGGGTTCTCCGAGGCTGTAAATCTTTGTGGAAGATGACGGCCACATCTTACTCCCATGGAGCTGTTTGTGGGTTCAGACCACCAAACTTCTGGTTAAGCCTCTATGTGCTTTAGCAATTGTACCATCAGGGCCCCCTCTCCAGCCTCAGGAAAAAGAGAAATAGTTCTTGGTAGACTTTGGACGCCCCTTGCCCACTGCCCAATTCTGAAGCTGTGGATTGGAGCCTAATTGGCTTTCTAGAGCCACCCACTTTGGCAACCACTGGGGACTGTTCTGTCCCCCAAAAGTCTTTAATGAAAAGGGCCTCAAAACTTTTAACCCTTATTCCTGATGCATAGCAGTCCCCTGTACCTCAAAGCAGAATGCCATCTCCCTGAGTCGTTGCAGCCTGGACTTTTCTGCTCTATAGGTTTACAAATGTGTGAGGTGTATTGGCTGGAAATCAAACCCAGGTCTCCTACATGGAAGGTGAGATTTCTACCAGCTGTGATATTGGAGAAGAGTACTAAATATCACATGAACTGCCAAAAGAACAAATATGTCTTAGAGGAGCTGCAGCCAGAGTGCTCCTTGGAGGTGAAGATAATAAAGCTTTGTCTCATGTACTCTGGGCATGTTGCCAGGAGAGGCTATTCCTTGGAGAAGGGCATCTTGCTTGGGGAAGTGGATGATCGGTGAAAGAGAGGAAGACCCTCAACCAGACGGACTGATACAATGACTGCTGGAACGGGCCCTAATGTGCCTGTCAGGAAGTGTGAGGATGGCACAGGATAGGACAGGGTTCATTTCTGTTGTTCATAGTGTCACTATGGGTTGTACTCAACGGCACCTAACAACAACACTGAATTTAAAACAAAAAAAGCACAAACAAAATTCCCACCTGCCTCCCCCATCCTCTCTCCTGTCCCAAAGACTCACACTTTCTCCCAAATGCTTCCAGAAATAAATGCCTTGGCTGTGTACACACACTGCTAATTATGTTAGTTTATGTGAATTGTTTCCACTTAAGCCTAATTACTGTACTAGAGGCTAACACTTACACTTATCTTTAAATATGTGTCTAATTAACTTTGTTAGAAGTTGTATTTAAGGATGTGGAGAAATGTAAGAAAGAGCATTGAGGTGAATGTCTCCCTTCTACTCCTCATGTTCTTAGTGGTACTGGCTGCAAATTTAATGCCTCTCAACTGGTTTTCTGACCTTGGAATAAATAACACCTGCCCTTTCTGGTTCACACAGTGATACTTAGGGGCACATGAGCCAGGCCATTCATTTTCCAAAGAGTCCTTGATTCACTCAAGTTCAAGTCTGTGTTCTCCAGGTGCAGGGGAAGGTGAGATAGACCACCTCGCCCCCATAGACCTTAGAGTTAGGTCAGACCACAGAAGTTAAGAAATAAATACTATATAAGTCTGGCCAACAGATTGAAAGAGGTTCATATTTGTTCCCATTCCCAAGAAAAGTGATCCAGCTGGATGTGGAAACTATCGAAGAATATCATTAATATCACATGCAAGTAAAATACTGCTGAAGATCATTCAAAACCAGCTAGAATGTGCATCCACAGGGAATTGCCAGAAGTTCAAGCAGGATTTAGAAGAGGCCATGGCACCAGGGATATCATTGCTGTTGTCAGATGGATCTGGCTGAAAGTAAATAATACCAAAAGAATGTCTATTTGTGCTTTATTGACTATACAAAGGCATTTCCCTATGTAGAGCATAACAGGTTGTGGCTGACATTGAGAAGATTGGTGATCCCGGAGCACTTAATTGTGCTCATGAACAACCTATACCTGGACCAGGAGGCTGTTGTCAGAACAGAGCAAGGGAACACTACATGGTTTAAAATGGAGAAGGGAATATGTCAGGGTTGTATTTTATCTCCATACCTATTCAGTCTACATGTTTAGCAAATTATCCAAGAAGCTGGACTCTATGAAGAGAAACATGGCAGCAGCATTGGAGGAACGTTCATCAATATGCAGGTAACACAACCTTGCTTGCTGAAAGTGAGGAAGATGAAGCACTTGTTGCACAAGTTAAAGAAATGCAGCCTTTGGTATGGATTGCATCTCAATGTCAAGAAGACAAAGATTCTTATCACTGGACCAATAGACAGCATCATGATGAATGGAGAGGAGATTGAAACTGTCAACAGCTTGGTCTTGCTTGGATCCACCCTTGGTACCAGCAATCAGGAAATAAGGAGATTCATTGCACTGGGGAAATCTGAAGTTATGGTCCTCTCCAAATTATTGTGGAGTAACGATGTCATTTTGAAGACTAAAGTGCATCTGATTATTTGCTATGCATCTGAGAGCTTAACAATAAATAAGGATGACAGAAAAAAAATGATGCTTTGAGCTGTGGTGTTGGATGAGAGCACTGAACATCCCATGGATGGCCAAGAGAACAAACAGATATGTCTTGGAGATGGTGCAGCCAGAGTGCTCTTTGGAGGCAAGAATGATGAGGCTTCACCTCACAAACTTGGACATGTTGCTAGGAGGGGCTGTTCCTTGGAGAAGGACATGATAGAAGGGTGGAGGGTGGGTGAAGGAGAGGAAGACCCTCAACAAGTTGAATTAACACAGTGACTGCTACAATGGACTCTTGTGTGTCAGGAAGAGGGAGGATGGCACAGGACAGAACAGGGTTCAGATCTTTTGTTCATAGAATCACTATGAGTCATACTTGATTCGACAGCACCTAACAACAACAACAACAATGGCGGTGGAAGTGTTGCCATCAGATTGACTCCCAGCTCAGAACCGCATCATATATACTGTCAGTTTTGTACCATTTTCATGATCATTGAGAAGTTCAAGTCATGGCCTCTGTGTATTTTGACTGTCTTCCAAGCTAGGAACCTCATCCTCCAGCGTTATGCTAGAGAGTATTCCATTGTGATGCATGGAGTTTTTCAAACCATTATTCTTTTACTGTTTTACTCTGGAAACTGCTGAAACCTGCCCATCTTGGGTGATTCTGTTGATATTTGAAATACTAATGGCACAGCTTCTGACTTCAGTGCAACATAAAAGCCATCAGAGATGACAAGTGAGATTGTGGGTGGTGAAAGGAATGTAAAAATCACAAACATTTAATAAGCGCATACATATGCCAAGCATTGTGCTAAACACTAGAAATATGGCTTAAGCCTTATAATAGCACTATGATGCAGTTACTATTATACTCATTTTACATACAGTGAGACTAAGGCTTGAAGGGCTTAATGTAATTAACAACAGCACGTGCATTTTTCTCTCCAAACTTTGTATTAAAACTTGAGCAGAAGTTTACAAAACACATGGGTATTTAATTCAACCATTCATACCTATTTTGTTTTATGATAGCATTGTGAAGTCTTAGGTAACAATCTTATGCAATGACTATTTCCTACTAGTTAAAAGTAAGTCATAGATCCTCCCCACACTCAGAGGAAGGGGGTCAGGCAAAGGTTTGACTCCAGGATGGGGGGGCCATGGCGGGTCACTTCAGAGTCTGTCTGCCACAGTGTGTACTTAGTTTTATCTTCATATTTTCTTGTCATGTAAACACTTTATAGCTTAGAATACAAGTTAGGTGGTCAGCCCCTGGCTCAGAAGGACCTGCCCTTTGAGGCATTGATGTAGTCATGAATGTTTCTAGAATGATCTCAGGGATTTCATAAATGAGTCCCAGGGGCTTGATGCACCATCAGCAGAGAGGGGAGAGTGAGCACCCAGTGAGGAATGTCGACATTTGATTAGACTTCAGAAGGCATTTGTTTATTGCTCATTCATGTGTCCGTGCTACCAGCACGCTTTGGTGAGCTTTTTCTGTGTCATTGTCTCATGCTCAGTGGTAACACAAGGGTGACCATGTGTGAGCCAATTAAGTAGGGAAGGTGGATATGGCAATAAATACCCACCAGTGTAATCAAAGTGCTGGCATGAGGCCCAGGGCAGTGTTGAGCGGAGAGCAGGGGCAACTGTCCTCTGCTTGGGACATTGTGAGCAGCTTCACTCCCCATGGGGAGAAGGGACAGTCTGGAGTTCACCACAGGGACAAGCAGGAAAGTGGAATGGTAAGTAAGCATTCAGAGGCTGAGAGAGCGGGTATGAGCCATCCCTGCACGCAGAGGAACCCTGCAGGATTGGCTGGGGATGAGAAGCAGCTGGAGCTGTACCCCCAGCCTTCTAGGAAAAGGGAGACAGCAGACTGTTGGTTCAGACGCTTGGTTTGTTTTCGTAGTTATGGATCCATCTCAGGGGGAATCCTTTCATTCCAGACAGGTAGGATTCCTGGGGAACCCTGAGTGTAACAGCTGAGGAGTCAACTAAAGGCTAGAACTTTCTTGTGATGAAATTCTTTCTGAAATGTATCACCTGCTTCCCTTGCTTCAAACCGAGTCAGCTTGATTTCACCTTTTCCTGTGCGGCTGGATTATCACAGGGAACATCAAACACGGGTGCCAGGCGAGGTGTTGTGGATCAGCAAACCACAGGGCACTTTTGACGTGGTGAGTGCTGTTAGTGTTTCCCTTTCTTCTACCTGTTGGCTTTCCCTTGTCTGTCTCTTCTTGCCTCTTGTCAGTGCATCTGGTTAACAATCGGCTTTCTGAGCTGTTGTTGTTAGGTGCTGTCTAGTTTGACTGATTCATCTCATTATTGTTATATACCTTTGAGTCAGAACTGACCCATAACTGACCCTCCAGTGGGTTTTCAAAGGCACTAAATCGCACAAGAGAATACTGCCCATCCTTCTCCCACAGAGCAGCTGGTGGATTCTAACCATGTACCTTTGGGTGGTCAGCACAGCTTCTTACCACTAGGCTACCCGAGTTTCCGTCTGACTCATAGTGACCCCGTATACAACAGCTTCAAACACTACCTGGTCCTGCACTATCCCCACAGCCACGGCTATGTATGGGAGCCCATTGTGGGAGCCACTGTAGCAGTCATTTCACCTGATGGAGGGTCCTCCTCTTCACTGACTCTCTGCTTTACCGAGGTTGCTGGCCTTCCCTACAGACTCGTCCTTTCTGAAGTCTTACTGTCTTTGCTACTAAGGAGCATATTAGGTGTACTTTCTTTAAGACAGATTTATTCATCCTTCTGACATTCTGTGCATATTCTGTTCTCCAGCATTACAATTCAAAGGCAACAATTCTTCTTTGATATTAGTCGTTATGAAGCTTTCACATGAGTATGAGGTGATTAAAAATGTCACTGCTTCAGGCACATCTTAGTCCTCAAAGTGACATCTTTGCTCTTTAACACTTTAAGAGGTCTTTTGCAGCACATTTGCCCAGTGCAATAGATCACTTGATGTATGTAGACCCAGCAGCTTTCTGAGTTGCTGCTTCTCAGTCATTGTGGAGCCAAAAGCCCTGATTGTGTTTTAAGTATGAATTAATACAATGGATTTCAAAGGCAGATTTGTTGCATCCCAGTGTCAGAATAAAGGAGCATGGTGGTGTAGTGTATAACATATTAGGTTACTAATAAATAGAAAGTTCAGCAGTTCAAATCCACCAGTCACTCTCAGTCAATAGATGGTCACTCCTCTCATAAAATTTATAGCCTCATCCTCCACTCAGGGGCCTCAGGCACTATCATGTTGTTGTGTTGTTGTTATATGCTATCATGTTGCCTGCGACTCATAGTGACTCTATGTACAGCAGCCCTAAACTGTGCTTTATCCTGTGCCAATCTCACTGTCTCTGATACGTCTACCCCCATTACCCCAGTCACTGAATCAATCCACCTCATTGAGGGTCTTCCTCCCTTGTGTTGTCCCTCACCCTGCCAAGCATGACATCCCTCTCCAAGAACTGGTCTCTCCTTGCAACATGTCCGAAGTATGTCAGACGAAGCTTCAGAATCCTTGCCGCCAAGGAGAAACTTGGTTTCACCTTCTCTAGGACGAGCCCATTTGTTCTCCTAGCAGTTGATGGTATATTCAGTACTCTTCTCCAGCATCACAGCTCAAAGACAATTTTCCTATCATCCCTAGTCATTGTTCAGCTTTCTGATGCATAGCAAGTAATTGCAAAGACCATGGCCTGGATCCTGCACACCTTAGTCTCCAAACTGGCATGGTTATTCTTCAGTACTTTGGAGAGGTCACTGACAACAGACTTTTCCAATGCAATTCGTCTTTTAATTTCCTGGCTATTGGTGCCAAGAATGTTGATTGTGGAGCCAAGCAAACTAACGCTGTTAACAATCTCTATCTCTTTACCATCTATCCTGATGCTGCTCATAGGCCCAGTCATGAGAATCTTGTTTTCTTGATGTTGCACTTCAATCCATATTGAAGGCTGCAGTCCTTGAATGATCTTCTGCAGCAAGTGCTTCAGATCCTCCTCAGTTTCAGCAAGCAGGGTTGTGTCATCTGCATAACACAGATTGTTGATGAGTCTTCCTCCAATCCTAATGCTGCCACATTCCTCCTCATAGAGCCCAGCTTCCCAGATAATCTGTTCTGCATATTGATTGAAAAGGTATGGAGTAGGACACATCCCTAGCATATACGTGCCGATTTTGAACCATGCAGTGTTTCCTTGCTCTGTTCTGATGACTGCCTCCTGGTCTAAGTATAGGCTTTACGTAAGCACAATCAAGTGTTTTGGGATTCCCATTCTTCTCAGAGTCAACCACAGTTTTTTGTGATCCACACAGTCAAACATCTTTGCATAGTCAATGAAACATAGACATTCCTCTGATGCACCCTGCTTTCAGCCAAGATCCATCTAACATTAGCTGTAATACCAGTGCATAAGTAGTCCAGCTAGCCAGCATTGGGGGTTGACATTTTTCCAGGCCTTGGATCTAACTGTTCTTGGGGTGAAGGGTTACCCTACCCCCATGCATATACTATATGTGACATTTTGTATATTACAGAGGATATAGACCCCTGTATCAGAGGATGGAGGTGGCCAATGGGAATGAGGTTCTCAGAATTATTTGTTGGGATTAGGAAACATCTTTATTGATAGGACAGCAGAGGAAGAGGTGCCTACCAGGTTCCTGTACTCATATAATTCAACTCCTTTCTGCTTATTTATTGTGAAATAAATTATGTCAATACTTAAAAAAAAAGTACAGCCTCAGAAACCCATTGGAGAGTTACAGTGTATTGGACTGGACCCCACAGCATAGGGTTTTGGTTTTATCCCTAGGTGGTACAAAATGGTTAATGTATTCTCTTTACCAAAAGGTTGATGGTTCAGATCCAGCCAGAAGCACCTCAGAAGAAAGGCCTGGTGATCAACCTCCAAAAATAGGCCACTGAAAAGCCCTCAGAGCACAGTCTTCTGGCAAACATGGGGCAACCATGAGTGGGAATCTGTTTAGCAGCAACTAGTTTGGTGGGTTCTTTGAAAACCAAAGCATTGCTTGGATTCATTGCTTTAATTAATTAGTCATTTATTTACTTGATTTGTTCATTTCAGCTGAATGGACAGTGGTGGGCTGAGCCTGAAGCTGAGGAGGATATGTTTACCCAAGGAGTGTGTAGATTAAAAGAATGTAAGAATCATAGGAGTAACAGTAAGGTGCTGAGAAAGCACGGGACCCTGGTCATAGAAGGTTGAGCTATTCCAAGGCCTCTGTGCTTTGCTCCCTTCCCCTCATTGCCATCCGAGTTCATGGTTCCAGGAGGGTATGAGTTTTATGTGGCTGTTGTAACAAAGAACCACAGACTGGGTGTTTTAAACAACTAAAGTTTATTCTTGCATGGTATTAACAGCATGATGTGGGCAAGGTCACAGTCTCTTCAGAGTCTCTAGAGAATAAGAATTTTGCCTCTTGCAGCAGTAACTCCGTGTGGCCTGGGATTTGTGGTCACATTGCTCCAGTATGAATCCCTGGTGTGTGTGTGTATGAAGGAGAATCGAACCATACAAAACCCAGGCAGGAATAAGCATTTTAACAAGGCTTGATTTTTTTTCCAAGAATACCTGGGTGGCACAGATGATTAAGCGTTTGGCCGCTAACCAAAAGGTTGGCAGTTTGAATCTACCCACAGGTGTCTCATTAGAAGGACCTGACCATGTATTTCCAAAAGGCTGCAGACTTGAAAGCCCCAAGGAGCAGTTCTGCTCTGGTGTTCATGGGGTCACCATGACTCAGTATCAACTCAACAGCCGTGGGTTTGGGGTTTGGTTTGATTTCCTTCTTCACTGTCGTCCCCGGAGATGAGCAGTGTGTCCCTCCCGGAGCATCACGTTGACTTGGCAGCCCTCACATGATGGCTTAGGAATAATTTGGTACAACAATTTCTATTTTCAATCTAGAGTAATATGGCCTTTGACCTTCTTAAGGCCCGCCCCCAGCCTACTGCTTTCTTGTTTGGATTTTCAAATCTATTGTTTATTTTATTTTGGTTAAAGTATATATGCCATAAATCAGCTGTATTAGAAGTTTCTACTTGTATAGTTCAGACATCAGTTTACGTTCGAGCTGCGCTGCCACCGCTGCTGCCCTTTCCTCCATCGGTCCTCTGCCGCCGTCTCAAACTCTCCGCCTTTAAGCCTCCCAACCGACTTTTTAAGTTGCCTTTGTCCATTTGACTTTACATAGATTGTTATTTACAAGCATGTATAAGTCTTTATAAACAAGCTCAAAGTAGATGCACATACTTTACTGTTTAAAATGCCAATTTTGGCTCCACATTCCCTGTTTTTAATAGACAATATTTTAGACAGTATACAGAAAAATTGTGCCCCAAAGTACAGGAAAGTTCTCATATTCACCATTTTTTTCTGTTACTAACTAGGAAACTCTGGTGGCCTAGTCAGTAAGGAGGTTGTACTGCCAGCCCAAAGGAAAGCAGTTCGAATCCACTAGCTGCTCGGAAGGTGAAAGATGGTCAGTTAATAGCTGGGTTATTGACAGTCTATATTCCTGTGATTCATTGGTAATAACTGATGGATGAACATTGGTATATTGTTAAAGTTCATGGTTTACATTAGGGTTTACTCTGTGTGCTGTATGGTTCTGTGGGCTTTGAACATGTCTAATGTCATGTGTTCGCTCTTACATTAAATGACAGAATACTTTTACTTCCTTTAAAATGTCCTGGCTTCACCTCCCCTCACCACCCACCCCGTCCCAGTTAACCACTGATCTTTTCACCATCTCTGCAGTTTTGCCTTTTCCAGAACATCATAGTTAGTGTTGGAATTCTATATCACGAGGCTTCCTCACATTCCCTCTTCTCTTTCCAAGCTTCCAAAGATTTCCTGGGGGTCTGTGAAGAGCTGTTATCTCCCCAGCACCAACCCTCATTCCCATTCAGGTTTGGTCTGATGGAGACCAGCTGTGGCGGTAGCCACCTGGAGCACAGGTGTGGGCAGGAGACACGGAGCATGTGTCCGACAGCTGGCCTGGGTGGGACCCAGCCCCTGCCTGGTGCACGGGGTTGCCTTTCCTGTCTCCTAGGGTTTGTGGGAAGGAGAGATTTGCTCAGGACCAGCAACCTCTCACCACCCTGTCCTCTCTTTGGTCCTCTCACCATCTCATTTGGAGCAGTGTTTTGGGGTCTAATGACCAAGATCAACAGCCATGGCTGTGACTGAGTCTCTGCATTCCCTAAGACCATGGGAGCGGAAATGAGACCTTACTGCCTTAGTTCTTTATTTTTCCTAAAAAAGTTCTTTTTTCAAAGGATCCTAGTATTAATAATGCCAGTAATAGAGATCTCTGATGTCTAGTGGTAAAGGACTAAGGTACCATCCATTGGTGAGTCCACTGTGAGTTGCTTCTGACTCCATGACACACCACAGCAACAATGCTAGTAAAAAGTAAAACATTTTTTTTCAAGTCACATAATTCAGATGCAGATGAAGTTGGAGGGCTGAGCTCATTTCTAGCCTCTTGTATCCACTCTCCAGAGGTGGCCACTGATGGCTGGGGTGTGTCCTCTAGCCTACACAGTTCCTGGCATGATTTATGCTGTCTGTTTGCTGCACTGTGATGGGAAAATCCTCCCATGACAGGAATATGTAATCCTTCTCCTGTTTTGAGAACCTCAAGCTTGGCAGGATCCCCTAACAAGGTCCAGCCCGTCCATCCTTGGCAGTTCAGTTCTCTAAGGTGTTGAGAACTAACTTCATTCTAGGACCCCAAGAAAGACTGTAGCTCTTAAGTCTGGGGTGGCCCAACTGGAGTGACTCTTGAGTATCCTGTTACTCACTATCCCCAAGGTTCTCTGTGTCTTTGGGAGTCCAGGGTGGGCATCTCAGCCAGCTCTCCACTCCCCCTGGCACCAGCCCTCCGTAGCACCCTGTGGGTGACTCCTGTGCTCCAGGGCCCTGGGAGAATGTAGACACGCTGCTTCCTGCAGTGTGGCCCGGGCTGATTCAGGTGAGCTGGAGAATGCAGAACGTCTTGCACTTGGAACACACTTGTACGTGAGCCTCTGTTAGGGTGGTGAATAGCCTCATTCTTCTTCCCCTTTTACTCCCTGGAGTCTTCAGAACCAGAGTAACGGTAAAGGTGAGCTCTGAGGATGGATGAAGATACCAACACAGAGGTACTAGTCAGACAGAGATCTGCAAAGAGGTGCCATGCCCAGCTGAGTTCTCTTCCCAGGAGATCCTCCAAAGTTACTAAACCCTGATGACTTGGCCTTGCTACAGAAAGATTTTAAACCTTTGAGGTCTTCTGGGCTCACAGACATGCCTAGGACATTTGCTCAAGATTTTCAAGAAAGAGAGGTACATGTATTTAAGCTATTTATAATGGTGTACTGTTGACATTTGGGGCTGGGGATTCTTTGTCGTGGGGATGCTCTGTGTCTCTGCCCACTAGATGCCAGTAGCTCACTTCTCCCCCTCTTGAGGCAACCAGATATGCCTCCTGACATTGCCATTTGTCCCCTCAGGGTCTAAATGGACCCAGTTGGGACCACTGGCCCGGAGCATTGGGAAGGGGCATGGCCGGCCTGACGTGGCCCCTGTGTGGCCTGTCAGCGTCATAAGCATCCACCCGTGCAGTCGTCTTTGTTCCCTTTCCAGAAGGCTGACCTCATCAGCCTTACTTGTTTGTTGCGCCTACTCACCCAGCTCTAACCACAGCCAAGCTCTGGGGAGATCCCAAACGACCTGTCATCTGACTTGGTATGTAAATTTGAAAGAGTCTTTCAAGCTAAATTGGAGGGAGAAACCCTGAACTTCATTTTTAGCAAGCCGGGTGGCTACTTCCTTAAAGTGTTTGTGTGGTTTGGGGTCCTCCTGAGAGGCTGTAGCCCACCTCGCCCTCAGCACCTTGACACTTCAGTTCTCTGAGATTGTTCTATGGATGCTGCAGCCTGGTTTGGGTCTTAGCCCAGTGGTTTGTGAATGAGCGAAGGGCCAGGGTGGGCTGTAGTTAGTGCTTGGAGGATTTCTTTTAAGGCCACTGACCCAGGGATTGACCTGGAGGGACAGACGGGCCAGCTGTGTAGGAAGAGCATGAGGGGAGGAGTTGAGGCCCAGGTGGACTGGCCACATCTTTCTTGTCCAGTGCTGTGCCTCATGTCCCCCGAGTGAGGGTCAGCTGTGTGCTGGTCACTCTAGGGGCATGAGAGCAGGCACTGGCTTAGAGATGGGGCTGGACAACACCCGGTGTCATGGTGAGGACAGACATGGCCTGCCTGACCTCACAGCTGGCTGCCCTCTTTCCCAGCCTAGTTCTTCTTCTCAGTGAGTGTGTGAGGCAAGATCCAAGGAAAGGAGGAAGGACGACTGACTCCGTCTGAATTCCATCCCTGGGCCCGTCTTGGCCTCCTTCCTCTGCCTCACTGTCTCCACAGGAAGAAGGCCTCTGTTTTCACAGTTGTTATTAGTTGCCACTGAGGCAGTTTCAGCTCATGTTGTCCCTGTGCACAGAAGGATGGAGTGTGGTCCGTGCCATCTTCACCATTGAAGTCCATTGTTACCACCACTGTGTATTCTGAGTGCCTTCCCACCTAGGGGTCTCCATAGGGTTGTGATCCACAGGATTCTCACTAGCCCGTTCCCAGCGGAAAGCTCAGGCTTTCCAGTAGGACCTTCACATCTGTGCATCGGCCCTGCCCTGGGAAAGTCCCTCAGCGATGATGGCATGCCGTGTCCCCAGCTCCCCTCCGAGGCCGGCTCGGTTTCTGTTTTGCTCCCTGGCTCAGTGATCTAGGGCTGTTATAACTGACAGAGATGCTTTCTCTCCTCTGGTAACTGACAGAGATGCAGTCTCTCCCCTGGTAACTGACAGAGATGCATTCTCTCCCTGTTCAGGCGGCTGGAAGTCAGAATTCAGGGAGCTGTCTCTGTATTGGTTCTAGAAGATCTTTGTCTCTTTTGACTTCTGTACCCTGGTTCCTTGGCCATCTTCTTGTGGCCTGTATCTTCCCCTTTCTTTGTGCTTCCTCCTCTAATCTTCCTTGTGTAATCTCTCTCTCTCTCCTTCCTTCCCTCCCTCCCTCTCTCCCCTCTCTCTTTAAAAAAAAAACCAAACAAAACTGTACTGGTTACAAAGTTCATGTACATTGTTTTTCACACCAGGTCTTTCCCCTTTCCTTTACCCACCCCACCCCTCCATCCACCCATCAAATTGTGCGACCCTAGGATAAACAGTCTCTACCCTCTGCCCACCGCACCCCTCTGCTCCACCCCCTCCTCCTTGGATCCTCATACACTTTCTACAATAATGGACCTATACATTATTTGTCTTTATGGGACTGAGATCTTAGCATAATGTTCTCCAGTCCTTCCCAAGTTAGGTAGTGAGTGGCCTAATCACTTTTGATATGTCAAAGGTGATTGGTTCAAGACATACCCTACACTGACAAATGTCTCATTGACATGACAGAGACGGTACTGGCCCCAAATGGGATTCTGTCTGCAGGATTAGACTCATAGCCATTGAATCAGAACTGATTCACCTGACCCTCCATTGGACTTTCGAGGCTGTAGATCACACGGAGGAGACTGCCCAGCTTTCTTCCTTGGCCCTTCTGGTGGATTCGAACCAACAGAGAGGATTTGGCCTTTGGGTTGGTGGCACAGCTTCCTATGGGCTGTCCTCCAGGGCTCTTGACAAGATTAAGGGTTTGTGATTTATTATGCAACACTTCTTTTGGGAGAACACAATTCAGTTCATCATTTGTGTGGTTGGGACCCTGGGCTTCCGGCACATCGACTAGGGCCTTCTCTCCCGACCTGTGGTCATGTCAGGGATCATGGGGTCAGGTCAGGGGCCTGGCATTGATATGTGCTTGTCTGGCCTTGGGGCAAGATAGTACCAGCTCAGGTGGATGGAGTCTTAGTTACTGCCTGCTGCTGTAATAGAAATACAGGTGCATAGCATTCACAGACAGAAATTTCTTTTCTTACAGGAGAGTGAAGTCTAAATTCATGGTACCTGCTTAGGGGAAGTGCTTCCTCAGTCAGCTCTTGGGAACTCTCCTTGTCTCATTTGGGTTTCAGCTCCTTGATGATCTTCTTGTGACTTAGTATCTCTCTTTTCCATCTCTGCTTCCTCACTTGTTTGTTTAATGAAGCTCTGTTTAAGGGAGCTCTGGTGGCTTGGTGGTAAGGAGCTGTGCTGGCAACCCGAAGGTACATGGCTCCGATCTATCAGCTGCTCTATAGGAAAAAGATGGGCAGTCAACTCCCATGTTATTCTCTTTCTCTGAAAATCTGCTGGAGGTTCAACTATGAGTTGATTCCAACTTGATGGCACACACATAGGGATTAGTATTTACAACATATTTTATGAGGGACAAAATCTAAGCCATTACAAGTGGCTAGGGGCTCTTGGTCCTGGATGGCAAAAAAAGAACTGGTGGTATTGCCAGATTTGGGCCTCCCAGGCTTACGTGATGCCAGCCAGCACCCTGGTTAAAGACTCAAGCTAAATTCACCTCTTCAAAAACCAGACCATATTCCACATGCTCAGAAACCCTTTTTGAGAGGCTAGAGAGAAGAGGGAGCTGTGTGCCCAGAGCAGAGTTTGGGGTCACCCACAGCAGTGGAAATGGAAATAAACTTTGCTACCTGGGCCTGTACCTCTGCTTAACCTTGCACTGGGGCTGGGCAGTCCTCAGAGTCTTCCGGATTCCAGCGTCCCTCAGCCGATCTGTCAGCTGCTGGAGTAGAGTCTCCTGCATGTAATTGGCAGCCAGGGGGGAAGGAGCAGCTTGGAATCTGACCCACTGCCCATGGCCCTTATCCAGCCACACCTCAACCACTATCCACAAGGCTGTTGTCTGGGCATGGGGGCTGGGGTTTTTCCTCCTTCCCCCTCCTGCCTTCCTCTTCCCTTTAGCTCTTTCCACCAGCTTTAGGCTTAGAATCAAAATGACTCAGAGGTTCCAGTCCCTAACCGGCTGCAGGGCAGGTCAGAGTGGAGAGGCAGCCTGTGTGCTGGTTCCGCTCTGCAGGTGAGTGTATTATCTTCAGAGGGGCCAGGTGCTGGCAGCGAGCCCTGCCCAGGCAGCCGTGCCAGGCCTAAGGCGGTATGAGCCCAGCAGGTTAAACAGGTGCTGCCAGCCCCTGTGGCTGTGGGGCCACTGCTGAAGGTCCAATTCGAGATCTACCTGCAGCCCACATGAGAGGAGATTACCCATCTTTCTCCTGCAGAGCAGCTGGTGGGTTTGAACTGTGTGCCTTTGGGTTGGCAGCACAACTCCTTACCCAGTAGGGCACAAGATCTCCCTTTGGGGAACCCTCACCCAAGCAGCTATCAACTTGGGTCCACCTGATGGTGACCCACATGTATCAGAGCAGACCTGTGCTCCATTGGGTGTTCAGTGGCTGATTTGTCAGAAGTTGGTTGCCAGACATTTCTTCTGAGGTGCCTTTGAGTGGACTCAGATGTCTAAGCCTTTGGTTAGGAACCAAGCATGTTAACTGTTTGCACTACCCAGGGACTCCTCAGGGATAATTTGCAACTTGAGAAAAAGAAAAAGACCTTTGAAGTTGAGAGGGAAGTCATAAATTTGGATTGGGAAGAGACCAGCCAGCTCATGAGTTGGAAATCTGGCCTTGGCATTGGAAAAGTCCTATAATGTTCAGGTCCTTGGTTTTGAAAAGCAGATTTCTGATGAGCCTCGAATGCTGAATGGTAAGGCAGGGTTACAGAATCTGTGAGTAGTTTGAAAGCTGCAGGTGACAAGCCTGACAAAGGTTTTACTGGGATGAGGAAGCTGTTCTCCAGTTCCTCCTGCAGGAGGGATTGGAGGTGGGGGCACACTGCCTCTGTGCAGCAGCATTGAGTGCACTCCTCTGTGTGCCTACCCAGGGCCCCCTGGGGGGGATTCTGTGTGTCCTCCCAAACCCAAATGTATGGCTCAGTTCAGTGGACTGGGTTGTATTTGGAAATATTTTTACCTTTTACAGTACGTCTTTTGTTAAGAATACTGTTGTTACTTGCTGTTGGGTCAATGCTGACTCCTGGTGATCTATGTATACAATGCAGAATTGCTCTGTAAGGTTTTCAGTGCTGTGACCTTTCAGAAGATGATTGTCAAGCGTGTCTTCTCAGGAGACTGGGTTTGAACCATTAACCTTTTGACTCATAGTTGAGTGCTTAACTGTGCCACACAGGAACTCCTTTAGAAACACAAGATAGGAGACCCAGTGTCAGGGTTTTGACCACTCCTCAATCCCTACCCTATCTCTTAGTTTCCTAGAGCTGCTATATGAGTCAGAATTAACAACAGTCATTTTGGGTTTTGGGGCTATAAAAACAAACATCTCTCCTGTACCAGTCATATCTGATTTGACAGTACACATAAAAATAATACAATAAAAATTTAAAGAAAAAACAACAAAAAACCCCAAACATCTCAAAGTGAGGGGCTTTCAAGAACAGAGCTTTATTTTCTTGTAGTTCTGAAGGTGGAAAGGTCAAATCGCAGCTCTATCAATTCCTTTCCTATAAGCTCTGGGCTTTCTTTAATTCTTGATGATCCCCACATAACATCTCTCTCCCCAACCTTGTGCATTTGTGTCTCTGGGTCTAATCTGCTCTTTTGTGACTCAGAAGTGATTAGATTTGGCAAGAGGAGGGGCGTGGGGAAGAAATGATGTGAGTTTAGAACCCATCCTACTCAGGTATGATCTATGAATACAGCAAAGAAAATGCTAGTTCCAAATAGAACCACATCCACAATCATGGAGGTTAGGACTCCAACACCTAGTTTGGTTTTGTTAAATTTAGATGCTATCAGCTCATCTCCGACTCCTTGCAACTCCATATACAACAGAATAAAACATTACCCAATCCTGTGCTATTCTTACAAACTCCATTGTGCTTAAGCCCATCCTTGGAGCCACTGTCAGCACATCTCATCAAGAGTTCTCTTCAGCCACGCTCTGCTTTTCCCATCTTGATGTCCTTCTCCAGGGACTGGCCCTTCCTGATAACATGCCCAGAGTGTATGAGAAAAAAGACCTCACTAGTCTTGTATTCTTATTCCGGAGGAATACACTGGCTGCACTTATCCAAGACAGACTCGTTTGTTCTTTTGGAAGTCCGCGGTTTAATCACAGTTCAGCAGAACACAATTCAATCTGTATCTCCTCTCTTGCACCTTAGTCACGTATGTTCCCTGAGACACGCTGGGGGGGGGGCTCCTGGCCCAAGACCAGAAGGTGCACAGATCTACTTAAAACAAAAGGAATTGAACTTCCTGGCTGAAAAAAGGCTTGACTTTGCCATATTTGATAGAGTGTAAGGCACACTTACCATCATCTTCCTCTTAACAGTCACAATGTGTCACCTCTGTGAAATATCACTTCCATTTTATTCCCCACACCACTTTATATTTTATGGAAGAGGCCAGAGAAGTGGATTTTGCTGTTCCTGGAGATTTTCTGACAGATATTTTTTTTTTAACTTTGAAAAAATTACTTAAAGGGATTTTGTGGTGTCCACATTACTTAGAATATCATTTACGTTTCCTTCAGCTGTAAAGCAGTGAAAATCCTTTGGTGAGCGGCTCAGTGGTTGTGATGGTCAATGTTTAATGTTTCCATGGCCAGATCATGATCCTCAGTAGGAAGTAATTATCCTCCACTGTGATCTGACATAAGGGATGTTTCCTTGGAGGAGTGGCCTGTTATTGTTAAATGCCATCGAGTTACCTATGACCCTAGTGACCCTGTATACAGCAGTTCTGAACCCTTCCCTGTCCTGAGCCAGTCTCACTAATGCTGACACACCAACCCCCATTGCCCCAGTTACTGTATCAATCCATCTCATCCAGGGTTTTAATCTCCCACGCTGTCCCTCACCTTTCGAAGCATGATGTCCTTCTCCAAGGACCAGTCTCTCTTGGCCACGTACCCACAGTATAGACGGAGCTTCAAAATCCTAGCCTCAATAGGGAAACTCGGTTTCACCGTCTCCAGGACAGACCTATTTGTTTTCTTGGCAGTCCATGATATGTTCAAGCCTTTTTTCCAGCACCACAATTCGAAGGCATCAGTTCTTCTTCTATCATCCTTAGTCATTGTCCAGCTCTCTGATGCATAGTAAGTAATTGCAAAGACCACGACCTGGATTTAGGAGCGCCTTAGTTTCTCGACTGACATTGTTGCTTTTCAGTACTCTGGAGAGGTCCCTGATGGATTTTCCCAGTGCAGTTTTGTCTTTTGATTTCCTGACTGCTGGTGTTAAGAGTATTGTTTATGGAGCTGAACAAGCTGTAATTGTTAACAACCTCAATCTCTTCTCCATCTCTCATGGTGCTGCCAATTGGCCCAGTGGTGAGAATCTTTGTCTTCTTGATGTTGAGCTTCAATCCCTATTGAAGACTGCAGTCATTGACATTCTGCAGCAAGTGCTTCAGGTCTTCATCAGTTTCAGCAAACAAGGGAGTGGCCTTCATCCAGTATATGTGGGTGTTCTGGCAAAACAAGGCACCCTGGTGGCACAGAAGTTAAGTACTGGACTGCTAGCTAAGAGGTCGGCAGTTGTGAACTCACCTTTTGCTCTGGAGGAGAAAGCTGGCATTCTTCTGTGTAACAGTTAACAGCTTTGCAAACCATATGGGGCAGGACTTCTCTGCCCTATATGTTGGATTGGAATCAACTCAACAGCAGTAGGTTGGGTTTTCGGGCAAATTTCACTTGCTCTTGATCCTGCACCTGGCTTGTCGTCATCTGACCTCTGGTTCTTGGGATATGAGCCAGCAAGCAGCCTGTTGTCTGACCTACAGATTTGGGAATTCACCAGCTCTTACAATCCTGTGAACCAGCCAGACCTGATTTGAGGTTTATCAGCCCTTGCAACCACGTGAGTCAGGAAGAGCCTTTCTACCCTGAAGCCTGACCCAAAAACCGGGACTTACCAACCTCCACAACTGCATGAGTCACCGCCCAGAAATCAGTCAGTGTCTACTCCTGTGTGTGTGTGTGTGTGTGTGTGTGTGTGTGTGTGTGTGTGTG
>NW_006399795.1:4795590-4806013 GCF_000299155.1 Elephantulus edwardii
TCCTCAGTTTCAGCAAGCAGGGTTGTGTCATCTGCATAACACAGATTGTTGGTGAATCTTCTTCCAATCTTGATGCCACACTTCTCCTCATAGAGCCGAGCCTCCTGGATAATCTGTTCTGCATACAGGTTGAAAAGTCTCCTAAAACCTGCTGGAGAATAAATGTGAGTGAGTTCCAACTTGATGACAGTGAATTTGAGTTGAGATGTTGTGTGCCATCAAGTCAGAACTGACTCATAACTGACCCTGTAGTGGGTTTTCAGAGGTAGTTTAATTGCACAAGAAGAGATTGCCCAGCCTTCACCTGCTGAGCAGCTGGAGGTTTTGAACTGTATGTCTTTGGAGTTGCAGCACAGTTTCTTACCACTTAGACCACTATTAAGTTGAGTAGTTTTTAAAAAATATATATTTATATAGGACTCGGGTGATGTCCTAGTTGGTAAGAAGCTGCGCTGCAATCCCAAAGGCACACAGACTAAACCCACCAGCTGCTCAGTGGGAGAAGGATGGGCAGTCTCCTCCTATGCAATTTAACTGCCTCTGAAAACACTGGAGAGTTGGCTGTGGTTCTGACTTGACAGAAAACAGCTACTGCTGGAGGTACAGTCTGTAAGGAGTTGTGCCATTCCACATGTGGCCTCTCTGATGGTTTGGATCTAACAGCAGCTTGGAGGGAGAAAGAGCTACAGTCTCCTCCCATGCCATACACAGCCTCCAAAGCCCCCTGGAAGATCGACTGTGAGTTGGTTTTTCCAACTTGACAGCAAGTATGTAAAATTGATTTTGCACTTCTATCAAAATGAGCAATGAACCCATCCTTAACCTTTGATCCCCAATGTTTTAATCATCCTTAATGACAGTTCATTCAAGTCCATTTTCCTTGGCTTTTCAGGACACACTTTATAATGTTGTGACTGTATGTCATATCATTGATTCTTATACTTTGAAATAATATGTATGTTTAATAATAATAGAAGGGCTCTGGTAAGAGAATGCTAAAGCGTCTTCTCAGTGTTGTCCAAGATGTAGAGAAGTCTAGCCTTAATCCCATTGCATATGCACATCCATGTTTATTGCTGCATTATTCACAATAGCAAAAAGATGGAAGCAACCCAAGTCACCATCTACAAGTGAATGGATAGAAAAACTATGGTACATTCACACAATAGAATACTACACAGCATTGGAAAAACAAAGATCTCATAAAATATTACACAACATGGGAGAGCCTGGAGGACATTATGCTAAGTGAAGTATCTCTGTCACAAAAGGACAAATACTGCATTGCAGTTGGTGTTGGGGAGGGAATGAGGAAAGAGTGGACAGATAATGAACACTCTCAGAAGAGACAAGGGGAACTGTCTGAAAGGAATATATTACTATGCATTATGTGTGAGAACAAGCTGGAACAAAGGGTGCATTGTGGGGTGGGCTAGCGGAAGGGAGGGGCTAGAAAAGGTGCAACAATGAATTTAAAAAAAAATCCCATTGCCTCCTTTTCATGTGGAGATGCTGATTTTTAACTTAACGTTGTCTGACATTTTCTCTTCCAGGAGTAGGTTTTTGTCCCGCCAGCATGCAGTGGGCCAGCCTTGTTTGAGGTCCTTGCTTGATTCATTGTTCTCTTCCAGCCTCCTTTTCCCTCCCCAAGTTTCCCTCTTTCCAGCAGGGTCCAGGAAGACCTGTGCATCCTTGGAGACACCGTCAGTGGGCCGGCTGTGAGTGTTTCTTTGGCAGTGTCTTAGCTGGTTGTTGTGAGAATTAGTGAAGGAAGCAATCAGCAAGTATACTGCCCTAGAAGTGCTGCACGTTGGTGTGCCCGGGAGGGGAGCAGGCAGCAAGGGACACACCGGGCCAGCACAAGACACCGGGGCATCAGGACGTGAGCTCTCAGCATGGAGTCAGTCAGTGAGTGAGACAGGGGGGTTGGGGGTGGGGAAGAAGCCCTGGGAACCCCCGAAACAGCCTGCTCATTTCTGTGGGAGGGCAAAGACACAGGGGCTGGAGGGGCTTCTGGCTGGGAGAAGTGATTCACTGCCCATAACAATAGTAATAACAAGCGTTTACAGAGCATTTATTTACTAAGAAGAGTCCTGGTAGCATAGTGTGTAATGTATTGGAGTACTAACAGAAAGGTCAGCATTTCAAATCCACTGGGCACCCTAAAGGAAAAAAATGGGCTATCTCCTCCCACAAAGATTTACAACCTCGAAAGCACTATGAGTCAGATTGACTCGGGAGCATTGATGGTTACTATGCATGTGGGGACAGTGGTAGAATTCTTACTCTTTACTGAGGAGACCCAAGTTCGGGTCTCAGCCAGTGCACCTCATGTGCATCCACCCCCTCTGGAGGCTTGTGTGTTGCCACAATACTAAACAGGTTTTGGAGGAGCTTCCAGACAAAGATGGACAAGGAAGAAAGACCTGGTTTCCTTGCTGGTATCAGCTAGTAAAAGCCCTATGGAACACAGCAGTCCAGTATGCAAGTTACAGGGCTGGGCAGAATTTCGTTCCCTTGTGCAAGGGGTCACCAGGAGTCAGGAACGGCTCGATGGCAGCCAGTGACAAACATTAGTCATGAAGCCCCGTCCAAGTGTCGTAGGTGGACTGTCTCCTGTGCAAGAGTCTGTTATCAGCCCCACTCCCAGGGAAGGAGACAGAAGAAGAAGAGGTAATGCTCCAGATTCCATCAAGAGGAAAGAGCGAGTTATGAACCCGTGTAGCCTGGCTTTAGCTTCTGTTCTAAACCCAATTGCCCTTAGAGGTGAGTCTAGGTCAGTGCCTGCTCCATGGCCCTGCTTTGCCAGGTGGCGTGGATGTGAACACACAGCGACATCTCCACATGGGACAGATTCCCATTGCAGCCATGAGGTTTGGAGAAAACACTTGCATTGTGAGAAACATTTACCTTGCAGAGAATTTTCCTTTTCAGCTACAACTGGGCCCAGGCTGTGATGGGAATGAGAAGGTGATGATGTTTTCTGGTCCACTGGCTGCTTAGAAAGGTCCTGCCAAGGGGGCTCAGCTGAAAAGAGAATGATATTCTCCGAGTCACACCCGCCTCACCCCCAAATGCCAACTTTTGAGTCCACTGAAGTATGAGGCTGGCTGGGTTGCCATGACAACAGGAAGGGGAGGGGCAAGCTCCCAGAGTAAGAGGGTCAAGACACTGGTGAGCTGTCCAGGTCTTAGGCCATGGGTATAGCTAGAACCTCTCGATGAGCTGGGCCGGCCACTGGTGGGCCCTAGGCCTCTAGCAGAGTCTTGAACCAGCCCTCAGTCCTGCCTTCTCGGTCAGTGCCTTTGCACTCCTGGGACTGAGCCGTGGACACTGCAGACCTTTGTAATTCTGGTTCCTTCCATTGTTCTCCAAACAACCACTTACAGAAACTGATCCCAACCTAAAGATGAAACCAAATTCCAAGCGTTATTCCTGTGACCCTGATGACCAGGACAGTACCTGTGACTCCACAGGTCAAGACATGCATCAGGGGTCCTCCAGGCACCAGGGGGGCTGGAGCTGCTAGGCCACAAACCCAGTGCAGCCCCTGCCATGCCCCAGCCACCTGCTCACATCCACCACCCTGGACCACCTTTTCCCCCATCTTGACTATCACCCTCCTCTCGAACCCTGGAGGGAAGACAAGGAGCTGCTTTCCATTTGGACCACATTACTCATCAGAAGGCCCCTGGGAGAGATTTTCCAGGGTTTGAAGTTGTCTTAGTTTCTTACAGCAGGAGAAAGAGCCACAAAGAGATGGTGTCAAACAACAGAGCTTCTTCGTCTCCCAAGATCTGGAGGCTAGAAGTCTGATGTTGGCGGGAAGGCCTGTTCATTCCTTCTGAAGTCACCAGGGAAAACCTGCAATCTGTTTCTTGCCTCTCTCCTGTTTTTTGGGGACAGCAGAATTTTTTGGTGTTCTTGGGCTTATAGACAGATATATCCCTCCCGTCTCTCCCCCTGTTGCCATGTGGCTTTGTTCCTTCTGGATTTATCTCTGTCACTTTTCTTAAAAGGACACTAGTCTTTTTTTTTTTTTAAAGGACACTAGTCTTGTGGAACTATCTTAGTCCAGTGTGACCTTGTACTAAAGTAGTAACATCTTCAGAGTTCTATTTCCAAGGAAGATTATATTCAGAATTCAGAGGTTAGGATTTCAATAGATTATTTTGGGGAGGAGACACAGTGTCTACCCTTGTCCCTGAAGCACCCTGCTGGTAGGTCCCTCCTCCAACTTCAGCCAGTCCTCACTTCCTCAGTGTTGTCTTTGTTAGGTGATGTGTTTGCTGCAGAAGTTCAAGAACTGCAACCTTCAATATGGAGTGCATCTCAACATCAAGAAAACAGAAATCCTCACTACCAGGTCAATTAGCAGTATCATGATAAATGGAGAAGAGATTGAGGTTGTTAACAATTTCATCTTGCTTGTGTCCACAGTCAACACTCACGGCACTAGCAGTCAAGAAATCAAAAGACGACTTACTTAGGGAAAGTCTGCTGCCAGGGACCTCTCCAGAGTGCTAAAGAGCAATGATATCAGTCTAGAGACTAAAGTGTGCCTGATTCCAGCCATGGTTTTCTCAGTTGCTTGCTCTGTATCTGAGAGCTAGACTAAGGATGAGAGAAGAAGAATTTGATGCCATTAAGTTGTAGTTGCTGGGGAAGAACGTTGAAAATACCATGGACCGCCAAGAGAACACACTGGTCTGTCCTGGAGAGGGTGAACCCGGGTGCTCCTTTGGAGGCAAGGATTTTGAAGCTCTGTCTTACATACTTTGGGCATTTTGCCAGTCCTTGTAGACAGACATGATGCTTGGAAGAGTACAGAGTCAGTGCAAGAAATGGATTGACACAGTGACTGTGGCAGGCAACAGAAGCAGATGTGCCAGAGATAGATAGGCCAAGGTCAGAACCATTGTTCATAGAGTTGCTGTGAGTCTTAGTCTACTTGATCGCATACAACGTCTTAGGAGCCCATGTGACCAAGAGGCCTGCCTATAGCCTTTCCAACACCACATTTATTGGAAACACACTACCACAACTTTTCCCTCCACAGAACCACTGGCTTGTTTCGAACTTCCAACCTTTGGACTAGCAGCCAAGCACTTACCCATTTCACACCAGGGCTCCCTTTCTCAAGAAAGGGAAATGTCAGACTCACTTTGGTGGAATCTACTGTGCAACTAGCTGTGATTTCCCCTCAGCAGTTGGAGTGCTGAGGGTCCTCTCTCATGTGTTGGACTAGCTGTGCCCACTTGGCCATGAGTTTCCCTCTGTGCCCCAGGCTGCAGGGCTGGGCGTGGGCTGGAGTAGGGTTGAAGAAATGCCTGGAATTCCACTGGAGAGACAGAGCAACACTTAGCTCTTCTCAGAATGTTGACCAAGGCAGCATTTAGGGCCGCTGGAGATCTACATTTTTCCTAGTTTGGGACTGCTGTAAAGAATGTCTTCCTTTTCTCACCTCCCCCCAATCAATTTAGGAGATGAAGCTTTTACGTTAAAGGGGCTACACTCTTGGCTTAGGATTGCAGTTACCTATGCATTTGGATTCAGGTGAAATAATTTGCAAACCACCTCTTCTCATCTCTAGTTTGTTTTTAGTGATGCCACCATGAAACCAAGAAAAATGTCACCCTCAAATGGCGCTCACCTGTGGCAGTTTCTAAATAATACATAAGGAAATGGAGGCAAGACTTGGTTTCAAGTTTTTGATAAATCCAAAGTCTTGTGTTGATTTCCTTTGCTTCCACAGACTTTGGAGCAGGTAGCATATATTTTGTCACTTTTATATCTGTTTCTCTCTCATTGCTCTCTGAGACTACTCATAGCCCGCAGCAGGTATCAGAGCCTGTAAATCACAAGGGAGGAGATTGCCTGTATTTCTCCTGCAGGGCCACTGGTGGATTTGAACCTTGAGAGAGGCACAACCTATGGGTTAGCAGCACACCTTCCTGTGGGCTGCACATCACCAGGTCTCCCCTTGTCTGGCAGTAGAAGAAGAAATCTATTTGGATAAACACTAGCCTTGGTTAAGCACTCAACTGCACACAGAAGGGCTGGTGCTTTCAACCTCTCCAGCTGCTGTGCAGGGGGCGGAAAAGTCCTGGAGATCGCATCCACAGCAATTGTTGCTGCTGTTCTGTTCACCATTACCGTGATTCCAACTCCTGGCCTATAAAGCCCTGTGGGGCAGTTACACTCTGTCCCATAGGGTCACCATGGGTTAAAAACCAACTTGGCGACACTTTAAAAAGCTCACTCATTCGGGACTGACTCATAGTTGACCCTTCAGCCGGTTTTCTAGTGTCTGTGAATGGCAGAGGAGGAGGTGGCTCATCTTTTTCCTGCTGGTGGATTTGAACCACCAGAGGAACCATGTTTGGGTTGACAAGTGCAACTCCCTACAGACTATGCCGCTTGTTGTTGTGTACTGTTGAGTTGGAACTGACGGATAGCTGACCCTCCAGCAGGTTTTCAAAGGCAGTGAATTGCACGGGAAGCATGTTCTTCTGCAGAGCAGCTGGTGGTCTTGAACTGCATGCCTTCAGGATTACAGTGCAGCTTCTTGCCACTAGGCAATCAAAGCTCCCTAGAGCTCCCTTAATCACAACTTAGCAACAACAAAACTTTCTAGCAATTCTAGAAGACAGAAACAGGTTAGCTTCTTAGGGTGACTTTGGAGTGGATTAGAACACGGCAGGGGGGGGGCTGTGTCACTCTCTCTCACACACAAACACATACTCCTGTCCGTGGCCATGAATTTAAGTTCTAGGTGACTGAGGATATCCAGACCAATGGCAGAGCTCACTGCTATAAAAGTCAGTAATGTGTGGGCTGGAGAGAGAACTTGAAGGTTAAATAGTCCTATTTAAGTTTAGAGGCAGGTGGAGTTAGAGGCAATTTCATGTTTCAGAGAAGAATATTTAAACTTTTTGACTGCGAAGCAGAGTGAGATTTAAAAAATAAATTAATTAAGTATTTATGTGGGTGGAAAAGTGTGTAACAGATATTGGTGATAGTTGCTCAATATTATTGGATTGTACGCGTGAAAATATTGAATTGGCAAATGTACTCTCTATTTTTAGAACAATAAAGAGAATATTTTATATATGTAATTCTGTGGTGTAACCAAATTGCACATGTAAAACTTTTGAATGGCAAGTGTTTTGTTATATATGCATGTTTTTCTACAATTAAAAAAATTGCAAAATAACTATGAGATATTTTCTCACCCCAGCAATAATAATACAGTTCAAATACTGAAGAGGTGGTGGAAAGATTGGAAATCTTATTCACTGCTGGGGGAAATGTATAATGGCACAGCCACTATGGAAGGCAGTCTGGCACTTTCTCAAAAAGTTGGAAACAGAAATACATTTGACCCAGCAAATCTACTACTTAGGAATATACCCTAAAGAAAACATCCATGATTCAAACAGATATATACACATCCATGTTTATTGCTGTATTATTAACAACAGCAAGGAGATGGAAGCACCCAAGTACTCATAACAAACAAATGGATAGAAAAACTATGGTACATTCACACAATGGAATATTACACAGCATTGAAAACCAACTCATAAAATACTACACAGCAGGGGAGCCTGAAGAATTTTATGCTTAGTGAAATATCTCAGTCACAGAAGGACAAATACTGCATAACACAACTGTTATTTAGGACAGATAATTGAGGGGGATATTGGGGAGAGAATAGGAGGAGTGGATAGATAAAGAACACTACATTAGATCAGATGAGGGGAAGAACTGTCCAAAAGGAATATGTAATTAGGCATTATTTGTACAACAACAATCTGGAACAAGGGGTGCATTGTAGGTGGACTGAGGGGGGAAGAAAATATGCAACAATAAATTTTTTAAAAAGCTAGCAAAAGGGGTGGGTGAATCAACATGAGGGTAAGAAATTAACACTGAACTAGGGACAGGTGAATACCTCTGGGCTATAGTGAATTTTCCCCTTTGATTTTAAATCACACAGTGCCCTTGTTTTTAAAAAAGAAAAATTCCATCAACAAATGAATGGATAGAGAAGCTGTGGTATATTCACACAATGGAATACTACATAGCCCCGAAAAACAAAGGAACTCATAAAATATACAAAATGTATGACCCTGGAGGATATTATGTTAAGTGAAATATCTCAGTCACAAAAGGACAAATATATAATGCTACTGTTCTAAAACAGAACTGACATGGGGGTTGGGGAGAAACTAAGAAAAGCGATCAATAATGAACACTGCGTTGAAACACATGAGGGAAAGAACTGTCTAACAGGAGTATATGATGAGGTGGTATTTGCATGACAACAATCCAGAATAAGAGTTGCATAGCAAAGTGGGCTGGGAGGGGGGTAGGGGGAGGGAGGAAATTGTGAAACAATGAATTAATGGAAATCCAAGCTTTCTGTAAATTTTTGTTAAAATATCAATTAAAAAATAAAATTTTCTTTAAACAAAATTTTTATATTGGTTTGTTTACCAAGTTCATATACATTGTGTTTCACACCATCCTTCATTCACATTGTTTTTCATATAATCACTCCCACTCATTATGTTGTATAAAATAAGTCATCATTGAATTATGCCTACTATTATGCTTTCTTTCCAGATTCCTGCTGGATCTATCCCAATTCCTTTACCCACTCATCCCTCCACCCAACAAATTGTGAAACTCTATGATTTCCCCTCTGCCCGTCCTCACCCCTCTGCTCCCATCCTCCCCCTTGTAACAGATTTTTGAAAGTGATTTAACAAGATTATATGAAATAATTTTAAAATTATGCTAAACCAAAGAACTTTCTAGACTAGGTGCCTCTGGAAACTCTACAAACTCTTACCAATGTACAGAAATGATGTTAATTATAGAACAGAGTTCAGGCCTTTTGTGCAAAGCTTACTGAGTTGTATTCAACGCTTAACCACTGCTAAATGAGACTATAGCTGTTATATCTGGAGGAACATTCTTCCACTTTTCACATCACTCTTTGTCAATGTGCTTTATGAAGTAACCTGGGTTTTCTGTAATGCTGAACTTTGGGTCATGGGGACATCAAATACCATAATGGTTTCCCATTGTGTACAGTGTTTGGTGAAGCTCCCAGTTGTAAAACGGGTTTGGAAGCAGGAGTGGCATCCACTTCCTAAACCACATGGCCTCTGGAAACTATGGACTTGGAGCAACAATGATAGCTATGGAAAGGCATTAGATCTTTTGTTCATAGAGTTGCTATGAGTCAACCTCGACTCGACGGCAGCCAACAAAAAAAAAGCAGCAAAACCACCCTCAAGAAGTTAAGTTTCTTTCTTTTTAAATACATATATAAGCATTGACATAGAAGTTTGAATTCTACATTTTGGCTTGCAAAGCCCAAACATAAAGAAAGCTCTAGATTTGCCAATCACCTCTGCATCAAGACAATGAGGGGGGGGTGTTTCAGATTTTTTTAAAAATTTTAATGAACATTTAGAGATTTTGGATTTTCATTCATTCGACAATGAGGTTTTAAAAGATTTCTGATGGCATTAATTTTCAGGCTACAAGTTTCAAATAAGTAAAATGCTTAAGAGAAAAAAAAGGTGTATATATTTTTTATTATCTGTGTTTCCCCCAAATTTCTTGTCATTTGCAAAATCTTCAAGAATGGAATCCACATTCTTTCCAGGAAGAGAAAAGAGCAATGCAAACAAAAACATTTGAGTGCCAGTAGTCTTGTCTAAAGCAAAATGACACTGTAAAAATGTTAATAATCTCAAAGCTAAAAAAATTTTTTTGGATGTCTGTAAACCCCCCAGAGATTATCAAATATATATGTATCTATGTAAATGTGTGTGTAGCCTCGTTAGTAGGGGGCTGTGTTGCTAACCCCAAGCCTGTACCTTTAGTTCAAATTCACCAGGGGCTCTGTGGGAGAAAGATAAGCAGGCGTTCCCATGTGATCTACCACCTCTGACAACATGCTAGAGGGTGGGCTGTGAGTTGGTTCCAACTCATCAGCAGAGAATGAGTGAGAAATGTTTTTGTTTCTTGTTATGTATTGTTGGGTCAGAACCAATTCATGGCTGACCCTCCAGTAGGTTTTAGAGGCAGTTATTTGCACCAGAGGAGATTGTCCGTATTTCCCTCATAGAGCAGCTGGTGGACGCGAATCACGTGCTTTTGGGTCGGCATCACAGCTCCTTACCACTTCAGCCAATAGAGCACACACACATATGTGCATACATATGTATGTATGTAAACAATTTCCTGTGTTTTATGTTGTACTAATAAGGAGTCATGGTGGGGGTGTGTGAAAGATGATGTATGTATATACATTCTGAAGGCATGTGGTTCAAATCCACTAAGAGAAGGATGGGCAGTCTCCCATGTGATTAACTGCCTCTGAAAACCCACTGGAGGGTCA
>NW_006399795.1:4806818-4807807 GCF_000299155.1 Elephantulus edwardii
GGATAAATATTGTATAAAACCGTTATTGTAGAATGAATACAAGGATCCAGGAGGTGTGGGAGAGGTTGGAAGCAGAGGGATGTGGATGTGCATGGGGGAGGAAGGGATTAATCATTGGATTGTAAAATTTGATGGGTGAGTGGGGTGAGGGAAATCGAAAGAATTTGTTCAAATTTGTATTTGAATTTTGCAAATAAACTAATATACACACACAAAACCAACCAAAAACAACAAAAAACTAAAATTCTCACTACTGGACCAATAGGCAACATCTTAAGAGATGGAGAAAATACTGAAGATGTCAACTATTTAATTTTGCTTGAATCATAACACCCATAGTAGAAGACATCAATAAATCAAAAGATATGTTTCAGTGGGAAAATAGGTTGTCAAGGGCCTCTCCAAAATGTGAAAGAGCAAGGATATCAGTTTAAAGACTAAGGTGTTCCTCCCACAAGCCACAGTATTTTAATTTGTTTTCTATGCATGAAAAAGTTAGGCAATGAATAAAGAAGGCCAAAGAAGAAGCAATGCCTTGAATTATGGTGTTAGTGAAGAGTATTAATCATCCCACAGACTGTCAAAAGAACAGATAAATATATCTTTGAAGAAGTGCAACTAATGAGTTCCTTGGAGGCAAAGATGGTGAAACTTCATTTTACATACTTTAGATGTGTCAGCCCTTGGGAAAAGATACCATGCTGGGAAAAGTAGAGCACCAGCGAAAGAGAAGAAGAATCTCAATGCCATTGTCAGCTGCAGTAACTGTAACAATGGGTTCAGAAATGTGAGAGTGGTGAGGATAGGAAGGTTCAGACTGTTATTCATAGAGTCACTATGAATTGTATTCAACTGGACAGCACCTAGCAACAATGATACATTGAAAAGGTATGAAGATAGGCTACATCCCTGGCTCACACCCTTCCTGATTTTGAACAGTGTAGTGTTTCCTTGCTCTGTTCTGATGACTGTTTCCTGGTCCAAGTATG
>NW_006399795.1:4809047-4812592 GCF_000299155.1 Elephantulus edwardii
AATGGGAATCCCAGAACACTTGATCATGCTAATGCAAAACCTATACTTGGACTAGGAGACAGTCATCAGAACAGGGCAAGGAAACACTGCATGGTTCAAAATTGGAAAGGGTGTGCACCAGGGGCATGTCCTATCTTGATATCTTTATGCAGAACAGATTATCTGGGAGGCTGGGCTGTATGAGGAGAAATGTGGCATCAGGATTGGAGGAAGATTATCTACAATCTGCATTATTCAGATGGCACAACCCTGCTTGCTGAAACTGAGGAGGACCTGAGCTTGTTGCAGAAGGTCGACTGTAGCTTTCAATATGGAGTGAGACTCAATAAAACAAAGATTCTCACCACTGGGCCGATTGGCAGCATCAGGATGGATGGTGAAGAGACTGAAATTGTTAACAGCTTTAGTTTGCTTGGCTCCACGTCAACTCTCTTGGCACCAAAAGTCAGGAAATTAAAAGACGTATTGTGATGGGAAAGTCTGCTGTTAGAAATCTCTCTAAAGTACTGAAGAGCAATGATGGCAGTCTGGAGACTAAGGTGTGCCTGATACATGCCATGGTCTTTGCAATCACTTACTATGCATCAGAGAGCTGGACAGTGACTAGGGATCATAGAAGGAGAATTGTTGCCTTTGAGCTGTGGTGTTGGAGAGGAGTATTGAATATACCATGGACTGCTAGGAGAACAAACAGGTTTGTCCTGGAGAGGGTGAAGCAGGCTGCTCCTTGGAGGCAAGGATTCTGAAGCTTCATCTGGCATACTTTGGACATGTTGCAAGGATGGACCAGTCCTTGGAGAAGGACAGCGCAGGAGAGGAAGACCCTCAGTGAGATGGGTTGATTCAGTGACTAGGGTAATGGGGTAGGTATGTCAGAGACCATGAGATTGGCACAGCATAGAGCAGAGTTTAGGGCTGTTGTACAACAACAACCAGCAAAATCTTGCAGAAGATAATTTTAAAAACCCGACTAAAACAGTAACTTGGCAGAGAACTACCAGAAATAAAAACCAGATTTAGAGGTGCATGGTTCAAATCCACCAGATGCTCTGCCAAGGAAGAGGGACAATCTCCTCCTGTACCAGTCAGATCTGATTTGACGGTACACGCAAAATGAATAATAAAATTTTTTAAAAAAATAAAAAATTTAAAAAACCAGATTTAGAAGAGATCATGACATTAGAGTTATCACTGCTAATGCCAGATTCATTTTTGCTGAAAGCAGAGAGTACCAGAAGGATGTCTATTTATGTTTTATCAAGCTATGCAAAGGCATTTGACTGTGTGGATCACAAATTATGATTAACCTTGAGAAGAATGGGAATCCCAGAACAGTTAATCATGCTTATGTTAAACCTGTACCTAGACCAAGAAACTGTTGTCCAAACACAGCAAGGGAACACTGTGTGGTTCAAAATAAAAAAAGGAGTGTATCAAGGATGTATCCTTTCCCCAAACCTTTTAAATCTATATATGGACAGATCATTCTAGAAGCTGGATGTTACAAAGAAGCATGTGGCATTAGGAGTGGAGGAAGACTCATCAGCAACCTATATTATGCAAATGACAACCTTACTCTTCAAAAATAAAGAGGACTTGAAGTGCTTGCTTCAGAAGAACAAGAAATACAGCTTTCAATAGGGGTCACATATAAGCTTAAGAAAGCAAAAATGTAAAAAACAAAAAAACAAAACAAAACAAAAATCTTCACCACTGGACCAATAGACAGTGTCAGGAGAGATGGGAAAAGGATCTTGGCACTAACAAACAGGAAATCAAAATATTAATTTCATTGGGAAAAATATACTGTCAAGGATCACACCAGAGTACTAAAAAGCAATGATGTCAGTCTAAAGACTAAAAGTATTCCGTATCCAAGCCATCATCTTTTCAGTGACTTGTTATGTATCTGAAAGCTGGACAAGGATGCCAGAAGAAGAATTTATACCTTTGAGTTGTACTGGAGAAGGGATCTCAGCTGAAAGCAAAGAAAACCAGAGGAATGTGTTTCATTGACTATGCAAAGGCATTTGATTGTGTGGATCACAACAAATTGTGTCTAACCTTGAGAAGAATGGGAACTTCAGAACACTTGATTGTGTTTATGTGAAATCTACGCTTGGACCAGAAGGCAGTTGTCAGAATAGCAGGGAATCACTGCATGGTTCAAAATCAGGATGATCATCTGGGAGGCTGGACTTTATGAGAGAAATGTGGCATAAGGATTGGAGGAAGACTCATCAACAACCTGCATTATACAGATGACACAACCTTGCTTGCTGAAACTTAGGAGGAGGAACTGAGGCATTTGCTGCATAAAGTCAAGGAGTGTAAACTTTAGTATGGATTAAAACTCAACAAGAAAACAAAGGTTCTCACTACTGGACCAGTTGGCAGCTTCATGATAGATAGAAAAGAAATGGACATTGTTAACAGTTTCAGTTTGCTTGGCTCCACAATCAACACTCTTGGTACCAGCAGCCAGAAAATCAAAGACAAATTGCATTGGGAAAGTCTGCTTTAAGGGGCCTAACCAGATTATTGAAGAGCAATGATGTCAGTCTGGAGACTAAGATGCACTTGATCCAGACCATGGTTTTTGCAATTACTTGCTATGCATCAGAAAGTTGTACAGTGACTAGGGAGGATAGAAGAATTGATGCCTTTGAGTTATGTTGCTGGAGAAGAGTTTTGAACATACCATGGACTGCTAAGAGAACAAATGGGTCTGCCCTGGAGAGGATGAAAGCAGGCAGCTCCTTGGAGGCAAGGATTTTGAAGCTCTGCCTCACATACTTTGGGCTTGTAGCCAGGAGAGATCAGTCCTTAGAGAAAGACCTCATGCTTGGAAGGGTGGAGGGACAGCGTAGGAGAAGATGACCCTGGATTAGAGGAATTGTTTCAATGACTGGAGTAATGCAGATAGGCATATCTCAGAATAAGGGTTCCAGTCTCTCTACAACCTCGCCAGCATTTGTTGCTTGCTGTTCTATTAAATTTTGCTATTCTTACTGGGGTGAGATGATATCTTATAGTTGTCTTGATTTGAATCTCTCTTAGAGCTAGGAATTTTGAACATTTCTTCATGGGCTTGTTGGCCATCTGAATGTCTTCTTTGGTGAAGTGTCTGTTCATACCCTGTGCCCATTTTTCTATTGGATTATTTACCTTTATCTTGTTGTGGTGCTCAAGTTATTTTATAAATTCTAGATATAAGTCCCTTATCTGACATGTCATTACCAAACACTTTTTCCCAGTCTGTGGCTTCCCTTTTTACCCTGTTGGAGAAGTTTTTGATGGGCATAGGGATTTGAATCTTAGAAGGTCCCATTCATCTATTTTATCTTCTCCTGGTTGTAAATTTATGTTGTGGATTAGGACTACTAAAGTTCTTCCAAGCTTTTCTCTTTTTTTTGCCATCAATAAGAAATTTACTTGTTTTTAAAAAATCCAAATGCTGACATTGTCCAGAAAAATTTAACAGGTTTATTTATAATTGTTACAAAGTTGAACTGCTGAAACTTGTTTACGGAAACATTTTTTTT
>NW_006399795.1:4812952-4817262 GCF_000299155.1 Elephantulus edwardii
AGGTTGGTGTCTTCAAAGAGGCCAACCAGATAGGCCTCACTTGCCTCCTGCAAAGCACCAATGGCTGCACTCTGAAAGCGCAGATCTGTTTTGAAGTCCTGAGCAATTTCTCGCACCAGACGCTAGAAGGGAAGTTTTCGAATCAGGAGTTCAGTGGACTTCTGATAACGCCTGATTTCACGGAGTGCCACAGTACCAGGTCTGTAGCAAGTCTGTAGCAATGCGGCTTCTTCACCCCGCCAGTAGAGGGCACGCTCTTGCGAGTGGCTTTTGTTGCGAGCTGCTTCCTGGGTGCTTTCCCACCGGTTGATTTGCGGGCAGCGTGCTTTGTACGAGCCATGGTATAAACACCTCTTCACTTACCCCCCTTTCGTCGGCTGGAGCTCGGCGGCACTGGCTTGGGAGAGCGACGGCGGCACGGCTGCGGCTGCGAACACAATTGAAAGATCCAAGCTTTTCTTTAATGAAGTTTATAGTCCTTGGTTTTAGTCCTAGGTCCATGATCAACCTTGAGTTGGTTTTTGCATATGGAGTGAGGTGTGGATCTTGCTTAATTCTTCTGCAGATAGTTTTCCAATTTTGCCAACACCATTTAAAAGGCTGTCATTTCCCCACCTAACTGATTTCATCTCCTTGTCAAAAATCAGTTGACCATAAATAGATGGACTGATTTTTTGGGTTCTCAATTCTATTCCATTGATATATGTGTCTGTCATTGTACCAGTACCATGCTGTCTTAACTACCACAGCAGTGTAGTAGGATTTTAAATCAGGGAGTGAGATGCTTCCTACCTTTTTTTTCTCTTTTTAAGGAGTGCTTTGCTTATTTGGGGCTTCTTTCCATTCCAAATGAAGCTGGAGATTGCCTTTTCCATCTTGTGGAAGAATGGGATTGGTATTTGTATTGGGGTTGCATTGAACGTGTAAATTGCCTTTGGTAGTATTACCATTTTCACACTATTGAGTCTTTCTATCCATGAACAAGGGATATTCTTCCACTTCTCCAGGTCTAGTAGAGGCCATTTTTGAGAAGGATAGCATGCTTGGAAAGGTGGAAGTTCAGTGCAAGAGAGGAAGACCCTCGATGAGATGGTGTGATGCTGACTATAGCAATGGGGCCAAGTGTGTCAGAGACGATGAGGTTAGCTTGGGTTAGGGAGGCTCAGAGCCCTTGTTCATAGGGTCTACATGAGTCATAGGCGACTTAAAGGCACACAACAACAACAACAATAAGAAACCATCGTGGCACAATAGTTAAATAAATGCTCAACTGCTGGCTGAAAGATAAGTGATTGGAATCCAGCTGTGGCTCTGTGGGGGAAAGACCTGATGGTTTGCTCCCATAAAGATTGTTGTTGTTGTTAGGCTTTGTCAAGTTGAGTACGACCTGTTGTGACCTTAGAAGCAACAGATCTGAACCCTATCCTATCCTGTGCATCCTCACACTTCCTGACATATTAGAGCCCATTGCAGCAGTCACTGTGCCAATCCACTTGGTTGAGTGTCTTCCTCTCCTTCATCAACCCTGCACCTTTCCAAGATTCACGTCCTCTCCAAGGAATAGCCGCTCCTAGCAACATGCCAGAAGTCTATGACGTGAAGCCCCATCACCTTTGCCTCCAAAAAGCACGCTGGCTGCACCCTCTCCAAGACATATTTGTTTTTTGAAGCAGTTGGATTAAAGATTACATCCTAGGAAACCCCAAGGAGCAGTTCTACTTCACGTTATGAGTCAAAACCTGCTCCAGAGAACACAACAACAACAACATTGTGGCCTTGTTTAGTGCCTGTTATTCTCCCCTAACTACCCTCCCTGCCCCCCAACAGTTTCTCACATCTGTAATGGAAATGCCTACCAGGTGCCTGTTCTACTGCCATTGTACTTGTAGTCATTTCACAGGTTCATGGATGAAGAGGAATTTTTTCAGAATTTGTCTCACATCTCACTCATGTTTGGTTTGCTAGAGAAGGATCTGCAGTCTCCTCTTGTTCAATTAATTGCTTCTGATGCCAGAGGGTCAGCTGTGGGTCAGTTCCGACTCAACGGTACACAACAACAACAACAACAACGTTTGATTCAGATAATTCAGAAGATAAGATCTGGGCTTTGGAGTTGATTTAAGGAATCAAGGATGATGTGATGGGGTGAATGTGTTTTAAATGTACCAAGGAGATTAACTTAGGGGGCAAAAGGTAAAATGTTATGGATCAAATTGTGTCTGGTGGGGCGGGGGGAGAGGGAAGAAAGAAAAATGTGTGTTGTAAATCAAAGTGGAGAATGGCTGTTTGCTATGTTAATGGAATAGCATTCGTGTAGCCTGTGTCTTGAATGAGTCTTGAGAGATAAAAGAAATCAAACAAGCATGAGAGTTGGAGGGAGAGAGAAGACACCCCACATGGAGAACGCCCAGAAGCAGAAGCTCAAAGACATGCATGCTTGCCTCTAGAATCTACAGAGGAAGAAAACTTTCTCACCTCCTAAACTGTGAAATAAATTTGTTAAAGGTGCACATTTTTCTTCTTTTAATTGTGTTTCATTCATGTACATTGTTTGTGTGTTTTTTAACCCCTCCCTTCATCCACCAAGCTCTGCCACCCTATGGTTCCCCCCTCCCCACTCTCAGTCTCCCTGCCCCCTCCCTTCCATACACATTTCACTGATTATCCTTCTGTTTTCACAGTAGTGATCTTATACAACATTTGTTCTGATGGGCCTGAGTTAGTTCACTCAGCATAATGCTCTCTAGCCTGTACCATGTTACACAGTATTTTTCAAAATTGTTGCTCCTGAGTGCTGCATAGTATTTCATCATGTGACTGTACCACAGTTTCTCAATTCAGTTGTTTGCTGATAGACATTTGGGCTGTTTCCATGTTCTTGCTATTGTGAATAACGCTACTATGAACATCAGTGTACAAAATCTCTTTTTGTGTATCAGTTCTAATTTCCTTGCGGTATATTCCTAGCAGTGGAATAGCTGGGTTATATGGAATCTCTGTGTTCAGCATTTTGAGCACATGCCAAACTGCCTTCCGGAGTGACTGTACCATTTTACATACCACCAACAGTGTATGAGAGTTCCAGGCCCTCCACATCCTAGCCAACATTTACTGCTTGCTGTCCTGTTAACCTTTGCCACTGCTACTGGGGTGAGATGACACTTCGTTGTGGTTTCCATTTGCATCTCTCTTATTTAAAGACACGATTTATGATTTGTCTGTTCTTGCAGCACTGAGTCATGAGGACAACTAGACGTTTTGAGGAATTTCTACACTATTTGAAGTCACTTACTCTTGAACAAAGAATCCAGAGAGGAGAGGAGAGATGAATGTAAATGGTAAAAAATCTAAATATCCTGTGTGTAATTCTGAAGAAAGATTTACCCAGAAAAGCTCAAATGTGTGGGAATCAGATTAGAAGCCCTCAAGATGACTCAGGAGGGGCAAATAGTTAACAAATGTGGCTATGACCCAAACAGTTTGAGGTTCACGTTCACCCAGAGGTGTCTCAGAAGAAAGGCCTTGTGATCTTCTGAAAACTCCACGGAGCACAGTTCTACTGTGACACACATGGGGCCACCGTGGGGTTGGGGTCAACCCCATGGCAACTTGAGGGTGTGGTGGAATGGGTGGCTCCCAGTGGCATCACTGTGCATAGTCCCTCTCACACACATATGGGATCTGAGGCTCCATCGCTGTCACATTGAAATGAATAACTTTTTTAGTTTTGCATCTTTTTAGATTGTCATTGAAAAGATGCACAGCAAAGACCATTTACAAATTCAACAGTTCCTGCAAATCACAGTGATAGTGATTCATTTCTCAACTCATGTGACCATTCTCATCTTTTCTGAACAATATATTCATTCCCCATTAACATGAAATTTTGAACATGGGTCCCCTATTTTAATTTTGCACCAGGTCCTTCCAGTTGTGCATCTGGTTCTGTCTAACCGCCTTCTTCCATAGGCCTTCATGCTGCAGAGCCCCAGGACTCTGCCATCCCACACAAAAGTGGAGCATGGCGTGGGATCGAGAGGGCGTGGCAGAAAGATGACTGTCACACCCAGAGAGAACAGAGCAGGTAAGTGGGACTTCATGGGATTGAATCCTCTCTCCATCCCACCCATGGCTTCAGATTCAGGGCATGCACACAGGGAACCTGGGATCCAGGCCTGGGGCTTTCAGGAACTGTGTGTGTGGTTCATCGGAATCTAGAAAAGGCTTTATTCCATTTGGGCTGTTGTATCAATTGGGAGATATTTTTTTTCCTGGACCTTTTTTTTTTTTTCTTGCCTTCTCTCTTTTTT
>NW_006399795.1:4817362-4842103 GCF_000299155.1 Elephantulus edwardii
TTTGGATTTCCATTCATTCATTGTTGCACTTTTTTCTCTGCCCATCCCTCCCTCCAGTTCCTTCTTCTCTTTTTTTTTAACTTCTCAGGTGCTCATGTTTATTGGCATTTGGCTAACAAGGTCCAGCCCACAGGCAAAGGAGGAGCCCTGGACTATGGGTAGGAAAAGCAGCAGCATTTCCTCCTCCAGTCACTCTTGTCAACCTAACAACCTAGACCCCCACACCCTTCCCCCTGCCCCAAAAAAGTATAATGGTCTAGGGACACATGGTGCTGCTCTTTCAACACTTTGTGTGTCTCATAAGCTGGAGGCTTGGGAGGATTTGAAGTTCTGCTCATTTGGTTCCACAAGCGGAAAAGGGCAGAGGCAGCATGTGGGATGCAAAGATGCCAGCAATCCTGCATCTTCTCAGGTCTTTCTGGCTGTGTCTCTGGATTGGTAGGCTACACCTCGTCTCCTCAGCTCCCGCACGATTCCTTGAGGCAGGTGACCAGTAACTGACACTGCATACATTCCTGGCTTAAAATTACTGACTTGCTGCCACTTAGAGACCCAGCTGTCCTCTGGACTCATCATTGCGATGATTCCGTCAAAGGATGAGCTGGTGCAATCATATACCATCTCTCGGTTACCCTTCACCTGCAAGTATGTATCACAATTGTCGCAGCCATCATATTCAAACTTGACCTATAGTCTTAACTAGTGAACACAGCAAACAAGCTCGCAGATGCCGCAGATCCTTTGGCACCGTCTCCAAGGCCATTGTCTCTGGCACGCAGGACAACCAGCCAGAATTCCCCCGAGCTGCTTCTCACTCTTCAGTAAATACACCCTTCTTCTCTTTGAAAAGTAAAATTTTTTCATAGTTATACAATCCCTTGCCCCCAAGACCACTCCACTATGCAGCTGGACTCCTGTCATGACAATAACCAATCTTTAATAGCTCAACAATGTGTTTCCCACCTGAGAAGCAGAGAAAGCGCTCCAGCCCTGCTGGCCGGAAAGCCCCAAGAAGCAGCAGTCGCAGCTCTGTCTGTCTACAGAATGTGACTGTGGGTGGTTGCTCCAGCGGCCTGAGGCCGATCTGAGTTACTTCATAAAATCTGAGTTGCTTCATGCCGGCTTTCAGATGGACACAGGAAGTGTGACTGTGTGGAGAACGGGAGTCAGCTGTTCCTGAATCCTGTGGGGACTGAGCAAGAGGAAATGAGTGTGAGCAGAAGGGTTTGGGCAAGATGGGAAGCTATGCAGGCTGGCCTGAGTCTGCCAAGGTCATGAGAGTGGAGAGTATCCTGGGAGGGCCCGGGAAGCAGGGCCCACATGAACACAGCACTCTCCAAGGCCAGCTGGACCTCAGAAATGCCTAAAAACCACCTTTCCCCTCAAAATATTGGGAAAAATATACATGAAAAATACATCTTTTTTTCACATACTGTTGGGCAACATTTGTTTACCTTTTTTTATAGTGTGCCAATAATCTCATGATCCTTTTGTCATTTCCTTCCAGCAAACCATTAAAGAAGCTGGACTCTTAAGAAAAAGAATGTGGCATCAATATCGGAGGAAGACTCATCAACAACCTGGGCTATGCAGATGATAATACCTTGCTTGTTGAAAGTGAAGAGGACTTGAAACCCTTGTTATAGAAGATCAAAGACTACAGCCTTCGGTATGGACTGCATTTCAACATCAAGAAGACAAAAATCCTTACCACTGGTCTGATAAGCAGTATTATGTTGTTGTTGTTGTTGTTGTTGTTATGTGCCATCGAGTCGCTTGAGACTCATAGCGACCCTATGTTATGATGATGTTGATGTTATGATAGATGGCAAAAATGTTGAAGTTGTCAACAATTTCCTCTGAGTTGGACCCACAATCAACACCCTTGTTAAAAGCTGTTGGGAGATCAAGAGACTTAGAGCACTGGGCAAGTTTGCTGTCAGGAACTTTTCAAAAGTACTGAGGAGCAGTGATGTTAGTTTGAAGACTAAGGTGTGCTTGATTCAGGCTGTAGTTTTTTCAGTCACTTGTATGTCTCTGACAGCTGGACAGTGAATAAGGATGACAGAAGAAGACTTGATGCTTTAGAGTTGTGGTGTTGCAGTAGAATACTGAGCATCCCATGAACTGCTAGAAGAACAAGCAGAATGCCCTGGAGAGAGAGCAGTCAGAATGCTTCTTGGATGCAGGACAGCAAAGGTTCATCTCATACATAGTAGGCTCATTGCTAGGAGAAACCATTACTTGGGAAGGGACATCAAGCTTGGAAAGATGGGAAGGTCAGCAAAAGAAGGGAAGACCATCAGCAGGATGGATTGACACAGTGACCGCAGCAATGGGCTGTAGTGTGTCAGAAATGATAAGGACGGCACAGGATAGGACAGAGTTCACACCTGTTGTTCATAGGGTCACTATGAGTCGTATTTGACTGATGACACCTAACAACAACAACAACCCCCAAACTTTTCCTCTATGTGTTTTCAAGTTACCATGATCCCCTTTGGCCTCTGAGGTTTTTAAAAAGGGTGTAATAAAGGGAGCTCTAGTGGCCAAATGGCAAAAAGCTACAGTGCAATCCTGAAGGCACAAGGTTTGAATCCACTAGATGCTCCGCTGGAGAAGGAGGGGCAATCTCCTCCTATGCCAGTTGGATCTGATTCGATGGTACACAACAAGAAGGGGTAAAAATATTTAAAAAGTATAATAAAAGGTAATAATTCTTTTGAGCACACATGCAAATGTTCTCTTGCATGCATGCAAAACAATGACTTTAGGGGATAATTTCTGTTCAAAGTTTCTGTCAGGAAGCTTTTAAATATTAATATTCTTTCTGATTGTGACAATTAGGTCGAAATAAGCATGCTGACACAAAGTGAGTAATTTAACCAGTGTCTCTGATCATTAATTATACCTAGAAGTCATGGCATGGGAGCGGGTTTTGCTATGTGCATTTTCACAAAAAAACAAACAAAAAATCCCCAACAACATAAGACTGTCAAGTCTGGGCCTGGCCCGAAAATCTACAATTAAAAGACTCTTGAGGCAGAAACAGTGACCCCATAACCATTGAAGCAAGCCGATGACTTCCTGGGAGTTCATATCTTCAATATTCCATAATAATTCTTTTAAAAACCAGCAGCATTATTTTGGAAAGTCAGATGGCCAGCCCTGGATAGGAAAAGATGGATGGAATCCAAATTCCTGGGGTCTCATCTGACACAGAGAAGCAGCGCCTCCTGGTGGTGGAGTATAGCGCTACTTGCCTAAACCAGGGGTGACGAGTCTGGGACCAGTACAGTGAATGTTCCAGGTGGTTGTAAGAGGAAAACAGACACGCCTTTGGAGCAGGCTCTTAAACTCTGTTGTACCAAGGAACCCTCTGCCAGCTTAGTGAAGCCTGTGAACCCTCAGGATAAAAGCATAAAATAAAACGCATGGCATGACAAAGCAAACCAATTAAAATGCTTTGTGGTTTATAATAAGGCGTTTAAACACCATGCTTGCTACCAAGTAACACATATGCTTCTTATTAGCACATTAAATAGGACCTAGCAACAATTTACCCAGTCATGACTTTCATTTTAATGTCGTGAGCACCAATGATATGTGGAGAAATTCACAACTGCCATGTAATATGACAATACTTTTGATTTCTACTGGTGGGAGAATGATGGAAACTGTTAAAGAAAACTGCTGAGACTTGTCACTGACATTTGTAAACAAGCAGAGTGTTAGATTTCTGTGAGAAGTCGTGAAAAGGAAAACCTCCTTGGTCCCCTCCAGGTGGCTGGCTCCCCTTCCTCCACCATGCTCCAGTTCCACTGGATGGTCCGGGGGTGCAATCATCCTTGTTCACTCTGCAGATACTAATTAGTGGCCTACTCTGTGGCAGACTCGGTGAACAAAGATAGCCGGGGCTCCTGCTTAACAAGCATACCCCCTACGGAGAGACCAATCATAACAAATAGTCCACAGCACAGTCTACATGCTTCAGGTTTCTGTGGAGTCCTAGGTGGTACAAATGGTCAGCTCACTCAGTGGCTGACAGGAAGACAGTAAGTTTGAGTCCACCCAGAAGCACGCTGGCAGAAAGGTCTAGTGAAGTATTTCTCAAGAACCTGCCACTAAAATCTCTGTGGAGCACAGGTCACCATAAATTAGAGTTGACTTGACAACTGGTCTGGTAATATTTCTATAAGATGTTGCTAGTAGATATATTAGGTTAACAATGTGTGTGTTCAAGCCAGATTTAGAAGAGGCTGTGGACCAGAGATATTATTGCTGATGTGGCTGATACAGCTCTTGGCTGAAAGCAGAGAATACCAGAAGGATATCTATTTGTGTTTTATTGACTGTGCAAAGGCATTTGGCTGTGTGGACCACAACAAACTATGGCTAACACTGAAAAGAACAGGAATTCCAGAACACTTAATTGTGCTCATGGCCTAGACCTAGACCAAGAAGCTGTTGTCCGAACATAGTAAGACTGTGTGGTTTAAAATCAAGAAAAGTATATGTCAGGCTATGTCCTCTCTCCATACCAATCCAATCTGTATCCTGAATAAATCACCTGAGAAGCTGGAATTTATGAGGAAAAATTATGGTATCAGGATTGGTAGAAGATTCATCAACAACCTGCATGTAGATGACATCGTCTTGTTCACTGAAAGTGATGAAGACCTGAATCACTTGCTGCAGAAGATCATAGACTACAATATTTAACATGGATTATACTTCTCAACATCAAGAAAACAAAAATCCTCACCACTGGGCTAATAGACAACATCACGATAAATGGAGAAAGAATTGAAATTGTCAAGTATTTCCATCTTACATAAATCCACAATCAGCTAATCCTTGGTACAGCAGTCAAGAAATCCAAAGCTGTATTCCATTGGAAAAATATGCTGTCAAGGACCTCTCTAAATGTCTAGGGAGCAAAGATGTCCATTTAAAGACTAAGGTGCACCTCATCCAATTAATGGTCTTTTCAATTACTTCTTATGTCTTTGAAAGTTGGACAATTACTAGGATGACAGAAGATGAACTGATGCCTTTGACTTGTGGTGTTGGAAAAGAGTACTGAATATTCTGTGAAATGCCAAAATAAGAAACAAATATATCTTGGAGAAAGTGCAACCAGGGTACTTCTTAGAGGCAAGGATGGTGAAACTTTGTCTCACATACTTTGGACATGTTAGGAGGGGCCAGGCCTTGGAGAAAGAAATCATGCTTGATAAGGTGGAGCATAAGTGAAAGAGGAAGTCCCGTCAGGGAAACAGGTTGACACAGTGGCTGTAACAATGGACTCAAGTATATAGGAGACTACGAGAATGGCCCAGGGCAGGGCAGGACAGAGCTGCTATTCATGGGGTCACTGGGTCTTGGTTGAGTCAGCTCCACCTAACAACAACAACGACAACAGTTGGTCTTACTGAAAGTTGTAATTTAATCCCATTTGCTTTAAAGTCATTTTGTGGCACCCTTCCCCACTAAGCTCATAGCCTCCTATTATGAAGCAAAAACCAAACAGACAAAAGCATCACATCTTCCAGAAGATTCTGAAGGGATTCAAAGCTGGAGGCGGTGCTTGTGCCTTTTATCTCCTCCCCCACCCGATAGTGAGTCCCCTCCTAAAGACACCTTTCTCTTTTCATTGACAATCGAGCCTCCCTTTGCAAACATCTCTCTCAGGTTAACCTCTGGAGATCTCAGCGGGTTTCATGGCACTAAACACCCTCTTTACTGGAAACTGGCAACTTGCAAATCGAACAGGGCTAGAACTGATCTGCTGCTGCATTCTTTCTGTTAATCTGCCCCCCTACATCTCCCTCCTCTCAGGGAAAAGCACCTCCGTCAGCCCTACTAGTCTTCCAATTCTAGAGCCTTCCTTTACTACTCTTTCTACTCAACTCCACAAATCGTAACCGTCTCTGCCTCTGGAGTATGCCCAATTCTCCAAGGAATTCATGCTTTAATCGTTGCCTTGCCATATCTGCGTGCCTCTCCCTGCTCAGCCCTTCAGTGGCTCCCCTCAGTAAAAGCAAAGCCCTCACTCACATTGACCACAGGCCCCTGGGGATTTCTACCTCACCTAAGGCGGGTCCTTTGAGAGAGACATCATGGAGGGGAAAGAAAGAAGGCCAGAGAAGAAAAAGAGGGCGAACTTCAACAAGATGAATCGCCACAGTGACTGCCACAATGGGCTTACACATGACAGAGATCACGAGGCTGGTGCAGGACAGGGCGAGGTTCGGATCTATTGTTCATAGGGTTCCTATGAGTCAGTCGACTTGATAGCACTTAACAACATAAGGTGGGTCATGACCTTTACCTGCGTGCAGACACTTGCTGATGGCACAGCAGTATTCCTGTCATTAAAAGGGGCAAGAGGTGGAGGATTGAGTTTACAAGCCCGTGCCTACAAATAGGCTGCACTTCCCCTTACACTCCATTGGTCAGACTCTAATCACGTGGCCACACCTGGGAAAGGGATGCTGGGAAATGTAGTTTCTGACTGGCCCTCTGTGAGTCGCTATGTTTCAATCACTCTTGGCCTAGGGGATAGAGAGTTGTACTGCCAACTCCAAGGTACACAGTTCAAATCCACTGATAGCTCTGTCAGCAGAAGCATGAGAAATCTCACTTGTGATTTAGAGTCTCAGAAAAGTTGTAAGAAGATCAACTATGAGGAGTTCAAACTCTATGGATGAATTTGTGGGTGGATTCACCCCCCTCCTTCGGCATCATGCAGGAAATAGGTGCTGTTATTATCATCTTAACAAGATGGATTGACACAGTGACTGTAACAATGATCTGCGGCATGTCAGAGATTGTAAGGATGGTGCAGGATAGAGCAAGCTCTATTGTTCACAGGTCACTCTTACTCATAATCTACTCGACAGCACATAACAACAAGGAGCCCTGATGGCACAATGATTGAGCACCTAGCTGCTAACTGAAAAGGTGACATTCAAATACATCAAACCACTCTGTGGAAGAAAATTCTGGCAATCCGATTCTGTAAAGATTATAGTCAAGAAACCCCTGTGGGGTAATTCAACTCTGTTAGATCCCTATGAGCCAGAAATGACTGGATGGCACCCAGCGTCGCCAACCTCCGTCTTAGGCTCCCTGCGTGGCACCATCAGTTAAGTGCTCAACTACTAGCCCAAATGCTGATGGTTCAAACCCACCCAGGAATTCCTCAGAAGACAGGCCTCGTGATCTGCTTCTGAAAGGCCACAGCCGTGAAGATCCCTTAGAACAGTTCTGCTCTGCAGAATCAACTAGACAGAAATGACCAACAACTCCACCTTAGAAGAGGAAATGGAGACACAAGAGAGGCCGAGTGGCTGCTCAGGGCCGCACAGCGAGCAGACGGCAGTGCTGAAAGGCTGAATTTTGACCCTCTGGGTCCAAATCCAGGATTCTGTCTATAGACCCAACAGCCCTAACTCACACAAAACTCTTATTTTTCTGTCCTTATTTTCTGGTTGAGTCCCTGGAGGCTCAGAAAGGCTAAGTGGACCTGTTTAGGTGTGTATTTGTTTTCTATTACTGTTGACTACATTGCTTATTCAATCTATATGCTGTATAAATTATCCTAGAGACTGGACTGTGTGAAGAACGGGGCTTGGGGTTGAAGGAAGAATCATTAACAACCTATGATCTGGTGATGACAACATTGGTTTCTGAAAACAAAGAGGACTGAAGACTGTAACTTTCAGTGTGACTTACACCTCAACATAAAAAAAACAAACATCCTCATAACAGGATCAGTAAGCAACATCCTGATAAATAGAGTGAATATTGAAATTGTGATTCCATTTTACTCAGGTTCACAGTCAATATCAATGAAAGCAGCAATCAAGAAATCAAAGGACATACTGCATTGGGCAAATCTGCTGTCAAGGAGCCCTCTAACGTGTTCAAGTGTGAGGGTGTCCTTTTGGGGACTGAGATAGACCAGATCCAAGCCACATGTGTGTGATCTCATATTCATGTTGGTGAGTTGTCTCATCTGTGTAAGAAAGCTGGGCTGTGAATAAAGAAGACTGAAGAATGGACGCATTTGTATTATGGTGATGGAGAAGTATATTGAAGATACTGCAGAATGCTAGAAGAACAAATAAATCTGTCCTGGAAGAAATACAGCCAGACTATTTCTTAAAAGCAAGGATGGACAGACTTTGCCATGTAGATATTGGACATATAATCAGGAAGGACCAGTCCCTGTCTCCAGGGGATCATGGTTGGAAAAGAAAATCAGTGAAAGAGGGAGACCCTCAATGAGATGACTTGGCATGATGACTAGAATAAGGGGTTTGAGGACCGCAGAGAGTGCAAGAATGACACCAGATGGGCAGGGTCTCATTCAGCCCAGGGTTAGAATCGACTTGATGGTTCCTAAGACAAACAGCATTAGCTCATTGTCCACACTTAGTGACTTGAGACAATATCCAGTTTCCAGAGATCAGAATAGGGCTGGCTGGCTGAGTTCTGAGATCCCCATTTCCTGGACTGTTGGCCTGGGTGCCTCTCTTCTCCTGAAGTTCCTTTTCGCAGACCTCAAACAGCTGGTAGCTGAATCTCCCCTGAATCCTCTGACACTGCAGATCCATCTGGCTTCCTCTTCTCTTGTTAGCCCAAGAAGGGAGGGGAGCACTCTGTTTTTAAAAGGTTTCACGGATGGGTTCGGGTCAAACAAATCATCTTTGTGCGGTAAGGTAGTTTTGTAACTTCATACCAGTAAATCCTACCCATAGTGGTCTCTGGTTAATGTTTGAGTGACTGACTAGGGACTAGGAATCTGGGGAGGGAGCTTCTTTAGAATTCTTCCTATTACATATGGGCAGGGCAGAAAAGGGCAGGGCTAAGGGTCTTCCACTGTGTCATAAAACTTCACTAACCAAAAGGTGAATAGTTTAACTCCACCAGCTGCGTCGTAGAAGAAAAACAAGGCAACTTTCTCCTACAAAGACAGACAGCCTCCGAAATCTGACAAAGGGTCCCTGTGATGACAATCCAACTTGACAGCACTGAATTTGCATTTTCTTGGGGCCCTGCAAAGCCACTTCCTAACAGAGATACAGAGGATGGTGCCCTTTTCTTGGAGTCTTGGCTCTCCTTGCATGTGCACAGACTATTCTGAGGCAGCTGGAATCTGTGGTGTAGGAACCACCACAGGTGCAAGGACCAGTGACCATCGGGAGCTAGGGCTGCAGGGTATGTGCAGGCAGGAGGGCTGGGGCACAGCAAGCTGGAGTGGCAGCCTTCAGAGAAGGTTAAGAATGAAGAGGAGAATCTAAACATAGCCCCATTAGTACCCTGGGCTGCTATAGCAACATGCCACCTGGAGGGTAGCTTTGTTGTTGTGAGATATCTTTGAACCATTTCAGAATCATAGTGATTGTATGCACAATAAACTGAAACCCTACCCAGTCCTGAAAGATCCTCACAATCTCTGCTGCGCTTATGCCTGTTGTTTTACGCACTCTGCAGCAAAAGATTTCTTTAAAGTGCTACAGAGCAAGGGTGTCACTTTCAGGACTAGGGTGCACTCAACTTCAAATGGTGGCTTAGAACAATAAAAATTTATATTATCACCATTCTGGACACCTGAAGTCTGAAGTCAGGTGTCAACAGGGCCAAGGTTTCCCTGCAGGCTCTCGAGGACAATCCTTCCTTGCCTCTTTTCAGTTCCTGATGGTACTTGGCATGCCTTGGTAATGCTGGGTATAAACAGATGAATCACTCCAATTTATGTGTCTGTTATCATGTGACATGTATGTAAAAGTCTCTGTGTCTTTTATCGCATTCTTCTAAACTAAAACAAAACAACTTCAGACTCATAGTGACCCTCATTCAACTTTATAAGACTATAAATCTTTATGATTTTATCCTTTATGAAAGGAGACTGACCATTGTGACTTCTCAGAGTAGCTAGTGGATTAAAACTGCTGACTTTTCAGTTGTGCACCGCCCCACCAAAACCCCTGCTTCTTATAAAGACACCAGTTAAGTTGTATTTACTCTTATTTCTGTCAAGTCGGAACTGATTCATAGCTGACTCTCCAACTCTTGTGGCCTAGTGGCAAGAATCTGCACTGCAATTCCAAAGGCACACAGATGGAGGCCACCAGTTGCTCCATGGAAGAAGGATGGGCATCTCCTCTTGTGCAATTAACTGCCTATGAAAACCCACCAGAGGGTCAGCTATGGGTTGGTTCTGACTCTACAGTACACAACAACAACAACATATATAGGAGGAGTTTGCTCATGTTTCTCCTGAGGAGTCATTGGTGAACTTGAACCTTCAGAAGGACTTTAGTAGTACAACTCCCTACAGACTATGTCACTGTTTTCGTTGTCGTTAGGTGTTATTGAGTCGAGTACAACTCATAAGGACCCTATGAACAAAAGATCTGAACCCTGTCTATCCTGTGCCATCCTCACACTTCCTGGCACACAAGAGTCCATTGCAGCAGTCACCGTGTCAATCCACCTGTTGAGGATCTTCCTCTCCTTCACCAACCCTCTAGCCTTCCCAGAATCATGTCCTCTAAGGGATAGCTCTTCATAGCAACATGCCCAAAGTATGTGAGGTGAAGCCTCATCATTCTTGCCTCCAAAGAGCACTCCAGCTGTACCCTCTCCAAGACATATGTGTTTGTTCTCTTAGCCATCCATGGGACATTCAGTGCTCTTTTCCAACACCACAGCTCAAAGGTATCAATACTTTTCCTGTCATCTTTATTCATTGTTCAACTCTCAGATGCATAGCAAGTAATAAGAAAGACCATGGCCTGAATCAGATGTCCCTTAGTCCTCGATCTTGACATCATTACTCTTCAATAATTGGAGAGGTCTCTAACTGCAGATTTTCCCAGTGCAATGCACCTCCTTATTTCCTGACTGTTGGTATCAGGTGTGTTAATTGTGGATCCAATCAAGATAAAGCTGCTGACAGTTTCAATCTCCTCTCTGTCTAAGCTGTGTATTTGTCCAGTAAGAATCTTTGTCTTCTTGACATTGAGATGCAATCCATACTGAAGGCTGCATTTCTTTATCTTCTGCAACAAGTTTTTCAAGTTCTCCTCACTTTCAGCAAGCAAAGTTGTGTCATCTGCATGATGCAGGTTATTGATGAGTCTTCCTTCAATCCTGATGCCACACTCCTTAGAGCCCAGCTTCTTGGATCATTTGTTCAACATACAGATTGAAAAGGTATAGAGAGAGAATACAACCCTGATTCACTCCCTTCTCAATTTTAAATCATGCAATGTTCCCCTGCTCTGTTCACACAACAACCTCCTGGTCCAGATGTAGGTTCCGCATGAGCACAACTAAGTGTCTGTGATTCCCATTCTTCTCAAAGTCAGCCACAACTTGTTATGATCCACACAGTCAAATGCCTTTGCATAGTCAATAAAGCACAAATAGGCATTCTTTGGTATTCTCTACGTTCGGCCAGATCCATCTGACATCAGCAATGATATCCCTGGGGCAACGGCCTCTTCTAAATCCTGCTTGAATTTCTGGCACTTCCTCTCCATGTACTGTTCTAGCCATTTTGGAATGATCTTCAGCAGTATTTTGCTTGTATGTAATATCAATGATTTTTTTTTATAGTTTCCACATTCAGTTGGATCATCTTTCTTGGAAATTGGAACAAATATGGACCTCTTCCAATACATTGGCCAGACAGCTGTCCTCCAAATTTTCTGGCATAGACTGGTGAGTGTATCCAAGGCTGCTGTGATCATGTCACTACAGCCCCCTTATAATGGATTGTTGTTGTGATTATGTGCCATTGAGTCTACTCCGACTCATAGTGACTCTATATACAATAATGCTGAAGCCTGCTCTATCTGAGCCAATCTAACTGTCTCTGACACACCTACCCCCATTAATCCAGTCACTGAGTCAATCCATCTCATCCAAGGTCTTCCTATCTTGTGCTGAATCTCAACCCTTCCAAGCATGATGTCCCTCTCCAAGGACTGGCCCCTCCTTGCAACATGTCCAAACTATGTCAGACAGAGTTTCAAAATCCTTGCCTCCAAGGAGCAGCTTGGTTTCACTCTCTCCAGCATAGAACGATTTGCTCTCTTAGCATTTCTTGGTATATTTAATACTCTTCTCAAGCACCACAACTCCAAGGTATCGATTCTTCTTCTATCATCCTTAGTCATTGCCCAGCTCTCTGATTCATAGCCAGTAATTGTGAGGATCATGGCCTGGATCAGGTACACCTTAGTCTCTAGACTGACATTGTTGCTCTTCAGTACTCTAGAGAGGTCCCTGACAGTAAACTTTCCCAGTGCAATTAATATTTTAATTTCCTGCCTGCTGGTACCAAGAGTGTTGATTGTGGAGCAAACTGAAGCTGTTAACTCTCTCAGTCTTTTCACCATCTATCATGCTGCCAATTGGCCCAGTGGTGAAAGTCTTTGTTTTCTTGATGTTGAACTTTAATCCATATTGAAGGCTGCAGTCCTTGACCTGCAGCAAATGCCTCGGGTCCTCCTCAGTTTCAGCGAGCAAGGTTGTGTCATCTGCAGAATGCATATTGTTGATGAGTCCTCCAGTCCCGATACCACATTCCTCCTCATACAGCCCAGCTTCTCAGATGATCTATTCCACATATAGATTGAAAAGGTATGAAGATAGGATGCATCTCTGGCATACAGCTTTCCTGATTTTGAACCATGCAGTGTTTCCTTGATCTGTTCTGACAACTGCTTCTTAGTCCAAATATAGGTTTTACATAAGCACAATCGAGTGTTCTGGGTTTCCCATTTTTCTTATTATAAATAATGATACTAGGTGACCACTAGATCACCAGAACTCCCTACACAAAATTGCACTTATGACAATTAATTTTAACTTGCTGAATGATCTCTCACACTGGCCATGGAAGCTGCAATGGGGAATAGAAGTTGCTCAGAGGTGCACTGTGCCCCTGACATGGCAAGCAGGGTATATGACCCCCCTGCTATACGTTAGCTACACCTCCGATGACACCTGCTTAGATCTGTAGGGGAGGACAGTGACAGTGTCCCTTTAAGAAGAAGGCCCCTTGACCCAGCAATGTGGTACCCAGCTTATCCTGGGATCTCATTGCCCAGATGAGACCCAGACCAAACGGTCACAAGCACATGCCCAAGGGTTACCCAACTTCCCTTGGGGGTTCTGAGGGGAAGGAGAGTCTGGAGGGCGCTCCAGTGGGCCAGGTTCCTCTTCTAAGCCTTTCTCAGTGTGGAGTCTGGGTGGGAAGTGACAGAACAAGTTCAGGCAGGCCTGTGCCTGATTCACCTTCAAACAGGGAGCAGGAAAGGTAGCCAACCCACATTTCTACCAAAAAAGTAAGTTCCTCTTCTCTTCCACCTCAGAAAACTACGTAGCTTGTTGTATAATTTGAGTGACTCAGAAAGTCATGTAAGGCTGCTTGTTCCAACATAAAGATGCCAACTCTTCGCCTTTTAAGAGATGCCAAGGAGGAGAGTCTTGTGGCAACTCCAGGGGCTCACGGCCACAGCTAGGGGTCGTTCTGGGTCTGGTTTCTAGCTCTGCAGGCAGACAAGGGGATGTAGAGGAGGCTTCATGGTATGTCCAGGCACCGGACACAGACAGCTGCCAGCTGGCTCGACACCATTGCTGGAGAAAGATGACTTTGGGTCCAAAGAAGAATCCATGTGTGTCTGTTATTAACTCCCCGAGGGAGGAGGGCACAGTGGGAGGACTGAGAAAACAGAAATAAAAATTGTTCTCATAGCATTCCGTGTGAGTGGGACCCATCGGAGGCAGCTGGGAGCCTCCATAGAGGCCCAGCAGCCCCTGGGGTATGAGAAGATGCAGCCCCAGACTCTCTCATGAGACCTGGGGTTGAGAGTCCCTGACTCCCTTGGTGGCTGTCAGACTGGGAGAAAGAGACAAACCAAAGCCAGCACCTAGCAACTTGTGAATTGTGACTCTCATCTCCTGGTTCATTCCTGGATCCATCTAAGCAACACCAGTGAGCTCAGAATGTAGATATTATGTACCATCCATTGTTTAAAAAGAAAACCGCACTGTCAAGTCAGTTCAAATTTACAATTCCACGTGTGTCATCACAGAAATGGCCCCCACAGGATTTTCAGGGGCTGATTTTTTTAAAGCAGATCAGCGAGCGCTTCTTCTAAGATGCCTTTGGGTGGTTAGAGAAGAACTCTTCTACTCTTTTTTGTTCCCCAAATGCTCTGCCCTGAGCACACACAGTGATCTCTGGGTGAACAATCCGATCTAGGCACAGCCGCATGCTGAAGGCAAGATTGGTTACAAAATCCAAGCTTAAAATACTTCATGCCAGTGAAAAGCGAGCGGAGCAGTGGCACCGACGGAATTCTCAGCTGGGGTCTATTTATGGTCTGAGGTCCTCGAAGAAGGTCAGGAGACTTTTGAGCAATCAGAAGTGGCGACATGAAGGCAAGCAGCTGTTCTCAAGTTCGCTGCAGAAGATGACAGATAAGTATGCTGGCTTGGGGAGCTGAGGATAGTTTTAGTAGCTTTTCTTTTGATTCAAAGGTGGAATTTGATGGCAGCACATTTACGAATAGAATTAATTCACCATAATTAATGCCATTGAATCATACACTTTGAAATGGTTAAAATGGCAAAGGTATGTGTTTGTTTAGGTGTGTGTATTCACCTCTACCCCCATTGGCTGCAAAAAAAAAACCACACCCACAACAAACAACCCCAAAAGATATTATCTTGAAGAAGTTGCAGTCAGAGTGCTCCTTGGAGGCAAAGATGACAAAGCTTCATCTCACATGCCTTGGGTATGTTGCTACAAGAAGCTATTCCTTGGAGATGGACGTCATGCTTGGAAAGCTGGAGAGATGGCAAAAGAGAGGAAGACCCTCAACCAGATGGACTGACACTGTGACTGAAGCAATGGGCTCAAGTGTGTCAGAGATGATAAGGATGGCACAGGATAGGACCGGTTTAGATGTGTTGTTCACAGGGTTGCTGTGAGTCATACTCAACTTGACAGCATACAACAACCACTACATATATAGTACCACCTATTGCCATTGAATCAATTCCAACACATGGCTGGATCTACAGTTATCTTATAGTGACTTTATAGGAGAAAGAACTGTCTCATAACGTTTCCAAAGCTGTAGTCTTTATGGAAGGAACATTTCGTGGCATAGTGGTAAGGTGTAGCACTGTCAACCCAAAGGATTGTGGTTTGAATCCACAGGCTGCCTCATGGGAGAAAGTTGGACAATCTCTTCTCATGTAATTCATTGCTTCTGAAAATCTGCTAGAAGGACAGCTATGAGTTGGTTCCAACTTAGTGGCACATAACAACAACAACAATCTTTATAGAAACAGACTGCCATGTCCTTCTCTTGAGAAGTAGCTAATGGTTAAAATTGTCAACCTTTCAGTTAGTCATCAAACACTTAACCACTGAGATACCAGGCTTCATATTTCATAAAAGTATTTTAAAAAAATATTTATATGTGTTATTATGTTATATATATGTATATGTATATGTATATGTGTATATGTATATGTGTATATATATGTGTGTGTGGATAGATAGATAGATAGATAGATAGATAGATAGATAGCTTGGAAGGAGGAGTGGCATCCACTTCCATAATATCTTGCCTCCGGAAACCCTATGAACCTGGAGAAAGGATGAAAGGCACTCAAACATCGAAGACTCTCCTTCATAGGATCGCTATGAGTCGCCTGCGACTCGACGGCACTTAACAACAACAAATATATATTATTGTTGTTATGTACCATCAAGCTGCCTGTGACTCATTAGCTCTGAAATCTGCCCTATCCTGAGCCAATCTCATTGTCTCTGACAGACTTAATCCCATTTCTCTAGTCACTGAGTTAATGAATTTCATCCGGGGTCTTCTTCTTCTGTGTTGTCCCTCCAGCTTTCCAAGTATGATGTCCCTCTCCAAGGACTGGTTCCTCCTGGCCACATGCCCAAAGTATGTGAGACAGAGCCTCAATATTCTTGCCTCCAGGGAGCAGCCTGGTTTCATCCTCTCCAGGGCAGATATGTTTGTTCTCCTGGCAGTCCACAGTATGTTCAACACTCTTCTCCAACACCACAACCCAAAGGCATTGATCCTTTCCCTATCATTCTCAGTTATTGTCCAACTCTCAGATGCATAGCAAGTAATTGTGAAGACCATGGCCTGTATAAGGTACACCTTAGTCTCCAGACTGATACAGCTGCTCTTCAGTACCCTAGAGAGGTTCCTGACAAAAGACTTTTCCAATGCAATTCATCTTTTCATTTCCTGGCTGCTGGTACTAAGAGGGTTGATTATGGAGCCAAGCAAGCTGAAGCTGTTAACAATCTCAATTTCTTCACCATCCATCATGAAGCTATCAGTTGGCCCAGTGATGGGAATCTTTGCTTCAATTCATATTGAAGACTACAGTCCTTGACCTTCTGCAGCAAACAGCTCATGTCCTCTTGAGTTTCAGCAAATAAGGTTGTGTCATCTGCATCACTCATGTTGTTAATTAGTCTTCTTCCAATTCTGATGTCCCATTCCTCCTCATAAATTCCAGCATCCCAAATGGTCTCTTCTGCATATAGATTGAAAAGGTGCGGAGATAGGATGCATCCCTCACATGCACCTTTCCTGATCTTCATACAGTGTTTTCTTACTCTTTTCTGACTACTGCTTCCTGGTCCAAGTATAGGTTTTGCCACAGCACAATTAAGTGTTCTGGGATCCCCATTTTTCTCAAGGTTAGCCACAATTTGTTGTGAACCACACAGTCAAATGCCTTTGCATAGTGAATGAAACATAGATAGGCATTCCTCTGGCACTCTCAGCTTTCAGACAAGACCCATCTAACATTGGCTATAACACCACAGCCTCTTCTAAACCCAGACTGCACATCTGGCAGTTTTCTGTTGAAATTCTGCTCCAGTCGTTTTGGAAGATATTCAGCAGGATCTTGTTTGAGAGTGGTATTAGTGATATCTTTTGCTAATTTTCACACTCTGCTGGATCTTTTTTTTAAAATGAGAATAAATGCAGATCTTTTCTAGTCAGTTAGTCAAGTAGTTTTCTTCCATATTTCTTGTCATGAACTGGTAAGTGTGTCCAGGGCAGCATCTGTTTGCTGAAATATGTCAATTGGTATTCCATCAATTCCTAGGACCTTGTTTTTTGCCATTTTCTTCAGATGAGCTTGAACTTCCTCCTTCATCATCATAGCTTCCTGATCATATGTTGTTTCATGAAATTCTTCTGTGTCAGCCAATTCTTTTTGGTATAGTGTCTCTATCTTATACACACACTGATTCCAGCACTGTCTGTAATAGTAAAAATCTAGAAGCAATAGAACAATAAAATTAACACATACATTCTTCTAATAATGGAATAATCTACAGCAGGAAAAATGAATGAACTATAGACACATACTTCTTCCTGCTTCTTGGTCTGTATTAATCCAGGAGATCTTGCTAAAACCTGTTCATGGGTAACCCTGCCCCTGCTGGAATTTGAAACACCGGTTGCATAGCACACATCATTACAGAAAACTACAAGTTACCCAGTACAGCAAACTGACAGACAAATACTATGCTGATAAAAGTAAACACCAAACAAATAAGTATTTATTCAGCTAAGTTGTAAAATAAATAGCAACATGCAAATCACTGTCTCAAGGCGTTGTGCAGCATACAGCAAATCATAGAAACAATCACACATACAAATATCACAGCGCAGGACAGCCCTCTCAGGCCTTGCCTGAGGCCAAGCAGCAGGCATTTTAGGATTGGGTCCCTGGTTGGTTCCTCCTCTGAGGCCTTCCAGAAAAACATATGCACTAGTGCTGTATCCATTCTCTATACCTACTTAATCTATATGTTGAGCAAATAGTTTGAGAAGCTGGACTTTATGAGGAAGAATGCGGTATCAGGATTGGAGGAAGACTCATCAACAACCTGTGCTATAAACATGACATGACCTTGCTTGTTAAAGGAAGGTTTGAGAACACTTGCTGCAGAAGATCAAAGACTGCAGCCTTCAATTGGATTACATCTCAACATCAAGAAGACATGATCCTCACCACTAGGTCAATAGGTAACATCATGATGTTGTTGTTGTTATGTGCTGTCGAGTCGCCTGCGACTCATAGCGACCCTATGTACAACAGCCCTAAACTCCGCTCTGTCCTGTGCCAATCGCACTGTCTCTGACACTCCCATCCCAATTATCCCAGTCACTGAATCAATCCACCTCATAGAGGGCCTTCCTCTCCTGCGCTGTCCCTCCACCCTCCCAAGCATGATGTCCCTCTCTAAGGACCGGTCTCTCCTCACAACATGTCCAAAGTATGTTAGACGGAGCCTCAGAATGGAGAAAAGATTGAAATTGTCAACAATTTCATCTTGCTCGGATCTATAATAAAAACCCTTGGTACCAGTAGCCAGGCATAGCTTTGGGAAAGTTGGCTGTCTGGGACATCTCCAAAGTCCTGAAGAGCAATGATGCCAGTTTAAAGACTAAGGTGTTCTTAATTCAAGTCATGGTTTTCCAATCACTTGCTAAGCTTCTGAGACCTGGATCATGAATAAGGAAGACAGAAGAAGAATTGCTACCTTTGACTTGTATTGGAGAAGAGTGCTGAATATTTCATGGACAGCCAAATGAACAAACGGATAATATCTTGGAGGAAGGGCAACCAGAGTGCTCCTGAGAGACAAGGATGTGATTCATTTCACATACTTTGGGAATGTTGTTAGGAGAGGCTATTTCTTTGAAAGGGATATCATGCTTGGAAAGGTGGAAGGTTAATGAAAGGAAGGAAGACTCCCTGCAAGATGGATTAATGCAGTGACTGCAGCAATGAGTTCAAGTGTGTCAGGAATGGTAAGGATGGCACATGATCAGACAGGGTTCAGATCTGTTGTTGATAGGGTTGCTGTCATACTCGACTTGATGACACTTAACAATAACAACAACATAGCCACACAAAAAAACTTGGAAATTAATCTTGTGAAGAGAATACTATAAATAATTGAAGGAATAACAGGCAGACTATACAATTTTGTTTGTTGCTATTAGTTTCTGTCAAGTCAACTACAACTCATAGTGACCCTGTGAATAACAAATCCAAATAGTGTATGATTAAAAAAACCCTGGGGAATGACTAAGGAAAATAAAGGGACCTTGACTAGAGACTCTTTGTGTCATGTTATAGTTATTGCTCTGCTTGGCTCTTTAGCCTGTAAATATTCATTAAAATGTACATTTTATTTTATGCTCTTTTCAATAAGCACATTTAATAATATAATAATTTTAAAAGACAATGAAAGAAAATATCGCCATTTATAATCAAATATCATTTGTGAATCAAATGCAAAATCAAATCTATCTAAAAACAATGCAAAACCATTGAAAGAAAGCTGAACAGTGAAAAAGACTGAAGAATCTGCGCATTATGGCACTGGTAAAGAATATGGAATGTATCACGGATGTCTGGAGAATGAGCCACTCTTTCTTGAAAGCACAGCCAGTGTGCACTTTTATTTCCGACTGGGTAAGCCTCATTTACTTTGGACACTTTATTAGGAGGAATTAATCCTTGAAGACTATACTTGGTAGTGAGTCAGCTAAAGAAAGGAAGACAAGATCGATTTGAATGAATGGGCTCACACACCCTCCTACAAACTACATTTCATTCTCTTCTACATGGGGTTGCTATGAGTCAGAACTGACTCAATTGCAAGAAACAACAATAAGAAGTAAGTGGCAAAGACTTCCCTGTTCATGGATTGGAAGACTAAATTTTGCTAAAATGGCAATACTCCCTAAATTGTTCTAAGAATTCAGTACAGTCCCTTCTAAAAACCTGGCTGATTATTTTGGGTTTTGTTTGTTTCAGAATTGAGAGTTGATCCTAAAATGCAAGAGATCCAGAATGGCCAAAGTGTCTGAAATAGAGCAAAGTTGAAGAACTCACACTTCCTGATTTCAAAACCTCCACAAAGCTATACTAATCTAGATGGTGTGGTACTGGCATAAAGATAAAAGCATAAACCAATGAAATAAAATAGGTAGTCTAGAAATAAACTCTTAAGTTTATGACCGAGTGATTCTCAAAAAGAGTGCCAAGATACTTTGATTGGAAGAGGAACAATCTGCTCATCAGATAATGCTGGGATAACTGAATGTTGTTGTTATGTGCTATTAAGTTGCATATGACTCATAGCAACCCTATGAACAACCATTCTAAAACCTGCCCTATTCTGGGGCATTCTCACTACCTCTGACACATTAGATCCTATTGCTGAAGTCTCATGCCAATACATCTCGTTGAGGGTCTTCCTCTCCTTCACTGATCCTCCATATTTCCAAGCACGCCCTCCCTTTCCAAGGAATAGCCTTGCCTAGCTACATGTCCAAAGTATGAAAAATAAAGCTTGGTCATTCTTGCCTCCAAGAATGCTCTGGCTTTCACCCTTTCCAGAACATATCTGGTGTATGGGTTTCCCCTCCTTCCCCCCAATTCAGTACTCTTCTTCAGCAACAATTCAAGGGCATCAATTCTTCTTCTGTAATTTTTATTCATTTTTCAGCTCTCTGATACATAGCAGGTATTGAGAAGACCATGGCCTGAATCAGGCACACCTCTGTGTTCAAACTGGCATCATTAATCTTCAGTATTTTGAAGAAGTCCCTTACTGCAGACTTGCCTAATGCAATATGTCTCTTGATTTTCTGACTGCTGGTACCGATGGTATTAATTGTTGATCCAAGTAGTGGAGCAGAGGACTGTGGGCGCCAGGGACACTGGAATTGTTGGTTTGTTAAGTACCATTGAGTTGAGCATGACTTGTAGTGACCCTATGAACAAAAGATCTGAACCCAGTTCTATTCTGCACCAGGCTCATACATCCTGAAATACAAGAGTCCACTGCAGTAGTCACTGTTAATCCACCTCATTGAGGGTCTTCCTCTCCTTTGCCAACCCTCCACCCTTCCCAGCTGTAAGGTAAAAAAGGTGCAGAGAACTGGATGAAGTGAAACAAAAGAGTTTATTAGTGGCTTTTGGGCAGATTTACTGTCTGAGATCAGAGAAAGGCAGGGTCAGGCAGTAAAATTGCAAATGAGGAAATTACAGACCAAACTTTATAGGTAGGGGTTGGGGCTAGGGTGGTAAGCCCGGTGGTCAATTCTCCACGGAGGGTGTTGAGTGCCTTTTGTTAGTTCCCAAATATGGAGCTGCTCAGGCAAGCAAGATGTGGTTGGTGGTCGTGCTCTTTTCTTACTGGCCATAGTCATCTTACACCAGGCAGACTGGAATGTCTCCCAGAAGGTGTGGTCAGCGTGGAATGTTGCCCAGCTCCCAGCTGGCCTTTCACCAGCATCATGTCCTTCTCCAAGGAATAGCATCTCCTAGCAACATATTCAAAGTATGTGAGGTGAAGCCCATCATTCTTGCCTCCAATGAGCACTCTGGCTGCACCCTCTCCAAGATATATCTGTTTGTTCTCTTGGCCTTCCATGGGGTTCAGAGCTCTTCTCCTGTCTTCCTTATTCAGTGCTCTTTTTCTGTCATCCTTATTCACTGATTAGCTCTCAGATGCACAGGAAGTGATCAGAAAGGCTATGGCCTGAATCAGATGCACCTTCGTATTCAAACTGACATCACTACTCCTCAGTACTTTGGAAAGTTCCCTAACTGTAGGGCAGATTGTGAAGACAAAGCAAAGTATTATAATGGAATGTATAGAAAGCTGGAATTAGAGAATAAAAAAGGAAAAACTCACTCAGCATTGCTCAAGCTGAAAGAACTGAAAAACAAATTTAAGCCTCATGTTGCAATGTTGAAAGATACTATGGGCAATATATTGAGTGATCTAGAAAGCATCAAAAAAAGATGGAGGGAAAACACAGAATCACTGTTCCAGAAATAATTGATTGACACTGAAAAATTTTAGGAAGTACAATATGAACAGGAGCAAATGGTATTGAAGGAGGAAGTAGAAACTGCATTGAAGGAATCGGCAATGGAATGTTGTTGCTGTTAAGTGCCATAGAGTTGTACATGACACATAGCGACCTTATGAACGAAAGACCTAAACACTTGTATAACTTTCATCGTTTCTCCACATTCATAGAGTTTCTGGAGGCAAGCTATTTTGGAAGTGGATGCCACTCCTGCTTCCATGCTTGTTTTAATGGAGGAGCTCCACCAAACACTGTTCACCATGGATAACCATTATCACATTTGACATATCAGTGTCACAGTGTTAAGCATCACAGCAATCATGAGTTACCTCTGTACAGCAAATGGACAGACCAGTGCTATACCACTTAGAAGAATGTTTGGCCAAAAACAATTAAAACCAGGCCTGAGTGCCACAAATTAAAATCACCCACCTTTTGCTTGGTAGCGTAACTTTCTACCCACTAGGCCAACAGAGCTCTATGTTGTTGTTGTCATTGTTGTTAAGTGTTGTTGAGTCATAGATGACTCAAAGGGACGCTATGAAGGAAAGACCTAAACACTTGTATAACTTTCATCATTTATCCACATTCACAGAGTTTCTGGAGGCAAGCAATTTCGGAAGTGGATGCCACTCCTGCTTCCAAGCCTGTTTTAATCGGGGAGGTCTACCAAACATTGTCCACCATGGGTAACCATTATCACATTTGACACATCAGTGTCACAGTGTTTAGCATCACAGCAACCACACGAGTTACCTCTGTACAGCAAACAGACAGACACCACCTACAAATAGAATGTCAGACTTCTTCTACTCTGCACCATAGACAAAAAGCAACACAAAATTAAGCAAAGATCTCAGTGTAAGAGCTAAGCCTAGAAAATTATTAGAACCACATCTCATTCACTAGTAAGACCATAACTTTTTAAAAAGACAGAAAATTAATGATGCTGAGACTGTGGGGAGAAGTGGACCTTCATGTGTTGCTGGTGGTAGTGTAAAATAATGCAGCCATTGTGGAAATGGGTAGTTCCTCAAAAAGTTAAATATAGATTATCATATGACTCGGCACTACCACTCCCAGGTATCGCTCAAGAGAATTGAAAACTTATAAAGGTTCATAGTAGATTACTCATAATGGTCAGAAAAGTGAAAATAACTCAAATTTTGATCAACTGACAAATGGATACGAAGTCTGGGTGTTGCTGTGGTTAAGCACCCAGCTATTAACTCAGAGGCCTGCGACTGGAACTCATGATCTGTTCTGTGAATAAAGCTGTGACAATCTGCTTCCGTAAAGATTTACAGCTCTGCAGATGCTGTGGAGAAGCCCTACTCTGCCGTAGGCATGGCTATGAGCCAGAATCCACTTGCAGTGGGTTATTTCATGGTTGGTGAATGGATAAGTCAAATATCCAGACAATAGAATGGCATTTGTCCATACAAAGGAATGAAATACTGATACATGCTACACCATGAATGAACCTTCCTCCCCCCCCAAGCTTTATGCTAAGTGAAAGACGTTGGCTTATGTTTATATGCAATGTCCAGAATGTGCATATGCATACAGAGACACAAAGTAGGTGAAAGTTACCAGGGGCTGGGGAAAAAAAGAGGAGTGAATAGAGAGTGACTGCTTGTTGATTGAGGTTTGCTCCCCAGAGGGAAAGTCCCCCATGGTTTGTGGTCACATACAGATCGAAGCATGGGGAAAGGAAAACTTGCTGACAGAAGGAGGTGGTACTGCAAGGATCTGTTTGTGGTTGACCAGTAAGGGTGAGGAAAAGTAGCAATTTTACCACCTTACACAAACAATCTTCAATATATAGGTAAGTTAAAGATTATGTAGGCTGACAGAAAATGCTAGCAGTCAATACATAATGATTAGTCTAAGGGGGGGAACCCCATCACCAGCTTGATTTATTGTGGAGTTTAGTTGAAAACTATAAGGGGCGGAGTGGGCTTGCATTCCTGGGAGAAACTACCAAAAACAAGTTTAGCTTAGGTGTAGTCACTTTTAGGTGTCCATAGGCTTTCCCATGCACCACTAATAGGTACGAAGTTTTTTGGAGTGATGAAAATGTTCTAGAATGAGTGGTGATAGTTGCACAGCCTTGGCAATATACTAAACCCCATTAAACTGTACGCTTAAATTGGGTGAATTTTACGGTATGTGAGCTCAATTAAAAAAACCCAGAAACTATAAATTGGGAGCTAACATTTAATTTGAAAATCAGCTCTAATAATATGAATGTTGTTGATACTTACTGTAAGACCAATTGAACACTCTTCCTAAAATAACCACCCTGCAATAAGCCCTGGGGAAGTTGCTAGTATCTGGACTAAGGAGTGAGGATTGCATTCTGGAGTTTTTGGTACAGAAGGAAATGGTGTCCCGTCCCTACTCATCCAGCACAGGCTGGCTTGGGCATTTCTGTAGGCAGAAAAGAGCAGAGCTGGGGTACCTCGGGGAGAAGAGGTGGAGTCTGAGACTGTGAGGCGAAGGTTGGGGGCGCAGGCGAGGCGGGTGCGTAGATGGGGGGGAGCGGAGGTTACGGGAGGAGACGTGGGGGACATGGAGGATGCCGGACAGGGACGACGCAGTTACTGGCCCAGAGGACGCAGGGGTGGGGCGTGAGACGAGAAGGCGGGGCACGGGGTGGACACGGGTCAAGGGGGCTGGGCAAGAGGAGCAGGACGAGGGCCACTGGGGTGGGTGGTAAGCTGGGAGGGGCGGG